>NC_141150.1:6458611-6769583 GCF_053477565.2 Lygodium microphyllum | reverse complement strand
CCCACAGAAGCAGCTGTGTGTCCTTTCGGCTCTTTTTTACTTTAAGCGAACGCAATTCGCTCTCTAGTAGTCTGTAAGACCACAATTCAGTACAGGACATGCTAGCTACCAGATACAGAGAGACTTTTCCCAGAAGACAATATAAAATCATGCTACCTCTTCAGATACCCGCAACTCACACACCCAAACATCGGCACACAGTACAAAAAAATCTCGTGTGAAAATACTGCTGCAGTACAGTGTTTTGATCTTCCGCACTCGGCTTAATCTCAGTATCATATTAAGACCCGAAGTTTTGCAATATGAAACATTTGCACTAGTCACAATCAATATTATCTAGCATGCGCAAGAGCTTTAGAGGACGTGCCTACATGTGAGAGATTAAGATTATAATCATATAAGTACAGTACTGACTAAGCCTGCTCTACGCAAGAAGACCCTGCTGCAATGCAAGCCTCAAACATTAAGCTTTAACCAAGCACCATGAAACGCAGGATCCATAGCCGACGCTTGCCGAGTAGTCGTTGGTAGCACAGCTATGCATTAGTGACTGCGGAATAACATGCAAGACTTCCTTAACCCTACAGGTGTCAATAATAAATACCCTAATCATGTGACGCGATATGGCGGAACGCAACAAGCAGGTCCAACTCGGTGAACATACACACATGATGGCATTAAGGAGACTCCGACTAGGGCAGATGCACACACAGGAAGGTCAAACGAATGTTACCTACAACTGCTGTAGGCGCTGGCCGTGGCGGCATATAAGGTTGAGTGAGAGCCTCCATGATACTGTGAAGCGGAGAATATGGGTTAGATAGAAGGCTGAGGTGGAAATAAAGAAACTGTGAAGTTTCTGGCAGAAGTATTATATTGGGCTGAGAATATGTATTTGGGATATTGTGGGAGACTCGAGATTGACCCTAGGGTCTAAGGATGATCCGACTTAAAACATTCCGATCAACATTAATTTTAATGTTAACGGGTGGTACAAATAATAAAGTATGGCACTGCCCTTGTTTTTATACTTAGTAGCTGCTAATTTACGTACAGAAACAATAAGACTTTCTTCTCCAGCTCCCCTCACACCGTATATTTGTTTCATTTCATTTCATTTATTATGATCCAGATCTAGTAGTACTACTGCTCGTGCTACTGCTCCTGCTCGACGACGTCGTATGATACAGATAGCCTGCTCATGCATGGATTATCAATGTTGTCTGATAATATTGTTAATAATAACTCTGTTAATGTGAATAACTCCATAGCGCCCCCCGGTCCGGTGATTTGTTGCAGCTTTCTTATCAATCTATTTTGTCGTTACTAAGTTGAGTTGCTATTGCTAATTTATGAATCACCGGTCGAACGGCCTTGTCACTCCCTTAATACCTCCTCTAATTAACCGCATTAAGTGGCGTATTCACGTGTACTACTGAGCAGAGTAAGTGACACAAATTGCCGCAAGCCCTGCGAGCGTAGCTATCTGCAGAGGTAGTGGGGTTATTATATATATTCCCAGGCTTCAGCTGAACATATTATTTTAGCCAGCTGCCAGTTTGAGGCCCCGGAAGGAATATCCAGGTGAGAGAAGCTCTCGCGTCCGATGAGTATCATCATCCTAACGATTGTGTTGTTGTAGTTATAATAATGCGGACTAAGACACTTGTACTAGTGTAGTATGAGTTATTAGTATACAGCCGGTCAAAAAAAACGTTTGAACCGAAGGTCGACTCGATCATTATCACTTGTCCGGCTGATGTTCCCTACCCTAATGTTTGCCTTACCTCATTCGACAAGAAGCCAATGCAATGAAGCGGGTACTATGCCTCACTCGATAATCAAGGCCCACTTTTCTCTCTCTCTCTCTCTCTCTCTCTCTCGACTGGGATCTGTCGCCTGGGACCCTGGGCCACCATGGCCAAGTTGGGCGGTGTTCGACCGTTCGACATCATGTACACGAGGGTGGAGATCACTGGAGAAGCAGCCTTGAAAAAAGTGAAGTTTAAGGTCGTGTGGCGAAGGTTGTCCTCGAAGACGAAATCCACAACCAACTGCATGTAATTTCAATTTTCTATGATTCCATAAAAACCTGATAGTAACAACTCTCAAAATATTACACACTCTTAGAGATGCTTCATTGAGATGTCAAGATTCCCCAAACAGCACAGTCTTCATGTCATAGTATGACTTACAGACTCTTGATGGACTTGGCACAAGCGGCACATAGGTGAGGAAACTCCCATCTTGGATAGCCTCTCCTTGCTGGGCAATTTATTTGGCAAGACTTTCATGAGGATCATATTGAGCCTGTTCGAAGGTATGGGACACCATACTCTTCTCAACCTGTGCTTCCAAGTTCAGAGCTTAGGAACCTCCTTCACCAATATTCCACCATACTCATAAGAATTTGACCCACTTTCCTTCTTACATAATCTTGTAAAGACTTTGGTGAGACTCGATGAAGCAAATCCATCTCTTTCCAGATACTAGAGCTATATGTAATAAAAAGGGGAAAAAATGATGATTTTCTCATTGTCTTATTTAGGCATTAGGTAAAATGTGCTTAAATTTGCAATTGTGATTCCCCATTTATGATTCCAGAAAAAATTATAAGCAGTAGAGAGCTACCCATTATGCATTATAACAAGGATCTCATCACATTAGAATGAATTGATTTAATTAGATGTTAGCATCACACAGTCATATTAATATGCTATTAGTGTTATGCATGCATCATCATACTAAAGATGTTGAGAAACATTGTAGAATGTCACAATGAATTGCATAGTTCCAATATGATTGAGTAATGAGATTCTATACATATGTGTGATACTTATGTATACACCTATAAGCCAAAGTTTTGCTTGAATTACAATAAAACCCACTTTAAGCCTAATATACATGTTAATAGCGAGATTATAGCTCCTTTTGGAAGTTATAATCCTCATCTTCCACATTCTCTTCCTACTCATTTGATCCCTTAAGGTCCGACTAGCCTCGTCTATTGCTTCACTGCCTTATCTCCATAAATGTGAGAAAAAGAGATGGGCAAAAACAAAAACTTTCTATGCTTAAAATTTAAAAGACAATGTAAAGATTTCTAAATGTCTCCTTATGTATGTTTGTTCTTATGGTGTTGCACCGCTTGCTCAACAATATAGCCCTCTCAGTAGAAGTGTGTGCATGTATCCAACATATTATACCACCACCCATGCACTCTCTCATGGCTAATGGAAATTTGCCTACAATATCAAAGTGTAAAATAGCAACATCACTAGTATTAATAAAACAAATCACAACATTAATGACATACAAACTTAACAAAGAGATTGAGTACTAACAAACTCAACCTCCCATGTTTTGATGATCCTCATCTATAATGGGAAGATCCATGGTGTTTCATTTTATTCATCCTACCTCCTTCTACTATGGACTAAAGATTCCTATCTTCATCATTATGTTTGCTTGCTTCGATTAGTAGTTTTGAACACTTACAAATATATGTATTGGAGACTAGACTTGTTGTACCCTACCCTTATCTTGTAATGCTTTTTTCTTCAATAAAGGCCTTTGATATAAAGGATATGTGACATTTTCTTGTATCCAATCACTAAGCCTCATATGCTCGAGATTAAAAAACCTCCTATAGATTGTCTTGGTCATTTCCTTGAGTTGCACACTAGAGTCTTGATAAAAGAAGTCAAGAAAAGGACCCCTATACCCTTATCTTGTAATGCGTTTTTCTTCAATAAAGGCCTTTGATATAAAGGATATGTGACATTTTCTTGTATCCAATCACTAAGCCTCATATGCTCGAGATTAAAAAACCTCCTATAGATTGTCTTGGTCATTTCCTTGAGTTGCACACTAGAGTCTTGATAAAAGAAGTCAAGAAAAGGACCCCTATAATTGGCAAACAATATGGAACAAAGGTAGCTCACAACCACCTTTCTATGTGCATATATACCCCTTATTAGTCAACAAAATAGTATATTAGTGATGATGAGGCATTACTCCAACCACCGAAAGAACCTCCCACACATCTTGTACCTTAGTAGTCAACAAAATAGTATATTAGTGATGATGGGGCATTACTCCAACCATCGAAAGAACCTCCCACACATCATTTACCTATTCCACTCGACCAAATACCTAACCCTCTATTGCTTCCGCATCCACAACTATTACTTCTCTCTTTGGATGGCCTCACTGATGGAGATGATGGACCAGTTGCAATAGGAGTTAGAGATAGTAAATCGAATGTAATAAAAGCATGGATGTTGCTATTAGTAACAACAATGATATCAATGAGAAGGATGCAAGAGGCCGACTTGTGTATGGACTTTATGATGTAAAAAGGCTTGTTAGTGAAGTCTATGTGTTGTCTACATTCAAGAAGGCTGAGGACTAGTCATATACTTATAGAACTCATCTCTTGTAGTGAGGCATCAAATAAGGCATATACTCTTTCCATAAACTACTCATGTGACTTACATTCTTCCTTCAAATATCAAGGTCGAGATTTTAAGATGAGGATCTCTACCACATTGATATTTTTTTAATGTGAATAGAAACATATTCACAAACATTACACATCAAGAGAAGTAGTGCCATTAACTATATATGCACACAACCCTATGATCACAATGTGCAACATGCAACTAAATCTACATCTAGATAAGTTTTTGCCAATATTAAATCTTACTTATGCATATGTTGTCACAACTGAGTATAGGCTATGCAAAATCTAGCATAGACTACACATAAGTTAGCCTAGGATAGGCATACGATAGGCTAGGCTATGTTTAGGCATGGATGTACACATATGCTAAGAAATAGGCATAGGTTGGTCAATTGAGGCATAGGTATAGGCACACATGTAGACCATAGACTACACACACATGGTGCTTAAGCGATGGCCTTCGTGAGGACACTTAAGCAACAATCCTCCTCGTGTAAGCGAGGGAAACATTTAAAAATTCAAATGACATCGTTTAAAGGATGGTTTTGCCGATTAAGCAACGACCCCTGTCATCGCTTAAGCAACTGCTGATTTTTTTACTCCCTAGCCAAGTTTTTGCCAATATTAATTCTTACTTATGCATATGTAGTCACAACTGAGTATAGGCTATGCAAAATCTAGCATAGACTATGCATAAGTTAGCCTAGGATAGGCATAATATAGGCTAGGCTACCTTTGGTATAGGTTAGGCATGGATGTACACATATGCTAAGAAATAGGCATAGGTTGATCAATTGACGCATAGGTATAGGCACACAGGTAGACCATAGACTACACACACATATATATATACTAGGCTAAGCTTTGCATAAGTGCAGGTCCTTGATCTACTCTCTTCTTAGCCTAGGCTACACTGAGCTACTTATGCCTCTACCTACATCTAGGCTAGCCTACACTACACATAGGCATATGCTAGGCATAGGCATAGATTCTAGAATAGGTCCATGCTCAATGTAGGCTTATTCTTGCCTTTCATCTATGCCATATTTAGCTTACCATATGTCTATACCATACCTAGCATACACTTAACCAACCACTATATTACGTAGAGGCTAGGCACCACTGAGGCATGTACTAATCTAGGCATACACATTGGCTAAACATGAGTCTATATCTTCCCTTAGTCTATACCAAGCCATGTCTAGCCTATGCTTAGGCCTATTACTACAACATATAGACTCAACACTGACGTTTAAAGGGACGGAACTATTCATGGAGAAAATTTCCCCCATCATCACTATTCGCATTGCTATTATGGATGTGATAGATCCACTGTTATTTGCATCGCTATTATTAGTATTAGTGATGCAAATACCAACACATATAATGTTGGAAATAGCAATTCATATAGCATAAAAAATAACGATAGTTGTACATTAAATTTTTTATGCAAATAGTGAAGATTATAAATGGGAAATAAATTTGGGTGGGAGGGCATGTAGGCATGCCACCATTCTAGCCACATAAATTGAATATTATTTCATAATTCATTCATTAATGTAACATACGCCTAACATCCCAAATTATATATCATGATTTGTCAAAAAGAAGGAACGTAAAAGGTAGATATAATCAATCTAAAAAAGTATTGCTTCTTCATCACTTGCTTTAGCCGTAAAAAAAGAGCTTTATCTCAAGCTTTCATAGCAATCACACCCTAAGGTATGCATCAGCCCCATTGATCTTTTTCTTACTCCAGCTTCTTGTTTCAAACTTGTTCGAGCCTTTCTTGGTGAGTGTTTGGGCATTTGTAAGAGTCCTATGTGCCTCATTCCATCAACCATATTAGTAGTAGAGGCCCCAAGACAACTAGTGTCAAATGTGCTAGATGACTTAGCTATCCTAGCTACCCCCCATTTAGCTTTCAGTAATCATCACTAGCTCCTAACTTGCTTCGATAGTGCTTCAGGTACTCTACATGCCTATATGGATATTTCATGTACTCTACATAAACATACAGAAGCTTGGTATTAATCTATGTGTCTATGTATGCTTAAGATGCACTTTGAGCTTCACAATTGAGCTTTGTTGGATGTATTTGGGATTTGGACATTTGCTTCATTGATTATTCACCTAAAAGTTGAGGACATATTGGATGTGTATACTCTCGAATGTATTTATGAAGAACTTGGGCTTCCCTATGTCATGATGTTGAGCATTCACTGCTGAAAAACCTTGGGGAAGGGCTACATACATCAAGTATTTTCTTTCAAACTCTATCTATACGAAACAAGGGGGGAAAACTCTCATTAGGTAAGGTAAAGATGGAAAATATAGGTATGGAAGGGACTACATATAGCTATAAAGCAAAAAAATCATATACAAGGTTAGCATACTACATCATCAATGTGTTGTATGATGAGCGACATTGAAATTTCCACTATGAGGTTGTGATTGCGAATGGGTGATCCTAAAATCAATGTGAAGTGAAATATCATCCTCAACCTTGGCTCGAGAATCAAGGAATAGCATGGTGGCATCTTGTGGTTGATTTGGATATACTATAATCCCTATTCAACCTACATGAATTGAGAGAATGACTTGGGGTGATTTCCAAGACATGCTATCCACGTCAAGGCTACATGTGTGTCTAGAGGGATTGACGTGCTTTCAAGAGGGTTATATTGTAACTTGCATATTGGTAGATATTCTAGTGAGCCTGGGAAGCTGAGAATCGATGTGCTTAAAGAGCTAGAGCTATGTTTGTTCAGGTCATATTATAACCTATATATTGGCAGATATTTTAGTGAGGTTGGGAAGCTAACAATCGATGTGCTTAAAGAGCTAGAGTTATGTTTATTAGGGATCTATGAGAGTTTTATGGGAGACCATTGTTATGAGAGAGATAAGCTTTGTATCCTATGTCTCTATGGACATTAGGAGGGTCATCTTTTGCAGTGAGCTAGGCTACGTATATGGATTGTTGGTCAAGCGTGAGACATGGAATGGTTGTTGTAGTTTGTGATGAAGTGACAAGTCATCTCAAGACCTATCTAGTGTGTCTTTTGGGGACCTGATGCCATGCCATGGAGTCGCTCTTACGTGTGATTTGAAGAGGGAATACCAATGTGTATAATGAATGTGGTCGATAATAGACTTGACCTAATCTAGGCATTTTTTATGCCACAAGCATGACCATCTATTCTATGACTTCCTTCATTTGGTAATTTGACTAAACCATCTACTCAACCACTTGATCTAACTTTGCAACAAGATTATTACATTTGATGGGGTGTGCCTAGCCTCATGTTGACAAAGTGTGGCATTTAGCATGCTATATGTACCATTTTCATGTGATTCCTCTTCATCATGATGTTGCTTAGTTATCACTTCATATCCCTCTTTGATTTGTTGCTAGATATCCTCATTGGCTTTATTCTTTCCCTTATTTCTAGCCATTTCAACTCATTGTCAAAGTGCAGTCCAAGTATACCTCCTATCACAAATTTGGTTATAACTTTCCACCATGATATTGAAATGAGGAACTTTTTAATTTAAAATGAAGTTAACAAATATCTCTTCGAGATGAGCTATCACATTTTACTTCTAAATTGAATAAAAATATTTTGGAAATATTCTTTCTTTGCTTTAAAGAACAGCTCATTGTAAATTCATTGTTTTGTTTTCTCAAGCACCAATGGGTCCAAAGTAAGGTCTCTAAACCTCCTACAATAACCTACATATGACTTGTGGGTACTAAGAACCATGAGCAATAATGTGTATGAGCCCTATATAAACTATGAAATACCCTATAACATTTGTAATAGAAAGTGAATAATACCACCAAAATGACCACTAGTACCCTATTTCTTTGTAATAACTGTAAGAAATCTATTATTGGCTTGGAATAGCATGTAGTACTTGTAAATGCTTGAAAATATGTCCCAATAAATTCCTAGTGCTCTATATCTTGCAAGTACTTTCATCATGCTAATAAAGACCAAAAGAACCTAGAAACAACTTGTAATCCCTACAATCTAGTCACCTATATTTGAATGATCTTCCACCTATATTTGAATGATCTTCACCTGAAATCTTCTTCATATTCTCCACTCACAGTACTTATGTGAGGGATAAGTTGATGAGATAGGCTCCCTATATGGGCTTCGAATTACTAGGAGGGAAAAGTTTCTCCTAGGTTGGTTGGTCACACCCCTTCGGAATCTTCTATAGTGACGAAGGGTCACCTCTCCTTTGTCCCACTATCTCCCCCGACATCATCCTTTTTCCTTTGTGGGTATGTATATGGCAAGAGCATTCTACTCTATGTACCTCTAACTCTCTCTATTTATCTATTTTTAACTCTCCATCCCTCTCTTTATTTATCTCTCTTTCCCTCCCTCCCAATATTCTCTCTCTGTTTTCCCTTCTTTTCTTTATTTTTCTCTCTCCCTCTTTCTATTCCTCTCTATATTTTTGTCTTCCTTCCTATCTTTATTTTCTCTCTTCATTTCTCCCTCCATCTCTTTAGTTTTTCCTCCCTCCCTCCCTCCCTCCCTCCTTCCCTCCCTATATATATATATATATATTCTGTGGCTTCTATTCGTTTCCTTATCCATCTCCTCCCTCTTCACGAATAGTGGTGTTGGTGGTGGCAATAGTAATGACCTCTCTCTCTCTCTCTCTCTCTCTCTCTCTCTCTCTCTCTCTCTCTCTCTCTCTCTCTCTCTCTCTCTCTCTCTCTCTCTCTCTCTCTCTCTCTCTCTCTCTCTATCTCTCTCTCAACCTCCATTACTTTGAGCTCACTTGCTTTCTCTTTTGCTCTCTTGCTCTGGCTTGTTTATGACCTTGGAAAATGCCATGCTCAAATATTGGCTTTTTTTTCTTAGTATGCCATTGTTGTTTGTGTCATTATTATAGTCACTATTAGCATTGCTATAATATAGAAACACAAATAGAGATGCTATTAGAGTCACTATTACTATTAACATTGCTATTAGAGTCAATACTACGGTAATAGTGAGAAAAATGGAGATGCTAATAGCGACACAAATAGAGATGCTAATAGTAATGCTTTTAGCGACACCACTTAATCTCATCGAAAATGGTCATTACTATGCTTCCATTTCCTTATAGTATATCTAGTTTATGGTTAGCCTAAAATTATATTTACACCTACAACTATGCCAACGCCTACACTTAGCCTACACTAGGAGCTATGTTTAATGTATGCTTCGGTCTTTGCCTACACCTACACCTTGCATCATCTAACATAGTCTACGGTCTAGTCTAGCATACAAATACTCTAGTCTTTGGTCTACTCTAGTGTAGTCTATGGCCTATTCTAGTATACAACTACTCTATGTGTGTGTGTGTGTGTGTGTGTGTGTGTGTGTGTGTGTGTGTGTGTGTGTGTGCGCCTAAAATTGGGAATAAATAAATATTTCCATCATATAAACTCCAAGAAGTACATGAAAATTGGTAAACCACAAATATAATGAAAATGTAAGTGACCCAAATTAAGTATCAAAGACCATTACCGGTGTGCTAGGACTTATGTTGAGTGATTTTTTTTCTTTGATTTGAGTATCCTAATGACCCTATTCTGGGTTTGTATAAAATGGTTATGGTTGAAACACATTGCAATCATGCATAGAAGAAAAGGATTTCGAAAAAAGCATTGAAATGAACAACAAGAGTTTGGAAGGCAAAAAGCATGAAAAGTAATAGCAAAAGTTGAACTAAAATTCTATAATGGTTAGAAATAGAGATTTAAGACATTCTTATAGACATGAGATAATAAAATATTAAATGTAATCTATTACACATCACCATGTTTATTCTCTTTTGAGTGTGGACACAAATATTGTAGGCAAATCTTCACAAAACTAGTTGCAAATAGAATAAATAGAGCACAAACAATAAAGGAAAAGCAAAGAAACACCATAAAAAATCTATCTTGGAACCATATGACATTAGAAAGACAACGCTTTAAAATATCACATATTCAATTCAACTAATCTAGGTTAAAAGAGCTCTATCTACCGAAAGTCAAGCTAGTCAATTGCTCTCATATCCTTAGTTTGAACACCATGGGAATCTCCATGATATGGAGGGACTCTACTAATTCTTCTTAGTAAGCTGCATTGCACTAAGGTTCACTACTATTTTGTACATAGTTATATGTTGTTTTTCAATAAATAAAGTATACCCATTTTCTATTCAACAAACAACACCCTCTCTAAGTTGAACCCCTCTAAATATTACAAATCTATATTAAAGGATTTACAATGTCTTTCTATTGCACATATACTAGTGGTTTTCATGGCTCCCTAGGTGTAGCCAAAAGGCTACATTGTTTCACCGCTGGTTTCATAGCTCCCTAGGTGCACACAAAAGGCTACTTTCTCCTCGCTCCCATTCTCATGGAAATATTGCATCCATCAATTCTTCTCCAAACTCTAATGCTTGCATGTCACACTCATCTACAACAAAGGGTTGATGAGAGATAAAGCTCAGCATCTAACAGTACTACAAAGGTGCTTAAGCAATAAAGGTAAGAGTTACAGTCTTTCACTCTCATGACCATGGTAGATGAAAGAGGAGAGGGAGAAGAAAGAGAATAAGGGACACATAGAAGAGAAGGATGCACACAATTTAGCAAAACAAAAATGTGGCACCCCTTTAATTGTTTTTAGCACTCTTTATACTTCAAAATTACCTTTCCAGCATCTTATGATTATTCCTACCCTGGTGACACAACCTAAATGTTTTTGGGAAGGATTGAATAAGCCATCGTAGGGTGATTCCAAAAGTCCTTCGAGATTTCTAACAATATGAAATGTTAGTATATGATGTAGTTTTGTATACAATATTGCCTATAGGTTTTAAGAAAACTATATTATTCTTTTGAAAATTCCTACAATGTGAAACACATATGGTATTATGCATATTGTTATAGTCTGAAACACCAAATACCATATACATACGTAGCTGCATTTTTCATAGCTAACCTTTGGGAAATAAGTTACAATGTTGTTCATGTCTGCCATCTGTGCACTCTTTATATATTCTTGATTGCTTAATCCTTATGCTTTACCACCTACCCGTGCAACTTCACCCCTATATTGCATTAGCATTATCATAGCATGTAGTAGGGCATCTCTATTGGATGTTTTTTTTTTTAAGATTTATGAAATAAAGGAGTATGCTATAAATATAAAATTTCAACAATTTCAAATCAAAAGGTCTTCATATCATAATATATATTTGCATATTAGACATGGCAACCAAGTCATAGCTTATCCAAGGATGTACAGGAAGCTAATGTGATTGTTTTTTATTAAAGCTTCTTTACATGCACATTTTTGGCCAATTATATACATCATCTTATCATTTATGTGTGAATGAGTATTTAGAACCTTAAATAAAAAATTAGAATGTTTCCAAAATAAAATTTCTTAAAAGCATTGATGCACCATATAATAATATGATTGATAATTTGGAACATGTTGATGTAACGACCAACACATGAGTTGTTTCTTGAAGTTTAGATTTTGTCTCAATTCATCCACATTGATTCTCTAGCAATACTAAAAGTTGAAGAGTAAATGCACTAGATGATCGTAGAGAATAACCACCATACCACTTTACATTACCATAAATGTTCAATACGAATCTTTTATATCCTCATCATGCCTGTCATGTGCTACACACAATACAATGCTATAGGATGTTAATGACAAGAACGTCATATTTTCGAATGTATATTGAGTTCCTAGTAATCGAGAATGTAAATGAATACCTTGTCATCAAAAAGCATGTGAGGGGAAATTACCTAATGTAGAGTATGTGCTGGGGAAAATGGACATATAAAATGATGACCTATATAAATGCACTAAAAGGACAATGTACTCACAATGATTTTTCATCTTGAATTAACCTCCTTCAAATTATCATTGAGAAAGTAGGCATTGTATTGATTTGTAACATGCAATTTAAAATCAAGATAATCCAATTACATTTAAATTTTCATAAAAGCAGAGAGGTATTCCATTAATTTGTACCAAGTGCTTCAAAATTGAGGAAAAACTCAAGCCAATTGAAAGTACAATAGGACTTTTCCACATTAGGCCAAAGCATTCATTTCACTCTTCAACCTACTCAATTGCAAATCTAAGGAAGGTGTAGGGGGTCCCCCTCACAAGGACTTGATTGTTCAACCTAACATAGCAATGGAACCTTTAGGACCTATTATAAAAAAGTAACAAGGCTTTATGGATAGACCACAACAACTAGTCTAGAAAAGTTACAAGGCTTTAGAAAACACCAACTTTGAGTGTAATGTTCTTCATACTTATGTAATGTGAAAAAGCAAGGTAGATTACATATGCATTTTGAAGGGGCATCTTGTGAGATAAGGGGACAATGCATGGACAAGACTACACATGGAGAGAGAAAATTTACATAAAATATATATACATGGTGATAGTATTGAGAGATAAGATATAACCATCATGACATAAAAATGTTTATCATGCCTAAGAATTCCATGGAAGTTGTTTCATAGCATGCAAATTGCCAATAGTCTTTATAATACATGCTAATAGATAAGATATAACTACCATGACATAAAACCATTTATCATACCTAAGAATCTCATAGAGGTTCCTTCATAGCATGCAGAATGTATATCAAAATAAGGGACACTTTAGGGATGTATGATTGTTGTTTATAAAAACTAGAATGAGAGAAACTAGAAGGCTTGGCGTAAGGGAACATAAAAGTTATTGTATACATTAAGCTCACTAGAAGGTAAGTGAGTTGGATTGAAATGAATAAAAGAGGGAATGGTATACAAAAAAACTATTAGGCCATTAAAAAATGAGCCAATTCCAACTCCTACAAATAGGAGCCCCTGACATGCTTGCACCTAGAAAAGGGGGCACCATGGAAGAATCTATTATTAATCATATATTTATGAAGGATGTTTTGAACATCTTTACATGTTTCAAATTCTCTATAATCATTTTGGTGAATGTAGATGAACTCTAGACAAAAAACATAAAATAAAACTTTTACTTCCTTTAGACTACATGTTTTGAACATCTTTACATGTTTCAAATCCTCTATAAACATTTTGGTGAATGTATCTGAACTTTAGACAAAAAACATAAAATAAAGTTTTAACTTCCTTTAGACTACACCCCAAACTTAGAGCATTTATGGGAACTTGTGGCAAGCCCTTAGAAAATTTCAAAAATATAAATTGCTTAACCTTAGAACAATAATTTTGATTTTATTCTAGGATAATATAAAATTTAATTAGATTAGCCACTAAAATTCCATATTATGAATGCCTTTATAAAATGCTTTTATATCATAAGAGAAAAAATTTATTTTCAACCCTAGGTTGTATCCAATGTGGGTAGCCCTTTCAACAAGTTAAAGTATGTCCCACAATGATTATGGTTATGAAAATTGGTCAAGCTAACATAAACATTAACCAGGGGTTCCACAACTAAATTCTCTCAATGCTTCGTGCCAGTGTTCTCCCAATGCTTTGCCCAAGGTTTGAAAGCATGATTCATGTGATAAGAGGGTTCATGGAAGTTTGATATAAGTAATATAATTTGAATTTCGAAAGCTTTGGCAACTTAGATTAATACAATGTTAAATACATGAAAATACAATATATGGGGATGTGGCACTCACTAACATATATGGAGCGAAAGACTAATATTAATATGGTCAAGCCTAAGTTATATCTCTAATGAAAGCTTATTACTATTTCTTAGAGTTTCTCAAAGACAAATACATTTAATAGTAATTTCTATTCACCTTGAGTCTATCATGGTATGCATATTATCCTCACATACTAATTCAATAACATCACATAATTTTTGAAAATCCACTACTACTACTACTACTACTACTACTACCACCACCACCACCACCACCACCACCTCTTCTTCTTCTTCTTCTTCTTCTTCTTCTTCTTCTTCTTCTTCTCTCTCTCTCTCTCTCTCTCTCTCTCTCTCTCTCTCTCTCTCTCTCTCTCTCTCTCTCTCTCTCATAATTAATAGCTAATAACATATGTTCATAATTATATATGTATAAACAATTATACATCTTTTTTAAATAATGAATCGATGTATTAATAATAAATGATTGATATTCAACCAACTATATAAAATCATTAATAATTATAGTATGTATATTATCACTAACATTAATACAAATAATACATGAAAGACAAACATATATAACAATTATTAGTTGCAATAATAATATTTTAAGTAATATTATATATTATAATTATATAGTAATGTAGATACATAACATATAATACATATATACATTAACCTATTTATTAATTATTATCTATGTATACATTATACATTTTTATTACAATTAATTAACATTTTAATGATGACTAATTAATACATAATCAACTATATAAAATTATTAATAGCTATAATTAATACATATATTATTTGATTAATGTGTAAGTACATCATGTGTATAATTATAGTTACTTATTACTATATATATATATATATATATATATATATATATATATATATATATATATATATATATATATATATATATATAATGATATGTATAATTATACTTGTAAGTAATTGATATAATAATTTAATGTTAATTATTATAATAAATAACTATATATATATATATATATATAATATAGTAAGTTAAATATGATTTTTATAATAACATTTAAGAGATAATTATTAATATGTAATCAATCTATGTATGTGGGTGTGGGGATCTTTTTGTGTGTGTGTGTGTGTGTGTGATACAGGCACACACACACTTTTTTTTATTTTTACCTATTCTTGGTTTTCTATGCTTTATATGTGTGTGTACACATGTACGTGTGTGTGTGTGTGTGTGTGTGTGGATTTGTATGGTTTCATAAATGTGTGTCCTCTCTCTCCCTCTCATCAATTTTATATTCTCTCATTTCCTTTACTTCCTATTGTATCTTACCTTACTTCACCTCATATGTGTGCATGTGTACACATGTATATGTATGTTTTATAAATGTATGTCCATTCTCTATCCTCTCTCTCTCTCTCTCTCTCTCTCTCTCTCTCTCTCTCTCTCTCTCTCTCTCGTTTTTATTTCACTTGTATATATTTACATGTGTATAAGCATGTCTTAGTACATGCATACATATGTGTATGTGTTTGCATATGTGCGCACACATATGTATATATGTGTGCATATATTGGTTGTCTTTTTATAGTCTATGTGCATTTGTGTATGGTTTTAGAGTATGTATACATTGCATCAACATGTTCAACCATTAAAATACAATTTCATTTCATATGTCTACTTAGAAAGGAAATTCATCTCTCTCTATAGAGAGAGAAAGAGAGAGCGCGCCACATATAAACTTTCAAAGACTCACATTTTCCCTTTCGATGATTATATCCTCAATTCAATATATATATATATATATATATATATATATATATATATATATATATATATATATATATATATATATATATATATATATATATATATATATATAGAGAGAGAGAGAGAGAGAGAGAGAGAGAGAGAGTGTGTGTGTGTGTGTGTGTGTGTGTGCATGTGCGCGCACGTGCACACGCATACCTGTGTTCTATTGGGTGGGGAAAATTATAGAAATAAATATAGCCCCTACTCACCCTTTAAGAAAAATCCATCTTTTTTTCTTGAATACCGAACTCTTTCTCCTTATGCCACATAGGCTCGGGAGTCTTTTGGTTGGTTCAAGATCTCCACAACAAAGCTCTCAATAATATACAGAATAGATAGATTTCTATATGGATGATAACTTGGGGTAAAGGTTCATTTGTCATAACACCTTTCATGGAGTTGGACGTGGTTATAAGAATTGACCAATAAGTAAGGTCTTATGGTAGCATTATCACATGCTAGTTTTGAATGTTACAAGTAGTTGACTTTGGGTGTGCATGTCCCCATGTGTTTGTTCCTATTCATTAGTTGCATGAAGTGTATCCATAAAGTGCTAGCCCATGGATAATGCATGCACAAGTTCATTCTCCCCTCTATACGTCCATTATGTTGTAGGTGGAGAGGATCTTAGTACCTACTATACTAGAGGGATCCATGCTATTAGCCTAAGGTGGGTGTGAAGAGAAACATGGTTCAAAGAGTGCCAAAGCATAAATTATCGATTAGATAATAAAAGGTGAAAGCAAACTACGAGTTTTCGTTTTCTCTGTTGTAATGTAGACACCAATCCCATCGTAATAGAGAAAATTAGGATGTGTTGGTTTTTTGTGAAGTGGACATGTTTCAAAACATAGATGCCACAAGAGTAGTACATTTTCATCATGCCCACCAAATCTTTTGAGTGCTTTATGGGATGATAAATGTAAATTATATTACATTGTGTTTATCTTCAATGAAGGTTTGAGGCAAAAGAGTTTAAAATAAGCAATCGTATAATTGTCTTTGATTCGTGAGCCTTGATTTCAAAGATTGTGGAAGCTTTTTGGGAAAATTTGTCTGTTTAGAGTTGAAAGTTATATGTTTCAAAGGAAGAGTTATGCCATTTTAACTTTTTCAAGGGTGCCTTCCTTAACTTAGTAGGAGGAAAACATTCTCTAGATTTCCCCCTTTGGAAGAGCATATAACATTGGCCTTCAAAGGTAGGAGGTGCTTCACTCTGAATTTGCAATTGCATCTCAAACTACAATATTATTTGTAGATGATGGTTCTTAGGCAAGGAATGGTATTGGAGTTTGAGAGTAAGTGACAAAGGATATGTAAGCCTCAAGAAGGTTGCTATTCATTGTGACTGATTGCAGGAAATGAATGTAGCAAATGCTTGACCAAAGTTTGGTAAGTTCTAAAACACAAAAGATTCCCAACTAGGTTCTACACTCTTCGACGGACTCATTGGCTCACATACTTTATAGTTCACAATCAGTTTGTAGGCCAAAGGAGAAGGCTCTACCCCTTAGAAAAGTTTGTTGCTAGCTTGCACATGAGTTTTTTTGCTTTGCCAATCATTTTCCGATTCATCAGCACAACATGAAAAGCTCTGAACATGGTATTCCAGTTTCTTAAAACTAGCTCATGCAAGCAAAGCGAGTGTTTGTGGGCTTTGACCAGAGTTGGGAATTGTTTTTGTGGTGGGCAGAGGTTCCAAATTGGCGAGATGAAGTTGATGTATGTTAAGGGTCATGCTAGATGTATATTCTAGCATTTCAAATTAATGATCGTAAGTCAGAAAGAAAAAGGGCATGTCACTCCGTAGAAACTCGACTTATTTGAAAGGTTTGGCAGGTTACATGTGACATCACTCTTAATTGGGCCACGTAGATCAAGCGAACCTGGCCAATCAGGAACTGACAGCCTGGGCGATATTATGTGGCGACTGGAAAATCCTCTGAGCTGCGGGAAATCCGGCCACGTGTCCGCGGCCACTTCGGGGAATGGTAAGAAAAGGCGGGCGTGTCTCGGGAAGGGACGGTGGGTTGCAGGCCCACCTCGTGCTTTGCAGGTGCGAGCGTGGCAGGGCCACTCGCGCCCTCCCTCCCTCCTTCTCTCCCTCACACACTTGCTGCTCTCTCTCTGTCTGTCTGTGTGCTTGGCACTTGCTTTGAGTAGGCCCGGGGAAGACGGGAGAGAAAAACGGGAATACTGATTGTTGGGCTTAGGCTGTCCTTTCACAGCCCGCGTCTCGAAGCCATTCTTTTGGAAAGTCATAGAAAGAGTCAAGAGTCTCGACGCTCTCTAGTCTCTAGTCTCTGAGGGAGGAATGAGCCTTTTTGGCTGCCCAAGGTGTCTCCACTTTTCCACCTCCTGGGCCCATAGGCCTATCTACCTGTATGCACCAAAAAGTAGATACCAAAACCCATCTTTGCACTAAATCTTCTTTTGGAAGTACGTGGGGTTAGTGCCATGCTGCTCGGAAGCACCATGGTCTACATCTATACATCTATACAATAAGTTAACGAGAGGTGGGAGGCGGGTGCCACGTGGCAGCCCCCACCTCTCCACAAAAAAAGAAAAGAAAATGCAAGGGTGGATGCCGCGCATCCAGCACCCGTCTCCGCCCACAAAAATCGCACCTACCTTGGCGCGAAGCGCATGGGCGAGTCTAGGCGCGGAGCACCTAGTCCTTTCTTAAAGATCTTAAAGAAATACAAGACATTCCATGTCGAGATTTTTCCATTGGTGCTTGATTTGCACGCTATTTCTCACCAGTTTTAGGTCATGTTGTGCACTGGTGTAGTGACAATTAGGGCACTTCACATTCTAAGGCATGCTTCATATAGCAAGATGGTTTAGAGTGCTAGAGCTAATACGGACCAAGAGAAACGATGTAGTCTTCAAAAGATCCCCCACCCTAGATAGCTCTTAGCTTACCCACTCCCTAAAATGTGAACTTGTAGCTATGTTGATCCACCTAAAGGCCCGATCCTGGATCTATAAACTTTTTCTAAAGAAATTGTCCATCTTGGCATAGCCATGTTGCATCCATTATGATGTTGTAAATCCAATTTTTAACTTATGAAATACATTTTCACCACATTATTTAAAATCAAGCATTGTAATTTGATTCTATGGTATTCTATAGCATATTTTGGTCCGCCAACCGCACAAATACACACACACACACACAAAATTATGAGTAGTTAATATTGTTATTACATAATATGAATAATATAATATACATAATATGAATATGTTATATATAAATACATAATATGAATATTTTATATACAAATACACAAAATAATGTATTTAATTAGAGTAATTGGTATCAAAACTAGTTTGTAACTAATAGTTATAGTTAGTGTAAAGGTTTTTTTATGAAGCATCAGCTCAATAGTTGAGCAACCACATGTGACCATAATTTTTTAATTATGATGCTAAATCTATGGAAGCTCCATTCACCCTTGCTTGATAAGGATATAAAGGGTCATGATAATATTCCTTTAATGGAACACACATACAGAGGAGAGAGAAGTAAGATCGCAACTTTTACATAAGGATGTTTGTGGTCCAATGTTGTCATGCCGCTACACTTGGACGTAGTGTGAAAAGCCCTTGATTGCATCATCATCTGGCTTTCTTATTAATTTAGAGAGTTAATGTCATACTAGTCATTAGTGCTAGTGTCCATAGTATGGACGGTTCACAAATATGGGATTTTTGGATAATTTTAGCCTATTTTTGATATTTTAAATTTTGTTTATTGTAAATATCATAAAAAGGTGTAGAAACCTTCTAGAATAGGGTGACATACAGAAAGTAAGTTGCTTTTCAATGAGTTTTAGGAAATCTCGTTAGAAAAAAAGAAGGGCTCCTGAATTACACGATCACAGTTTTCATGTAGCGAACAATATTCCGGATAGGAAGAGGGGAGGAGTGATCCAAGAGAATTCGAATCACATGTCCTAGGGTTTTACTCCCCTTTCGGAACCAAGGGAACCGTCAGATTTGTCATCTGAGCAACAAAGTAGAAGCTAGTGTTCGGTGCACGTTTTTGGGTATAATAGGGAGCTCGAGGAGATTTAATGCTTGGAGATTACTTTTGAGTAGTAGTAGACATTGTCTAGATAATCCAAGAACCATTTGTCTTGGGAGTTTAGCCATCAAATGATTAGCTTATGAGTACTGTGATAACTAGTAATACATAAGGTTGAAGTGTGTTTGGAGCCCCATACAGGGCTTTTGTTTCCCTTCTTATGTTCTATTAATACATAATGCTCTTGGGAGAAGTACTTGGGATTCTCCTACCAAGAAATCATCTAAACCTATTGACATTTGGATTGTTTGGACTCTTTGTCTTGGATGTACAACAAAGTTTACATATAATATATGTAGATTCTGAATCATTGACCTTTGTTGTTATCTCGTGCAAAGGCTTTGGCAGACTTGGCAGAAGGTTTTATAATTTATTCATGATGTATGGAAATGTCTTGAAGAGCACTTGATTTTTACCATTCTTGCAATCCATCTAAAGCTCCTATCTATTCTTTTTCTTCTCTTCTATATCCTATTCTCTACTTTGTTCTTTCTTGGATGCATGGTGGATAAGACCTTTTGACTAAAACCCCTCCACTAATCTAAACACCACTGTTAATGACAAACTACCTATCTTTCGTGACTTTTATTGACAATTACTCCATACATGTTTGGGTATATGCTTTGAAAGTTAAGTTTGAAGTGTCTTTGTGCTTCATACAATTTGTAAGCATGGTTGAAAATTTATCAAGATATAAAGTGAGAACCCTCCATTTTGATCCAAGGGGAGAGTATATGTCCAAGGAGTTTAATGCATATCTAGTTGAGCATGGGATCAAACAACATTATAAAGTATCGCATACACCACCACAAAATGGTGTAGTTGAGAGAAAGAACATGTCTCTCACGGAGATGGCATGATGCATGATTAAAAGGCAACAATTGACATAGTTAACATATTTAATAGATGCAACACCAAGGCACCGCAATCTATCACTCCATATGAGCCTTGGTATGGTATAAGGGCATATGTTGTCTGCTTTGATATTTTTGGTTTCATGGATTATGCATACTATTAGTGAAATAATGCAAAAACTTGGTTGGCAAGGGCATAAAATGCATCTTTGTTGGTCACAATAGTAAAGGAAAAGGGTACAAGCTATATCATCTACAAACTAAGCATATTTTAGCTACTCATGATATTGTCTTTATGAAATATATTGCTCAATATATACTTTCATACACCAAAGAGATAAATGTACACTCATAAGATGTCTATGACACCTCATTGTCCCTTTTAAGTGGTGTGAAGTCAAATGTAGTTCCTAATGAGGGAGTTTTTCAACCTAGATAGTTTCTCATATATCCATGGATTAGCATATTTCAAATGTAAATATGAATAAAATACTTATTGATGAGAGAATACAGCTTGAGAAGTTTAGAACTATCCCAAAATCTCAAGAATAAAAATTATAATACAATAAAATGAATACACAACTCATTTTAGCTCTTACATTACCTCTCATACATCTAATTATTAGCATTGGCTATTTCTACCCTGTGATATGTTGAGAATAGCAAATTATGCTTAACTTGAATGCATGTAGAGGCTGGATGTGTGCCCAAAATAGGCTTGCCCATAAGTGGCTTTGTATGAGAGAGAGACAATGATGTATGCTCTAGGAAGAGATGTCTAAAATCCCATAAGCACAGAGAGGAAAAGTGATACTACCCAAAAGCTACATAAGCATGTACTTGACACTCATTTTAATGTATTGGCACTATCAATTTGAGTCACTCAAGATTGTCTTAATGGGTCCAAGCTAATCTATCTTGCAACCTAATACACTTGTGTTACAATTCCTTATTCTGACAATGTATAGTGTGTTTGACTTGCGTTCACCATAGCTGATCTAGTTCTAGGTCCGTGTTTATAAACATGGTATTAGAGCCATGGTTGAGTTAGGTAGCTAGTGGTGTGATTTCCTCTTTGCCCATCTTCCTCTTGAAACCATGGTTGATTGACTAATAGTTGTTGTAGGGGCGATTGTCAAGGGATGCTAAATGAGTCTTCCATAGGCTAGACTCTTGCTGGCGTCCTTACGAGTCCTCTGTGAGAGCATGGAGCAATGAAGCTTCATTGGTAGCAAGGCCAGATGATTTGCAATATCATTGTTCTTGATAGTCACCACATCGTCCATACCCTTATTTTAATCCATTCAGTAGCAACATATGAAGAAGCAATGGTAGAGCTGCATCCAAATGTCTTGACGTAGGAATCCACAATCTTCCTAGTCTCAGGGTCAACTTTGATCTGCAGCTTCATGACATCCCCATAGGGGGGATCTCCAACCAGCCCGGTGCTGACATTGGGATCATTCTTGTCAAAGGAGTTGACGTTTCTAGGGTTGTTGTAGTGGTCTACGAAATTCTCATGATAGGATCGGGAAGCAAAGGTAGGAAGGACCTGTGATGGAGTAGGGGAGGAGGGATGAGCAAGTCGTGCGAGGGCACCAAGGGAGCGACACAGTGGTATCATGGTTGTAGATAGGCAGGCCACCTGCAAGACAATCAATCGTGGGCGCTCTCTCTGCATGTGTGCTTTTGTAGCAATGCAATTGAAAGCAAAGCTGTGATGATGATGAGGATTCTACGACGGTGTTGCTTGCAACTCTAGGATCGAGAAGATGGATGCCACATACAAGAAGAAGGTCGAGGATGTGATGGAGCAAGCCATTCAGTGGCTCCACCACAACCAGTTGACCAAGGTGGATAAAGTCAAAGCCAAGATGAGGGAACTAGAGGCAATGCATTCACATGAAGCATTTGAACTGATTCAAAAACATTTAAACCTTGTTTTGGGAGGGAGAGAGCGTGATACACTGGATCAGACTGCTATTGGTGCGCAGATCGGTCGCAGTATGTTCACATAGTGAATCCCGGAAGGTCTCCAAGAACAATGAACTCTACCTTTTTGCACAAAAAACATTGTAAAAGCATGAACGACAAGAAGCAAGAGACCAATTGGGTTCAATCTCCCCCCATGCCTTGTGTGTGCGCTTCACAAAGCATGTATTTTATGTATATTTCCATCTTCATGCTCAATAATAGCCCAATTTACAAAAATATGACAAGCTTTTAGCTTTTGAGTTTGCTTTCTACAAAAATAGGAAATAAAGCTAATGGACGGTGCCCATAGAGTCTGGCACGCCCAATCTCAATGTCCAAATAGAAATAACATATCCGTGCGCATATGCGCATACAAAATAATAATCAATAATCAATGTCTCAATAGACATAACAAAATATAGGCGTGACCCGATCAAAATATAATCCAAAGGTCGAATACTCACTAAACTCCAATGCTTTCCTCCGCCACTGCTGCTATCTCTACACATCAACTAAAGCATTCACAATCGTTAGTAAAATAATACAATTAAACCGACAAAAGTGAATACTTAGCAGTCTTCAGCTACATAAATAAATCAACTGGTTAGAAATAAATCCTAACCTTAATTTATTACGAGTGCGCACTCTAAACTCATAAACGTTTATTAATTTAATATGCATTTTGCGGAATCACCCGCTATGGAATCACCCACGTACACACTAAATTAATGAAACGCCCGAAAAGGACAGGCGTCCCCATCAACTTCTCGCACAAAGAATCCTCTTTGTGTATGAGGCCCGGTCATCTAAGTTTACGGAATCCATCGTAAAACCTCACGGAATCCACCGTGGAATATGCCTCCTGGCATCATACCCCCGGGGTGGGATAGCAATTGACCTCAATTGCTATTAGCTCAATGTGGAGCTAACAGAGTGGGGAAAGCATTTAAGTCTCTAAGGTGCATCCATTGTGCTTCCTCTACAGGATGGTTCTTAAATTTAACTAGATATCTAGAATACCTTCGGCCAGTTCTTGTGGTCATATAGTCAGTGTCTATGATGGCTTCTGGTTCAAGTATTTCGGTCTCTTCCTCTAACAAAGGTGGGTTTTCATAAACAGGGTGGATAGGTAATTGGCCTCTAAATGGTCTCAATAAACTAATGTGAAATGTATTATGAATTTTCCAATGAGATGGTAATTCTAACTTGAATGCATTATCATTAATCTTATGAATGATTCTAAATGGTCCATAGAATCTAGGAGCTAATTTGACAACTGGATGTCTATCTACACTTTGCAGTCTACGTTTTTCTATTCTAAGCCAAACATGATCATCAATTTTGAAATTCATAGCTTGTCTTTTCTTGTTGGCTTGTTTGGTATATGATTGTTGGGCTTTAGCAATCATATCCTTAACCTCATCAAAAATACTGTTATGCATAGTAGCAATATCATCAGCACTCTGAATTCTATTAGACAAAGATGTAACAGGTGTAGATAATCTATATCCATAGATGACTTCAAAAGGTGCTTTCTTTGTAGATGTGTGCGGTGTATTGTTATATGCAAACTGTAATAAATGCAAATGAGTATCCCATGTCTGAGGTTTAGAGATAGTATATGCACGTAAAAGATCTAGAATGGTGCTATTTGTGGCTTCTGTTTGTCCATTTGTTTCTGGATGAAATGCATATGAGAAATCAATCTTTGTGCCTAGATTTGCAAACAGTGTAATCCAAAAATTGTTACAAAATCTAGAATCACGATCTGAAATAATTACTTTTGGCAGTCCATGGTTAGTAAAAATAGTTTTCAAAAATAACTGTGCTGCTTGTGATGCTGTTAAAGTTTTCTTACATGGAATGAAATATGCTTGCTTACTAAATCTATCTACAATTGTCCAAATCATGTCATGGTTAGATTTAGTATTTGGTAAACCAGTAATAAAATCCATAGAAATATGTTCCCAAGGTTTAGATGGAATAGACAAAGGCATTAGTAATCCATACTGTTTACCATGATGTCTTTTTATTCTTTGACAAATCAAACATTCAGAAACAAAATTAGATACATCTGCATCCATATGCGGCCAATAAAAATCTTCAGTTAACATGCGTAATGTAGATATGATACCTCTATGACCTTGATATGGGGGACAATGAATTTCATTCAAAACAAAAGATCGGAATGGAATAGTAACACACAGTCTCTTTTCAAAAAACATAAATCCATCATTATATGACAATGAATCAATAGGAATGAAATTATTTTGAACTAATTTTTGCCAATCAGAATGAAAAGTAATATCCTGGTGATATGTATCTTTCATAGCAATCAAAGAATCAAAAGATATGACAGAAATATTATGAATTGCAGGTCTTCTACTCAATGCATCAGCAACTACATTTTCTTTTCCAGGTTGGTATTGAATGATAGGATGAAAACTTTGAATGAAGGAAGCCCATTTGATATGTCGGTCAGAAATTTGGGGTTGGCTAAGTAAATGTCTAATGCTTTGTTGGTCGGTCTTTATCATGAACTCTGAACCCATTAAGTAGTGTTTCCACTGTTTTAATGCTTGTACAACTGCTAATAGTTTTTTATCATAAGTGGAATATTTGAGCTCAGAGGGTTTAAGCTTAGAACTAGAATATGCTATTGGATGATTGTCTTGCATTAGTACAGCTCCTATTCCTGATCCGCTAGCATCGGTCACAATTAGAAAGAATGGTCTGTTAAAGTCAGGCAACTGTAGAACAGGGGCATTGGTCAATGCACGTTTCAGTAAGTCAAAGGATTTCTGCTGAGTTTCAGTCCATTGATAAACAATTCCTTTCTTAAGAAGTTTGGTTAATGGGAAAGCAAGTAATGAAAAATTACGTACAAACTTCCTATAGAAACTAGCAAGACCAAGGAATGAGCGTAATTCATGTACATTTTTAGGAACAGGCCAATGCAATATTGCATCAATTTTCTTAGGATCAACTTTAATTCCTTCTTTTGATACAATATGACCTAAATACTCAATTTCTGTATTAAAGAATTCACTCTTTTTCAGGATTTGCAAACAATTGATTTTCTTTCAGTAATTGAAAAACTAATGATAAATGCTCATAATGCTCTTTTTCACTTTGACTAAACACCAAAATATCATCAAAGAAAACAATCAGATAATACTGATATTGCAGAAAGATACGGTTCATCATTCTACTGAAAGTAGCAAGTGCATTAGTTAATCCGAATGGCATGACTAAGAATTCGTAATGGCCAAACTGTGTTCTGAATGCAGTCTTAAATATGTCGGATTTATCTAGCCTCACCTGATGATATCCAGACTTAAGGTCAATTTTACTAAATATAGAAGATCCTTGCAGTTTGTCCATAAGGTCATCAACTCTAGGTATAGGATACCTATTCTTTACAGTGATCTTGTTTAATGCTCGGTAGTCAATACACATACGATAGATATTATTCTTTTTCTTGACTAAGAGTACAGGTGCACCGAATGGAGAAATGCTAGGTCGAATTAAGCCTCTATTTAGTAATTCTTCAACTTGACTCTGGATTTCTTTTTGCTCTATTTGATTGTGCCTATATGGTGCTTTGCAAGGTGGTTGTGTGCCAGGGATTAAATCAATCTTATGGTCTTCTGGACGTGAAGGTGGTAAACCTGGTGGTAGGTCTTCTACAAAACAGTCCTTAAAATATGCAAGAAATTCCTTATGCCTAGGATGCATATGATTTTCCTTTGCTTGCAATTCATTCACCCAAATGAGATATGATTTAGTACTCTTGCGTAGTGCACGTTTTGCTTGAGTATGCGAAAGCAGTGGAAAAATATTAGATGCATGCATACCATATAATGTAATAGATTTTCCTTGAAAATTAATATTCATTGTGTGCGTGGAATAATCTATATTTGGATTATGCTGGTGTCTCCAAGGCATTCCTAAAATAATGTCGCTTGACTGTAATGGGACAACTAAGAAATTTCGTCTTTCAATATATGAACCAATTTGAATCTCTAAATCTTGTACTTCTTGTGTGCCATTGTACCTAGTACCTAAAAATGCAGCTTTTATGCAATAATGCGTAGGTACAGTCTGTAATTTCAATTCCTTTACCAATTTTGCTGAAATAAAGTCATGAGTACTACCATCATCATGCAAGATAGTTCTTTCCTTTCCATGCACCAAACATTTCATAGTTAATAATGAATGTGGAGTAGGCATACCTCGTAAAGTGTCGGAAGTAGTAGTAGGATCATCCTCATCTTCAGTGAAATCAGGCATATCCTCATGCTCGTCTTCGTCCATGGCTCCAAGATAGTTGATATGTGTTGGTGGCTTCTTTGAATGACAATTTGCTGCGAGATGCCCTAGCTGGTGACACTTATAGCATACTATTGATTTGGCTTTGGTTACATTATTTGCAATGGCTGGAAGTCTGGGTACATTTGGATTTGCTTGTGGAATAGGCTTAGGATTTGGATTGACATTGGATGGTAATGCAGGTGGTTTAGCCCAATTCTTGCGGAAAGATGATGATGAGAAACGACTTGGATTAAACCTTCTAAAATTGGAATTGAATTGTTTAGATCCATAATTACCATTGGCTTGGAATTGCTGTGGTCGTCTGTCTCTTCCGCGTAACTTATCTTCAGTGTCGTGAGCTAGAGAGATGGCGTCTTCAAGGGTAGCAGGCTTGAACATGTTCACTTCAGCGTAGTAATGTCCAAGGAGTCCAGACATATACTTTCGCTTATGTGTCGTCTCTGGTACGTCTTCAAGCATGCGTAGCTGTAAGAGTGCATTCCAAAAACGCTCTGTATACTGTGGAATAGGCTCACGATCCCGTTGTTGAAGTAAATCCCATTGCTTGATAGCCTTCTCATGAAATTGCGGTGGAAGGAAATTTTGCATGAACTTCTTCTTGAAATCTTCCCAAGTAGTAGGACATTCTATGCTCTTGCGTACTACAGTCCACCAAAGTGATGCTCTGTCTATCAGATGATTAGTTACACACTTGATTTTATCTTTTTTTGGATAAGTTTCCTCATGGAAATAGTCATCAAACTGGCTAATGAATGATAAAACAGTCTTTCCTTCTCGTATACCATTGAAAGTGCGAAATTTGAAACTTCGTTTACTTATCTTTGATTCCTTGCGAATGGTTTGTGCTTCAAGAGTGGCATCGATGGTACGTCGAATCAAATCTTCAGCTTGAGGTTCTTCTTTGTCAGTAGACACTCTTTGTAATTTTGTCAATTGCGCTTGCAATGCTTGCCTAGCCCCTCGTTCTTCTTCCAATTGTAGCATGATTAGATCCAGCTTTTGTTCCATGGTAGGCTCAGGTAGGTCGTCTTCAGTCATAGGATCATCCATATGTGGGGTCGTCATCCTGTAAAACTCAATAAACCTTTCTCACTCAAAATCAAGTTAGCGGGATGAGCGTAGCTCAAATTCGGGGTTACAAGGCTATGTATTTTTGGGTATTTCTTTCTCAATTTTTAGAAAATCTGCAATACTTTCGTCTTCGTTTGCTGAAAATACTTCAGCGAACCTGTAGATAGGTAAAACACTTTGCCATGAACAACTTTCCAGTTCAGAGTTTTTGTGTAGGAACAAGTCTTCTAGGAGTTTTGAGTACTAGTCAGTTCTGACTCCAGTTGACTAGTCTGATTTGCAGAGTTGCAGACTTAGCCGACTTGCAGAGTTGTAGACTTGCAGAACTTGGGCGGACTTGATGAACTTGTAGGACTTGATTCCAGTCGACTTGCAGAACTTGACTTCTGATGCGCAGGACCCGGAGTTTGGTGACTTTCTTGTTTTGTGTGACTTGAATAGCTTGGCTTGACTTAAGAAAATTAATCTTAATAAGCTTGATGATCAGTCGTCAAAATTTGGTGGGGGGGGCGTTTTTCGTGACGGTGTGAAAAACGCGGGCCTCCTTCAGACCAATCGATTGATTTTCTTGCTCTTAACCAAGCTTCTAAGCTTTCTCTTGAGCTTTTTGAAAGAAATAATTAGAAGAATAATGAAGCTTATCTCTGGTTTTTCCACGACTTGATGAAGGAGATGGATACGTGGTCCTCCGCCTGCATAGCCTGGTCCTTCGTGATCTGACAGTAGAAACAGGGGTTCTTGATCGCTAGAAGTCTGCCTGTATCGACGGTTCGCGATGAGATTGACTGTAGAGCCCGATCGTTCCTGGAGCTCCGCCTTCGCCCGAGATTGATAGCGATAGGAAGCTCTTGATCTCAGCTCCGCTCTGATACCATTGGTGCGCAGATCGGTCTCAGTATGCTCACGTAGTGAATCCCAGAAGGTCCCCAAGAACAATGAACTCTACCTTTTTGCACAAAAAACAATGTAAAAGCATGAACGACAAGAAGCAAGAGACCAATTGGGTTCAATCTCCCCCCATGCCTTGTGTGTGCGCTTCACAAAGCATGTATTTTATGTATATTTCCATCTTCATGCTCAATAATAGCCCAATTTACAAAAATATGACAAGCTTTTAGCTTTTGAGTTTGCTTTCTACAAAAATAGGAAATAAAGCTAATGGACGGTGCCCATAGAGTCTGGCACACCCAATCTCAATGTCCAAATAGAAATAACATATCCGTGCGCATAGGCGCATACAAAATAATAATCAATAATCAATGTCTCAATAGACATAACAAAATATAGGCGTGGCGCCTATAAAAATATAATCCAAAGGTCGAATACTCGCTAAACTCCAATCCTTTCCTCCGCCACTGCTGCTATCTCTACACATCAACTGAAGCATTCACAATCGTTAGTAAAATAATACAATTAAACCGACAAAAGTGAATACCTAGCAGTCTTCAGCTACATAAATAAATCAACTGGTTAGAAATAAATCCTAACCTTAATTTATTACGAGTGCACACTCTAAACTCATAAACGTTTATTAATTTAATATGCATTTTGCGGAATCACCCGCTATGGAATCACCCACGTACACACTAAATTAATGAAACGCCCGAAAAGGACAGGCGTCCCCATCAACTTCTCGCACAAAGAATCCTCTTTGTGTATGAGCCCCGGTTATCTAAGTTTACGGAATCCACCGTAAAACCTCACGGAATCCACCGTGGAATATGCCTCCTAGCATCAGCTATGGCTCAGATCAACAAACAACGAATGGGACAAGTATATGCAGTATTAGTAATTAATGGATATTCTTTGAGAAGAGTGGATAAAAGGTTTCAATTGGAGAAGACTATGAAGGTTCTTCCAGCTAGCTCGGTTGAAGTTGAGCATGTAGAGTACAAAGATGGTCAACTTTAGCTCGGTTGAAGTAGAGCATGTAGAGTATAACTTTAGCTTTAAGAGACGTCTAAACAATGTAATTGTGTATATGCATCACAAAAGCATTGAGCAAAAAGATTGTGTCAAGAAGACGGGAGAAAAAGGCACATACTCATTTCAATTTCACTAAGAAAGAAATACCAAAAGAACCTCACAAAGAAGACTAGAAGCGACAAGAAGATAAATAAATTTCCTACTGACAACAAAGAATTTCCCATAGTAGATGTAAAAAACCTACCAAGGATGTAAAGTCTCAAAGCCTTAACTTGACTACGGTTCCAAAGAGCTAGTCTCTTGGTCCATGTTTTACATGCAGGGCTGGCAAAAGCTAGCAAGGGTAGAGACTCGTCATTTGAGGGGGGGTGTTGAGAATAGCAAATGATGCTTAACATGAATGCTCGTAGAGGTTGGATGTGTGCCCAAAAGAGGCTTGCCCATAAGTGGCTTTGTATATGAGAGAGACAATTATGTATGCTCTAGGAAGAGATGTCCAAAATTCCATAAGCACAGAGAGGAAAAGTGGTACTACCCAAAATCTATATCAGCATGTACTTGACACTCATTTCATTGTAATGGCATTATCAATTTGAGTCACTCAAGATTGTGTTTATGAGTCCAAGCTAATCTATCTTGGAACCTAATTCACTTGAGTTACAATTCCTTATTCTGACAACGTATCGTGTGTTTGACTTGCATCCACAATAGCTGATCTAGTTCTAGGTCCGTGTTTATCAACATGATAGAAAATAGGCACGTTTCTTTTGAAGAAGCACAAGATTTTGAAAATTGGATGGCTATTATTACTACAAGATATAGGTCTTATAACGATGTTAAAAGCGACAAGAATATTCATAAAGAAACTTGCCCCCGTCGTTGCAAAAAGTGTCGTTATTGGCAATGCCATAGAACAAATGGTATCAGCGTCACTATTTGCATTGGTATCAGTGTTGCGACACTGAATCGATGCAAATAATGACATTGATAACAACTCTTTGCGATGCATTTTGCAATGCTAATAGCGACGCCTGGAGTAAATTTTCGATGCTAATAGCGATGGTAATATGGATTTTTTTTTGTAGCAAGGCACACACTATGTGCTTTATTTGGGCCATACAAAATAGTTTCAATGATGTGTACAATGCTTGTATAAATAAAGGAAAAGTGTACTCAAATCATAACACTTATACATGAAATAAATACATGATCGCATAATGAAAGCGACCGGTACAATCATGGCAATATACTACTACTACATAGAAAATGTCTACACAAATCATGTGACCAAAAAAGAAGGGTGTGTGAGCTCTAGGGATCCAAGGGCGAGCTATAGATCCTTGCCATTCGAAACCTCGTCTCGCCACAAAGGAACATTGAACGGACTATACAAAAAAAAGAAACAACTATAGATCAGTCCACCATACAATAATGCATTCTAATTAAACATAGTAACTACGGATAAGAAAGATGAGTGGCGTACAGGGCCGCCGCATCCTTACAATCGGTCGATCAATGCAGTGAGACTGGGCCTCTCTGCATATCGAGTCTCAAGGCCTGTGGGATCGCTATTTGTAATGAAGTGCTGCAAAGAAAACAAAATACAACTGTCAGAAACACAATTGTCAGTACAAAGGATATCGCAAAAAAAAAGCAAGCAAAACAAAAGAAAAACATACAATGTCCTTCACATATGTCCTGTGGCCGCCATTCCCAAGATGATGGACCACTCCGGCCTCTAGTCGTGCCCTCGCCGCCTCGCGCTGCTGTCTCCAACATCCTAGAGAATCTGTAGCCTCCTCCCTGAGTCGGTGCCAGCCATATGCGTCTAGCCACTCGGGTTGTGAAGCCCCACTCTTGAGTGTCTTATGTGCGTCCAATCGTCTGTGTGACATATATGCACGCATGCACTCCATCATCCAGCCCATAGAAAACCTATCTGCTACGGCTGGTACCGGAAACTCCTGACGCAAGGATGCTACTATGTAGTCCTTACTCTCCTCCGGTATGTTCTTCCAATGATCCAAGACATTGTGCTAAAAAACTTGTTGGTACAACTCTCTCATGCGAGCCATCACCCTCCTCCCCTCATCATTCATGATGATGGCTCCTTACCTGTCATCTACAAGGTAGGCATACCCCGTAGGCATACCCCTCTAGGGTATGCCTAAGATGGGTCCTCTCCCACGTGCGACCACGCTCCTAGGTATATCCAGGAGACCCCTATACATTTGGTGTACCTACCGAGGTAGTATTTATTGGAGTAGCACCTACAGGGGTGCCACCTGCGGATGGCTGAGCAAAAGCTAGAGTGACTTGAGTAGATATCCCCACAGGTGTGACAAATCCTGAAGGTCACGAAACTCCAACAGAATGACGAGACGGAGACATTGCGTCCGTACCTCCACAGCAACTGCATGAGCCATACTCTCTTGAACCGCCATGGGAGCGAGGAGTAGCACCTGTATCCCAAGCCAACCACGGGCTCACTACATCCGGATCTCTGTAGCATCCCCCTAAACCACTCCCTTCATTTGGCCCAAGTCTGGAGCGTCAACCTCGTCTACTAGAAACTCAAGCATCAGAGCGTACCGAAGTAGATCTAATAGAGCGGCATGACGGTGTCCGAGATAGCTCCTGGTCTACCATATCTTTGAATCTCGCCATCTGATTGGGAGACATACGTGTGAAGATCTCTTGTAGCTCCTCGTTGCTCATCCCTTGACTCATCCTGATGATCTAAATATCCACAAAGATCACCTGCATAGACAAAAAATGATGTTGGCATAATCAATATAAATCATATAAAGCACAATAATATAAATCTTAAAAAAATGATCTTACTTAAAATGTATATCTTATGTACCCTTATAAGTGATTGAGTAGGTGGATGCTCCAAGTATGAAGTACCTTATGGTCCCATGTCAATCTCCTGACACAATTCCGCATACACTGGAAGTCCAATAGACATGTCACCACAAAAGCAGGAGTCCACCTCGTTCTCAAAGAATTCTTAGACTCCTGTATTTTCATCATTGTTACCCGATGATGGCTCCTCTACATGCTCTAAGCTTTCGATGGCCTCCACCCCTTGCAATATCGACCCCTCTATTTGCATATTGTCCTCATCTATGCTCAGAACATCGCTTTGATCATATACTCTCGCACTTTGGGGAGCTGAAAGTATAACATACCACCATCGAGGTTGTCGAGGGTTTGGATAGAAAATTACTTGTTTACAATCACGTACAAGAGAGATTTAACTTTTGTGATATGTACCATGTCGTAATACAATTAAAAAATACATGAGTTCATGCACCTGTTCACAATGGGCCGGCAACACAATCGTGTCGCATAAATCCATCCATTTTTTTTCGGAATCTATTTCGAGAAATGCAGACGGAACTCGTGGAACTCTTGCCCCAGGTTCTTCAAACAAATACCACTTTGAACCACTGCACATCGAATAGGATTATGGAGAAGCTATGGTAATCCACTGTGATAATACTTTGCAAGTTCCCAAAATACTCCATCTCATCTATAATCGTTGTCGGAGGGGGTTTTGTCAAAAGGTCGAATCCATCGGGGATCAAAAGTAGAAGGAAGTAGAGATAGGAGATGGAAGAGAAGATAGAGAATACCCAAGTGGTAAATACTACAAAGACAAAGCACAATGAATTGAATCACTAAGTAGTGAAAGAACCTAGAATCTTCACACTACTCATAAGCAATCTCCAGGGATTAGATCTCCTGGAGCTTCTTTGTAGGACAAAACGTGCATCAAAATTACATCTCCTTCTTTGGTGCTCGGAACCCAAATCTGATGGCTCCGTTGGCTCTGAAAGGGGGGTAAAACTCTAGGACACTTGGTCACGGATCTCCTAGATCACTCCTTCTTCTTCTTTCAGTTCAATGTACAGTTTTCAACCTATTTTTAGCGATCGCGGTGCGCGCGATTTCGTCAATTTGTCCCTCTTGTGAAAATCCCATCATTGGTTGAAAAAGCCATTAGCTTTTTGCATGCCATCCTAATCTAGAATTTTTTTCTAACTTTTTCGGAAATTTACATTAAATAATATAAAAAATAGGCTAAAATTATCCAAAAATCTAGTATTTTCAGATAATCCATGCAACTCACACTAGTACTAATGGCTCACATCACATTGACTCTCTAGATCAATAAAGAAGTCGGATGATGATGCATTCCATACTTTTTCACACTGTGTCCTCATAACATCACGACATCCACCCCCTCTGAACCTGCGCATCCTCCAGTATGCGCCACAAAATAGTCCTCCTAGATCGAAGGGCCACAACATTATCTTCCAAAGTAGCTGCTGCATAGACAAAGCACCTCTAGGATAAAAAATCCAATGCTCTTCCATCCAACATAGGAACATCTCACCATCCAAACTCGCCCCTGCTGGATCATAAGGTTTTATCAACTTATTCAAGCCACATAGCTTCACTTTTGAAGACCCTCTAGACACCATAAACATACTCACAATGTGCCCATCTTCATAGACATAACAACACCGTTGCTTCTTTTGAATCCAATGGTTTGGAAGAAACCCATGTTGATACTTTACTTCTTGATTTTTCACATCCAAGATCTTCAGAACATCATCCATATCCAAGCCATCCATAGCATCATGAGCATCCTAAAATAAGGTATCCATTGTAGTTCCTGGCAAAGCATCAAATGGTATCTTGCATTCACCAGTAAGGTCTTCTGATTGCGTAAGAGCCATAGGCATGGTTTCTTGAAGCACACTCTCCTCGGCATCTCCTGGCTTTGATACGTACTCTTGCAAAGCATCTTTTCTTGTGTTGCCTGTAATACATAAGGCATCAAGAACTGACTGCTCAATAGCAAACAATGATTCTGCCTCTTATACATCAAGAAAAGTATTCATAATTTCTTGTGCGTCCTCATCATCCCTCACCACGGCATCCTCTAATGCATTTGTCCAATCATCTAATGCATCCTTCTCATCTTGTTGACTACCCTGCTCCAAATATTGTGGAACCTCTTGAGCACAAGCCTCATCCATAGCAGCAGTATCAAAGTCATCACTTGAATTAGAAATCAAGTGAGTCTCACATGAACCACACATGGATCCCTTTGCCTCTTCAGAAAATACCTTAATATTGCCAACATGCTCTTTGTCATTTGCATGCAAACAAGTAGCTAGAGAGTCTGATGTTTCTTGCATAGTCCTTTGGTCTAACACTTTAGTCTCTTCCTTGTGGATCTCTATATCTTCAGCAATCTCTTGTAAACTTGCCATAGAATCACAAGCTGCATTCACTTTCACTTCTGGAGCAAACACTTCAACCACCAACTTTGAATAGAAAACCTCGACTATAGCTTCATCAGAAGCCTTTCACAGGGTAACATCTTCTTGCAAACATGCTCATTAACCAGAGCCTCAAGTAAGGAATATGTCTCATGCACATGGTCATTCACCTGTAAAGAAGTATCACTGGATAAACTCCCAATATCATCTATATTAATAGAAACTGCAGTAGGCAAGACATCTCCATCACTGCTATCATGCACATGCGTATCAACACTGTTAGACTCAGAGAATTCTTCTTTCAAGGCATCCTTGAACCCTTTCCAAGTTGAACCATGCCTTCACTGTATACCCTCAATTCGGTCCTTAAGATTTTGCTGCACCAACTGGAGAAAATAGACAACCCTTTGTACCTAAGGCACATCGTGCCTTTGCATCACTATGTCAAAATAGTTGAGATATGTTGCTGCATATGACCCATCAAAGAAACCAAATTCTTGTGTCATCCACTGAAAATAATCCCTGATCAAATACTCTTTTTCAGTCTTCACCTCTTCCAGCATGCTTTGTCCTTGCTCTTCTATCTGCTTCTATTGCTCATACAACTGTCTACATGTGTTCAATAAAAACTTTTTGAAACCAATATCTGCATCTCCAAATTTAATTATCCAAGAATACTTGATAATAAGGTGCTTCAAATCCGCTATAGAGCTCACTGTTGGAACTATGCCTCGTGATAAGTCACCCATGTCTACTCGCCTTCCGCTGACTTTCACGTCGGGTTCACCAATTTTGGAGGGGTTTTTGTCGAAAGGTCGAATGCAGAGGGGATCAGAAGTAGAAGGAAGTAGAGATAGGAGATGGAAGAGAAGATAGAGAATACCCAAGTGGTAAACACTACAAAGACAAAGCACAATGAATTGAATCAATAAGTATTGAAAGAACCTGGAATCTTCACACTACTCAAAAGAAATCTCTAGGCATTCGATCTCCTGGAGCTTCTTTGTAGGACAAAATGTGTATCAAAATTACATCTCCTTCTCTGTTGCTCGGAACCCAAATCTGATGGCTCCATTGGCTCCGAAAGGGGGGTAAAACCCTAGGACACGTGATTACGGATCTCCTAGTTCACTCCTTCTTCTTCTTTCAGTTCAATTTGCAGTTTTCAGCCTATTTTCAGCAATCGCGGCGTGCACGATTTCGTCAATCTGTCCCTCTTGTGAAAATCCCATCATTGGCTAAAAAAGCCACTAGCTTTTTGCATGCCATCCTAATTTAGAAGTTTTTTCTAAAATTTTCAAATTTTTACAATAAATAATATAAAAAATAGACTAAAATTATCCAAAAATCTAGTATTTTCGGATAATCCATGTGACTCATACTAGTACTAATGGCTCTGATCACATTGACTCTCTAGATCAATAAAGAAATCGGATGATGATGCATTCCATACTTTTTTACACTGTGTCCTCATAACATCCGACACCGTGTTGGATCCATTGCTCGTCGTCGGCTCTCTTGCTTGAAGCTTGCCATGATACCACAATGTGTTTTGGAATGCATTTTGTCAATACGCTCCACGTAGAAATTTTGTCCTCGTAACCACGCTGCATTATATATTTTGTAATGTACATTCAAACACTCAATCAGTTGTCACATATAAAATATAGATACGAAAAAACCTAAACATGTCATTACCTTTGGACTACATTCCCTCGAGAATTTCCACTTCTCGGTTGAGACCTTCGCTATTGTGATGTTATGAGGACACAATGTGAAAAAGTATGGAATGCATCATTATTCGACTTTTTTATCGATCTAGAGAGTCAATGTGATCTGAGCCATTAGTGCTAGTGTGAGTTACATGGATTATCCAAAAATACTAGATTTTTGGATAATTTTAGCATATTTTTGATATTATTTATTGTACAAAATCTGAAAAAGTTAGAAAAAGCTTCTAGATTAGGATGATATGCAAAAAACTAGTTGCTTTTTAGCCAATTATGGGATTTTCACAAGAGGGACAGATTGACAAAATCGCACATGTTGCGATTGCTGTAAATAGGCTAAAAATTGCAGATTGAACTGAAAGAAGAAGAAGGAGTGATCTAGGAGATTCGTGAGCAGGTGTCATGTAGTTTCACCCCCCCTTTCGGAGCCAACGGAGCCATCAGATTTGGGTTCTGAGCAGCAGAGAAGGAGCTGTAATTTTTATGCACGTTTTGTTCTACGAAGAAGCTCCAGGAGATCTAATGCCTAGAGATTGCTTGTGAGTAGTGCGAAGATTCCAGGTTCTTTCAATACATATTGATTCAATTCATTGTGATTTCTATTTGTAGTGTTTACCACTTGGGTATTCTCTATCTTCTCTTCCATCTTCTATCTCTACTTCCTTCTACTTCTGATCCCTAGTGGATTCGACCTTTTAACAAAAACCCCTCTCACATTGGTGAACTCAACGTGAAAGGTCGTCATAGAAGAAGGAAAGATAAGATGGGAGAACCTTTGAATACAATCTCCAGTGATGTTTTGCAATAGTTGGGTGCAAAATATGAATATGCTTATGCAAGTACAACAATAACAACAGCTGATGCAAGCTTTTGCTCAAATAGATAGTGTTGTGATGGATGCTTTACAAGTAGTTGAGTGTGAGGTGAAGTTATTCAATAGCAAGAATGCATCTGCATATGTACATACCTATGCTCAAAAGATGGAGTTCTTTGGAGTGGCTCAATCTGCATGGAGCCGGTATTTTGTACATGTTATTGTTCATGAACTGAAAGCATGGATTACTGAATTATACTTGTAGAATGCTGACTAGGTATCCTTCAAGAAGACACTTAGGGAAGAATTTAATATTGAGGATACCAGTTTGATTATGCATAAGACTTTTCAAGAGTGGGTTATACAACCCAATAAGGGTCTTGTGGGTACAGAATTGTTAAGAGAATTTGAAAGTCGATTTGAGCAGTTGGATCTCGCAGAACAGCAAGCTCTTGCAAGTCAGAAAATTGAATTGTTTCTACAAGCAGCTGATCTTGAGCTTCAAGAGAAGCTTGATGATTTGCTGGAGGATTAGACTACAGAGACAGGTTTGAAAACAGAGTGGAGACATGTCAAGGAAGTTGTTACTGCGCTTGTGAAGAAGCATAGAAGAAGAGAAATATTGCGTGTCTCTAGCTTGCCCAGTGTTATGGAAAAAAAAGTTGAAGTATCCAGTAAGCCACCTACTTCTATGGTTAACCCTATGGTTGTACTGCTATTGTTCCCTCTGTTAGGAAAGATGTCTTAGATGAATTGGTAAAAGGCATGCACGAACTTCAATTGAAGGTTGCAAAATTGGACGAAAAAGGACAAGAGGAAAGGGGACGGGCAACAACCCCTAAGCCTAGAAAAAGATGTATATGGTGTGATAGTTTGCAAGACGAGAGAAAGGATTGTGCTGATGGCAAGATCCATGCACAAGAAAGGTGATTGCCTCTTGCTTTGAATTTTGGAAAGGGAGATATGCAGAAGTTGTTGGAAGACTTGGCTCTCCAAAATGCTTAAGCAGTGGTACATGCTTGTACTTTCGGTCTACAATTGGATAGAATGCATGGCCAAGTGATGGTTGGTCCAAAGGCTAAAATATGGACACATGCTTTACATGCAGCTGAAAAGAGAAAGGTCACTGATAGTGAAATGTTACATTCAGGGAAAGTATTTGTGGCATAACTGGTTGGGAATCACCGGTAGATGCATATTCAATGTATGCATATTTAGCAAAGATACAAAACACACATGTACTTGTGGAAGAAAAATGAAAAAGAGATGAAGATATTGCAGGGACATCTAAAAGAATGAGAAGAAGAAGCGTGGATCAGCCTAAAGCTGCAAATCAGCCATCTCCCGAGCATGTTATGGAAGAGGTCAGTTAGGAGAAAAAACAAGATAATAGACAAGAGGGAAAAAAGAAGGGCAAGCAGCAGGATATAAGTTGCAATTTAACATTGAGACAGCCACAGATCTTAAGAAGGTTCTTGAAGAACGGATCATAAACAGTCGGGTGGAATTTACCTTGGGAGAGATACTTGGCATTGCCAATAGATAATTTCATGATGAGATCATTGACATAACTAAAAGGAAGCGTCAGTTTCTTGGTGATACCACTAGTGCATTGCTACAATTTGAAGAGGAAACTGGTTTGTTGGGTATTCGGGCTGAATATGAACATGAAGTAAGTATAGAATTGTCTATGCATGATGCTACTAATCAATGGACATCATGTGGAAAAGAGAAGAAAGCAGTTGAAAATACATTATCTTGTAGCAATATGCATGGTGGAGTAAGGCAAATGCAACAATATGGAGAAGAGACTCTAGGATTTATTCCTCGAAGTCACTACATAAGAAATCATTGGGCTAGAGCTACCATTGAAATGGCAGTGAAAATAGGGGAGCGTGAAACTCCTTGTGTTGCTTTATTTGACCATGGGTCTGAGATAAATGTCATTGAGCATGGATTGTATGAAAATGGTGCATGGCCTATAGACACTGATCATGGTTGGTGAATGAGGGCTACAAGTAATTCTTCAGGGGAGCTCTATGCTGCATGTCCTAATGTAAAAGTGACGATTGGTGATATACAGGAAGAGCAACACTTCTTTGTGCAAGATAATTCCTCATATGCAACGATTTTGGGACAGCTTTATATTACAGGTGTGTGTATGGAAACAAAGGTGCTTGACGATGATTCTGCTTATGCAAGAGTTAGAAGCAAGAATGGGAGAAAAGCAGTCTAATTTCTTACTGTTTGTGTTACCTAGAAATCGTGATACGCTTCAAGAGTCTCCTTTGGTTCCAAATGCAAGGGAATTCAAAGATCTGGATTTTCATTAAGCACTGCTGTAATGCGGGGCTATAGTAGTGTTGTTCAGAGGGTGTACTTGCCTCTTGATGGAATGAAGCATGTATTTAGTAGTGGTCATTCTCAATTTACAGCAAACAGTTCATGTTGGTTTAAGCCTATGGAAGCTATGTGTAGGGCTGAACACATATCTATGAAATGGGCTACTAAGAAACTAAGAGAATTGCGATTGCTAGCTGAAAATGATGGCATTTCAGACATCTTTTATGGGCTGAATATTACTAACACTATGGCTGAAATTTCAACAACTATACATGCAAAAAATGAGGCTGAAAACAAAGTGTTGTCAGTATCTTCTTTAGATATGTATGATGTTATAGCATTGTTTGCTTAGCAGGAAGGATTATGATGGGCTGAAGCACTTGTGGAGACAAAATATAATACAGTTGACAAAAAGGTGAAACCAATTACTTTGCCACTTCCACTAGAGAGTGAGGGTATGTATGAAAAAGTGTCAAGGTAGCCAAGCTTATGGGATCCTAAAGATATAGGTCATCACTTTACATATGAAACATTAGAGGAATTGAAAGTTGGTGCAGAAGGGTTTCTTTTGCCTATTGGTAAGAGAGACTGTTTATGCAGATGTTGGCTAGGCATGGAAAGGCATTTGCATTTCAGCCAAGCTAAATAGGTTGTGTGGATCCAAATGTTGTCTCTCCTATGGTCATATTTATTGTGCCACATGTACCATGGAACTTGAGGCCTATTCCAGTGCCTAAAGCTTATTTGCCAAAGCTGATGGATTTGTTAAATGAAAAGATTCGCATGAAGATCTTGGAACCTTCTTCAGCCCCGTACTCAAATCGTTGGTTTATTGTACCCAAAAAGAATGGGGCTTTGAGATTTATTCAAGACATGCAACGGGTCAATAAAGTGACTATAAGAAATGTGGGTGCAGATCTTGTGGTTGATGAATTTGCAGAGACTTTTGCAAGCAGAGCGATCTATTCTCTGGGTGATCTTTACTCGGGTTATGATCAGTTTCAGCTTGCAATTGAAAGCAGGGATATCACAACCATGAAGACTCCTTTGGGGTTAGTATGGATGTGTACTCTCCCACAGGGTGCAATAAACTCAGTGGCACACATGGCAATTGCTATGAATAGGGTACTCAGGGATTTTATATCACAATTGACTATGTCCTTCTTGGATGATATTCCAATCAAAGGATGTGTAGTGGATGAAAAGAATGAAGAGATGGATGCTCATGGATGTAGACAGTTTGTTGCAGACCATATTGTGGATTGTGAGAGGATTTTGACACGTCTAGAAGAGGTGCATTTAATTCTTTTTGGACAAAAGTCTGTCTTTGGAGTTGAAGATCTTTTTATTGTTGGGCATATGTGTGGGCCTTATGGGCGAAGGCCATCACCAGTAAAAATAGTTGGGATTGATAGAATGCAAGATGCATGCACGAATGTATCAGAGGTGCGGAGATTCTTGGGTGCATGCGTGTTCTATTCGATATGTATTTCTCACTTTGCACATGTAGCAGATGCTCTTTATTAGCTTCTAAGGAAAGGTCAGAAATTTCATTGGGAAAGGAAGCATTAGAAAGCAATGAAGAAATTGAAGCAACTCTTCAAATTTGCTCCCACATTGAGAAAGACTGACTATTCACATGGAAAGCCTATCATTATTACTATTGATACAAACCCAATCGAGATTGGATGGGCAATTGGGCAAGATGATGAGGAAGAAAAAAGATATGCAATTCGCTTTGGTGCTAAAATATTGACTGAACGACGGAGAAGATATCCACACGTTAAAAGATAATTATGGGGAATTGTGACAGCCCTTAAATGTGATAAGGAGTATTTTATGGGTGCTCATGTAGTCATTGAGACCGATTATTTGTCATTATTGGGTGTGGTTGCTAGTTGTGCTACTCCAGACATTGCTATGCTCCGGTGGATTGCATACATCAAATCATTGAACTTTGAATTCCAGCATATTGCAGGAAGAGATAACCCAATGGCAGACATGTTATCTCGAGCACATTATGAGAATGAAGATGGGATAATGAATGAGGAGGAAGGAGATGACTTTCTTATGGCTGAAAATGATGTTGCAAGAGTGAATTTAGCAATGTAAGGTGTTGCTATAGCATCAAGAGAAGCTTGGACAACAAAGAGAAGACACTTTAGATGTTTTTTATCTTGTGTAGAAGTGTTTCTGGAAGACAAATATGGAGGAGAGTGGCTGAGAATTGGTCAATACCTCAGTACATTAACAAAGAGAGATGAATGGTCAGATGAGGACTTTAAGAAAATCAAGAGGAAAGTGTATGGGTTTTTAAAAAAAAAAGATGGATACTTATGGAAACATGCTAAAAAGAAACAAGGTATGCCATTGCGAGTTTTGGGTGACAAAGCTTCAGAAGTAAAAGTAATGCAAGAATTTCATGAAAGCTTGTGGGCTGGTCATAGAGGTGTTTGGGGTACTTTTACAAAGATCAAAGGAAGATATTGGTGGCATGGTATGTATAAGGATGTTGCTCACTTTGTGGAAATTTTGTGGAAATATGTACGACATGTCAAATGTATTCAACTCTGAGACATCGGAATGGATTGCAACCCACATATCCATTGTCTCTTCATTTTAAGTGGGTGGTGGATTTGGTCACAATGCCTATAGGTCTTTGGCAAATGAGGTATGTTGTGCTTGCTCGTGAAGACTTGACTAATCAAGTGGAAGGGAAAGCTTTACATACTAAGACAACAAATGCTGTGCGTACTTTTCTCTTAGAAGAGATCTTTTATCGGTATGGTTGTGTGGGAAAAATTACACCAGATAGGGGTGAGTTGGATGCAGATGAAGCTCATGATTTCTTTGCACGGTTGGGGATAAAGCTTGCTTTAACTTCAGCCTATAACCCTGAAGAAAATGGAAAAAGTAAAAGACGTCACCCACCTATTGTGAAGGAATTGGCAAAAACATGTGGAGAGAAGGTGAAAGAGTGGCCATGATTGCTCCCTTATGCTTTGTGGGCCGACAGAACAACAAATAGTACTGTTACAGGATATATATCTGCAGAATTGATGTATGGTAAAAAATCTATCATGCCGATAGAAGAGATGTCAGTCACATGGAGTGTGTTACCTTGGGAGGAGGAGTTGAATCGAGAGGAGTAGTTGGCCTTACGCATTAGACAGTTGGAAAGAAAGTTAGAAGACATAGAGGCAGCAACTGCAAAGTTAAGGGCAGCAAGGATAGAGAACAAGAAACGGTTTGACAAAAGACATAGACTGAGACCAAGAACCATACTAGATGGGGATTGCGTATTGGTTTATGATAACAGTTTAGATAACCAACATAGTGCCATGCGTAACGTTTCCAAAAGATGGTTTGGACCCTATCTGGTAAGACATGTGTTTGATAATGCTACTTATGGATTAAATGAGCTAGATTGGATAGCCATCAAACTTCTAGTAGCAGGGAAAAGAATCAAATTATTCAAAAGGCGGGAATCTACTACCTATGAGTTGCCAGATTTGGAAGAAAATAGTGGTCATGATACAGGGGCTAGTTAGGAAGATATGGAAGATGAACAAGTAAAGGATATGGTTGCAGAGGATGAGGAGGACTTAGAATCCGGTGACAACTAGGATTTTGGCACATACCGGAGGATGTGCAGGTTCAGAGGGGGTGGATGTCGTGATGTTATGAGGACACAATGTGAAAAAGTATGGAATGCATCATCATTCGACTTCTCTATTAATCTAGAGAGTCAATGTGATCTGAGCCGTTAGTACTAGTGTGAGTTGCATGGATTATCCAAAAATACTAGATTTTTGGATAATTTTAGCCTATTTTTGATATTATTTATTGTAAAAAATCCAAAATATTTAGAAAAAGTTTTTAGATTAGGTGGCATGCAAAATGCTAGTTGCTTTTTTAGCCAATTATGGGATTTTCACAAGAGGGATAGATTAACAAAATCGTGTATGTCGCGATCGCTACAAACAGGATGAAAATTGTAGATTGAACTGAAAGAAGAGGAGTGATCTGGGAGATTCGTAACCAAGTTTCTTAGGGTTTTAATCTCCTTTCGGAGCCAACAGAACCATTAGATTTGGATTCTGAGCAGTAGAGAAGGAGCCATAATTTTGATGCACATTTTGTTTTACGAAGAAGCTCCAGAAGATCTAATGCTTGAAGATTACTTCTGAGTAGTGCAAAGATTCCAAGTTCTTTCAATACATATTGATTCAATTCATTGTGATTTGTCTTTGTAGTGTTTACCACTTGGGTATTCTTTATCTTCTCTTCCATCTCCTATCTCTACTTCCCTCTACTTCAGATCCCCGGTGGATTTGACCTTTCGACAAAAACCCCTCCGACATCGCCCCTTTGTGAGACGCTATGGTCGAAGCTCCATGCAACCATCGTGTTGACATAAACCTTGGCATCTCCTCCATGCCCTCGGGATATCAAATCGGTTGATGGCACGTACTACGTTGAAATTTAGATCGTGCTTCCTCTCGATCTTTCCTAGCTTGCTGGTACCTAGCGAGCCACGTTTCCATTGAGGCATGGTGAAACATACAAAAGCGATTCACTTTCTCCTCCATTGCAGCATCCATTCTTTTTTCTACCGCATTTCCAACCACCACATCTCCGGTTAGTCTATCATCGTCCTTCAGCAACCATAGCATATTGTTGTCTGAATCCATCGTTGGTAGCCATTGTGAAATATGCACTAGCGCCTCAAATACCAACCAACCTTCAACCATGCTACCTTCTGGTCGAGCTCATTGTCACACAAAGCCTTTTAGGGTTTTCATAAAGCATCCAAGAAGAACATCCATCACGTATGGACAGGCCTAGCAATCTCCACTTCATCTACAAGATACACAAGAAGGTGGATTTGTATCGTGAGCATGCTGGTAGATAGGTATTTCTTAAAGAGACAAACGGTCTCCACTACTTCCTACCTCGTAGATTCAATAGAGGAAGTCTTAATCTCCTTCTCTTAGATCCATTGCACTAAAGTCGACAACGTGTAAATCGCCCCGTGTATTTTTGGAGTAAGGCATCTGCGATCACGATCGATAGTTCAAACTGCCCAAACGAGAAAGCATTATGAATAACGACTACACTCCAAATAGCAAAATATGCAGGCCACTTACAATCCATTCACAGTACAAACATGACATATCTTATGCCAATCAGGGGATTTTAGCCCTGATAATTGGTCGTCTTTAGAAAATGCAAACCTAAGAGAACGCATCATACATGTCGCAGTGGGGATTGACTTGACTATTTGCTTCACAATGCGCTCTTCTTTAGTGGGCAAAACCTAAGGAGTGAGGTAGCTGCAAGCGACCATCAGCACTCGATTGTGACCAAAGTGCCTCTATCTTGCCTACCTCATTCAAATCCATTCGTGCCCCTACAGTGTCTCTCTTTCCTATGATGTGGTCCCATAGCAAGCTGCCTACATTCTTGAAAATATGCATGGGATCCAACAAGTGGTTAATCTGTAAGTGGGTCCAATATGGCAACTCACAGAAAACTGAGAATCGTCGCATTCCGTTTGGATGTAACTCCGTGTGGATCATTTTCAGCTCGTACCAGCTTTGGGCATTCATGCATGCTAGAGGTCGTCCAAGAAAACCTTCCCTGAGTTCATGACCCTTTGGCAAGAAAGTGGCATGTCCTTTATAAACCATCTTCTTCATGGTTCATGACCTTCGGGAGTCTAACTGTGGCCCGCACAATGGACATGCATGATAACCTGAGGTAACCAGACCTGTCCCAACACCTCTATCCAGTGAATACAAACTTGAACGAGCTATGATAGATATTACCAACGAGAACAGAAGCCTACTTACCTGAGCACTCTTTGAATCCCGAAAAGTCATGCATGGTCCACATGAGAATGGATCGAATATTGGCGGATCGTCGACCACCGCGCTTACTTATATCTTGCACGGTGAACCCCTCCTCCCACAAAATCTTAAGCTCATCGACTAATGGATGAAGATACACGTTCATATTTTAGACTTTGTAGCGACCGGGAATGAGTAAGCTAAGGATGAGATGTCCTTTCTTCGTAAAAAGCCATCGAGGGATATTGTAGTTGACAAGGACTATAGGCCACACACTGTAAGAAGTTGATTGCAGACCGAATGGTTTCATGCCATCCATAGTAAGACGGAGCCGAAGATTCCTTAGCTCTCGGGCAAAGCCTGAAAAGGTAGAGTCAATGTAGCTCCATGCGCGTGAATCCACTGATATTCGTTGAACTCCATTTGTGGACCTATTCTGTGCATGCCATGCTGTCAAGCTTGCCATGCCGGATGTACGAAACATGTGGTTTATGCGAGGGATAAGCGGAAAGTGTCTAAGAACTTTTTGAGGGGTGGTTTGCCCTTGCAAGTCCTGTCGATACCTATGAACACCACACTTTGGACATGTCTCCATAGTCTCATATTCTCCTCAAAACAGTATGCAATCATTGACACATGCATGGATGTTGTTGTAGTCCATGCCAAGCTTTCGTAAAACATGTCGTGCATCATCACGAGACTCAGGCATGGTATTTGCAAGTGATAATATATAATACTTCAGTAACTTGAAAAAAAATCATAAAACACCTTGAAAAAGCACAAATATTTTTAATGAGAGTGCCGAAAAGAAATCAACGAAGCGTACGTACAAGGTACTTGAACAACTTGGTCACACTCCCATTGCTCTATCTATATTTTGCTTGCACACTTAGGAGTACAAGCAGTGTCTTCAGGCGAGATACTTGGCACCCATCATATAATGGTATGGATACTTCCTCTCTAAGCGGATTAAAAGTCTCGACATCCATGGGCATCAATGTAGCGATCATTGCCTCCATCTCAGGCTCCAAGATATTAGGTAAGTCTGGAAGTTTGCCTGTCTCCTCTGGTATTGGTGGTATAGATTGGGTAGTACCTTCCAAGTGGTGGATTGGCTCAGGCACTCCATCCATCGCACGCCCACAAACTCTTCTAACTAGTTGCAAAGGGTGCACTCCTCCTTGGGATGAGACGTTACCTCCCTGGATAGAAAATTTGCCAGCCACACCTAGTGTTTTTGTATATGGTATTCAATTAGCTTGCGAATACAATGCATGATTGATATACACTTTTCTTACCGTTTGCTCAAAATCTGAGATCGCCTAATCAATGATCTTAGATTGAAACTCGCTAAAGCGATGTGCGTGTTCTATAGACAATCGATGTTTTCGTCTAATTGCCAGCTTACATTGAGAGTAATGACATGGGACACACTGATTAAGATACACCTCGCGATCTTGAACATCACGACGTTCATCATTTTCCATTTTGTCTACGTTACGACAAACAATTTTTTTTTGTTATCATTCTTTTTTTATTTCTTAAATTGTTTAAGAAGGGATTTCTTCTCTTATAACTTAGCAATATTAACGTATGTAAAGTCTCCATCCATCCATAAATTAACGTATGTTGGAGTGTTTCTCGTCTCGTGGTATTGCACTAGACCTCACTGGACCTCGCCACCACTCTCTCTTTGTTTTTTATCCATTTATTCTCTTCTCTCCTTCCATCTCTCTCTCTTTTTCTCTTTCTTTATTATGTTGTATGTTTATTCCCTCTCTCTCGTTCCTTCTTCCTTTTTCTCTTCCTCTCCCTCTCACATTTTCTTTAACAAAACATCTCTCTCTCTCTACCACTACCACTACAATAAACAAGAAAAGAAGAAGGAAAAAAAAAACAACAACAACTACAACAACAACAAAAAACAAGAAAAGAAGAAAAAACTACTACTACTACCACTACTACAACAAGAACAACAAACAAGAAAACTAAACAACAATAAACAAGAAAAAAAAAACAGCAACAACAATAACAAACAAGAAAACCACCACTACTACTACAACCACAACTATGACGACTATGACTACGACTACGACTACCACAACAACAAACCACTACCACTACCTCTACAATAAATAAGAAAAGAAGAAATAACAAGAACAAGAACAAGAACAACAACTACTACTACAATTAAAAAAAAACAAGAAAAGAAAAAAAAACTACTACTACTACAACAAAAACAACAACAACAAACAAGAAAACTACTATTACTACTACTAGTGTTAGCTATATATAGACAGACTATATATAGGTCTCATAGCTCGGATACCATGTTGGAAACTGCAAATAAGACGAGAGACAAAAGGAAGAGAGGAGAGAAGAGAGATATGAGACACCAGAAGTGGAACCCCAGACGTGTGTCAACTGATCACACATGATAGGAATATATAGAGGGGACCTGGAGCACTATATATAGACAGACTATATATAGCTAACACTCTTCACCCTTCGTATACTTCCTCCTCTTCTTTGCGAACAGCGACGGCGGCGATGAGAAGCTTTGCTTCTCCCTCTCTCTCTCTTTCTCTCCCTCTCCCTCTCAAATGCAAGATGGAGTTTGCTCTCCCTTTTGCTCTCCCTTTCGCTTTCTCTTTCATTCGTTCACACAAAATAACGTGCTTGAGTTTTGGCCCGTGTTTTTTTGTCTTAGCACTGTCGCTATTTGCATCGCAATGCTGCTATTTTGCGTCGGAAAGTGCCGTCGCTATGCCTCCGTATCCTTGTATGTGATGCGAGAATGATGCTATTGTCAAAAATAACCCTTGGTACTTATATAACTTACCATATGGCAAAAGCAACATTGGTACTAAGTGGATTCAAAAGTTGAAAGGCAAGCCACATGGCATTATTGATTGCCAGAAAAGGTTAGACTTGTGATGAAGGGACATTTGCTCCGACTTGGTATATCACAACTATTTGTCACATTTGTGCATTAGAATGACAAGTCTAGGGTTTTAGAACAAGGTTTCAACCCTTTCTATGTTGCCAAATTTAGTTCCATCCGCAAAAACCTCCATATAGTCAAAAAAATAATTAGAAAATGCTAAAAGACATATCCCATTACTATCAAACACCCAATCATACTATCACTCATATCAAACTAAATCCCCTCCTAACTCTCATTAATTTGAGAACCACTTTCATCAAGATTAAGGGTCTATCTAATACAACCATTGAAATCACTCATCTCTTTAACAAAACAAGACTCCAACTCATCTACGCCAAAAGTACAATGGTCAACCCTTTCCATAGCATCCCCACAAACATTCTCTCTAGAGTTTTCATAAGAAACTAAAATTCTAAGTAACAAATTAGGGCCATAGACCTCATCCGCATTTTTGATTCTCTAGTCCGCTTCAACTTCTTCCTCACAATTACCTTTCATCTCCTTTTCGCTAGTTTTAGATCTCTCTTTCCTCAATGTTTCAATTCTTTTCAAAGACTTTTTCAAAATTTCTTTCATATTTTCATTTTTATCACTTTTCAAATCCTCAAAACCCCAATTATTAGAATAATTGCAATCATGATCTAAAACACTAGAAAAACTTAAAGAAATTGCAAGACTATTAGATGAAGTTTTGTCTTCTTCCTTGTTGCCCAATTCCACCATACAATCATCCACACAAATATCAAGAAGTATTAGGTTAGGTATACTCAAAGCAACATTAGCAACTTCACAAACAGAACCCTCTCCAAAGCTACTTAAACTATCATCAACCAACTCACAAAAATCACCAGAGTCATAAACAACAACACCATAACAATAAGAGTCAGAATCCGTAACCTCAATACTCTCTCGATTAGCCCCTACACCTAGAAGCTCATTATCACACTCAAGCACATCAATCTCTTTCGGCAACAAATCCGAATCCTCAACTTCATCATTAAATCTTTCAATTTCTAAGCCCTCCCCCTCATCATCTTCTGAAAAATTCAAAAAGTCCGCCTCAATACTCTCTTCATCTCTGAAACAATCACATCTACCATCAAGAAATTCTTGACTCTCTTGTCCCACCCCATCTCTCTCAAGATTTACAAACTCTACTACAATAGAGGACACCTCTTAACGAGAATCACTTTCAAAACTCTCATTCTCACTATCATCTTCCTCAAAACTATCACTCTCCTCCTCCTCTTCTTCACTTCATCCTCATTCACTAATTTTTCTCTCGAAGCCATATCAAAATTTTTTGCTACTCCTCTACAATCATAAATCATTATGATTCCTCTCCCTCAATTTTTCATTACACATGTTTTCTTAAGCCATGGTCTAGCTAGGATAAGCAGAAAAAATCCCAACCCTATTGGCATAACATGACAATTAATTTTCATAAACACACCGTAAACCTTGATTTCCAAAATTTGAATTATGAATAGGCACCTCACTTTAGCATGATTAGCAAGCTTGATTCAAATCTTTCATCCTTGAATATTTCAAAGTCCACACTTCTCTACACAAGCCTAAGTAATCACACTAACTTTGCTCCTCCATCAATATATGCTTCACCTATGTTCTAATTCTTATATCAGGCATCAACAATAGGGCAAACATTAGGTAACTCCTCTACACTCAAACTTCTCACTGTTCCTCTCTTTCTTTTCTTGGATTTTGGATTCACTAAATTTTTCCATTGTCCTTTGATCTTAGGGCACAACTCCATTAATAGAGCAAAAGATATATCGACCCTCTTACCCATCATATCTCTTTTTAGGTCATAATCACTTTCTCCTTCGCCCAATGGAGCATCAAAAGCATGATAATGTTTCTTGGATGCTCTCAATTTATTTCCTTCTTTTTTCTCTTTCTTCTCTCATTTCTTTATATTCCTTCCTCTTTCCTCACCAACCTTACTAGTCTAGGGTTAATCTCCTACTACATCCCTCATTCTTTTTATTGCAGCATTACATCAACTGTTTTATTTTTCTTACTTTATTTTTCCAGAAGTATACAATTAATGGCACTTTTCCCTTTATCTTCTTTCATTGGCCTTGATGATTGGGATGTGGTATGGTCTTTTATTTGTATCCCATAATCATTTTGTCTGTTCAGAAGGTTTTGAGGTAAACATTACATATCCCCTCCTACTCTAGGTGGATAAGGATAATTTGTGCTTATATGACCTATCTCTCCACACAAAAAACAAGTCACCATTGGTCTTTAAAAATATCCTCCCATTGCCTCCTCTTGTACCTTCTAAGTTTTCGTGATTGGTTTTTCCTATGGGTCCCCCACTTCCTCTTCCCCAAGGTCTTCCTCTCAATGCTCCTAATCTCATGTTTTACATTTACCTAGACGGTTGATCCTCAACCTTCGGAGCTAATTGAGTATTATGTCTCGCTAAAATTTGATACTTTTGTCCATCCCCTTACTAGTTTTGGTATTTATTTTTTATGTTTGGTGCTCTTAATGTTTTTCTCTTTTTTATTTTCTCAAAATTTCTTTGTTTTTCCATTGCTATTATTAATGCTTCCTCAAAGGTGCTCGACTCTTTAATTTCTAATTTTTAGCATTTCAAGTGCTCTCTCTCTTGGGCCTAATGATGTGTTCCAACGGTCCCACAATCGAGTGTATTCTAGGGAAAAAAATCCTATAGTCTGATCTTCTTTTTTCTAGAAAATTTCTATTTTTTGCAAAAGGGCATGGAAAGTTTTAGTTTCTTTAAATCGATCAAGAAACACTGTCAAGCATTTTTCCGAAAAGTGAAAACCCCTAGTCAAATTGTAGTTAGGTTTGATTTTTTCTAGCTTAGTTGTTTGTATGACAGTTTGTTTTGTTATTTCGTAATTGGATTTCTTCTGTTTGTCTAGCTTAGGATTTGTTTCTGTCATTCTGTTTGATTTATGTGAAACTTAATAGCCTTGGTCGAGCTTGGTATTGTTTTGGACAGGTTGAAGTAGGAGTTTGTTATTAGCTACCAAACATTATGGAGCAAGGTATCTTTTCTTTTCGAGACTTTTGCACATCACAGGGATAATGGGTTCACGAGCACTTCACGTTGCACTTGTTGATGCATAGCACTCCGGGGTCATCTCCTATTTCTATCAAATACTTCCATGCCATGGGTTGGGATTATGCACGTTTTGCACCATCATTGAGCACTTGCATGGCATGAGGTCCGTTGTAGCTATATGTAGTAAAATTTAGATGCACACGCACATGAGAGAGCACCTGTCATTGAGCACGCACATTTCTTACATACGATATTTGGGATACTCATCACAAAGCTAGGAACCTTTGGTTGAGTGTGTAAGGACGTTGGGTGAGTTAGAGGGTCGTGAAGGACGCCGTCAATTGTGAGATGGGTTGTTCATATTTGGTCAGCATCTTGAGGACCATCATTTTCTAGAGTGATTGTGAGATTTTGGATGGGTGGAGCGGAGTATATCATATTTTTTTAATGAGAGTTTAGAGATGAGGATAAGGAAATTTAAATTAACAAGGAATTTTGTTTGCATTTTTCATGACGCACGATCACATGTAGATAGACTAGGCACAATTTCTTCAATGCATACATTATTTTTATGTGTAGCATCGATTGATTGGTTGCATATCATGGATCCAACATTGCATATTTTTCCAAATCATGAATGATTGGGTACGGAGTTCATTTCAAAAGACCATATTCCTGCTAGGGCACACTGCATAGAAAACAAGTTCATATCTAGAGAATGTTTATTTTGAAGACTCAAGGATCAAAGGAAAGATTGTACGTTTTACATCGTCAGCGCGTATTTCTTGAAGAAAAAGAGGACATGTGTGCTGAAAGTGTGTGCAATTACAATAACAATAGGCCAAGGAAAGGAATAAGTCGTCCAAGATAAAAGATGGAGAAAAATGATACGATTTGCAAAAATCAGTATTTTTGCCTATTTTTGATAGATTTTCGTAATTCTGCTCACGATGGCTTATCGAACAGATGCATTCCAATCGTTTTGAGTACCCAAATAACTATATTTGGAGTTCAAATGACGAAGTTATGATCCAAACAAGTTGCAAACAGACATAGGAAAAAAAAAACGAAAATAGTGAAAAGCAGTAGGAAAGCAAAAGCTAAAAACTGAAAGCAAAAAGCCTAATATGTGTGAGTATGGATAGAGAACTATATAAGGAGATGAGATTGGAGAGTTAAGGGCCTTCCCCCTCTTATACAATTGTATTTTGTGAGAGAGGAGAGTGGAGGATCTCATGCTAGAGTGAGCTCTTGTCATGCCAATTTGAAAGTTGGAGCTTTTGGATGTCGAAGTGCCGAGTGTCGACTCAAGGTTGTTAAGGTATGAGAATTTATTTCACTTGGTTTATTTTCGAATTGTTGGTATTTTTGTTGTGTTGTGGTTGTGTGATGCTCTACTCGTATATGGGTTTTAAAAAATTTTTGAGCTATAAAAGGCTTTGTTTAGTTTTTGTATGGCTTGTGGTATATGATTGAATAATTAAATTTTTTAAGTTGTGTTGTGCATTCGACAAAGTTAATTACCCCAACCGGTACTCCTTAATGTCTCGTTATCGGGTTGTGAGTGAGGCTTGCTCTCGATCACTGCTCGCGTAACAACGCCTGTTTGGTAGTTCCATATGCCATAGAAACAAAAGGATTTTGTAATTTGAGATTTTTTTCATAATCCTCAAAGTAATTTCTACCTTCATTCAATAATTGAAATTTTAAGATTTGGAGTTTCAAGATCGAGTCAGTTATTCATTGGATGATGTATCCCAAGATCTAATTTTTTGAGGAATCGTCGCTGAGGATTCTCTCCCTTTGTGTCATTAAATTTCAGAAAAGAAATTGCCATTGAAATAGTCTCAAGCAAAGCAATTTGGAAATAACTAATAAAGTCAATTTTTGGCACTCCTCAATAGCAATAGGGGCACCAAGAAATAATGTATCACGAGTGGTGATCGAGGATAACCCTCCCATACAACCTAATACATGAAAGAAAAAGGAGTGTTGTACATACTTGTGGCCTCGGTTAGCCTCTCCAAATTCAAAAAAATTAGTTGACACAATCCGACTAACTGTAGAATGATAATTTCTTCCATAAAAAACTTCAATCACTTACCATAAGATTCATATGGAAAAAACAAACATAAATAACCTTAAGATCAACTCTTATTTTTTGACAAGGAGAAAATGCCACAATAACTGTCTTAAATCGAAAAGTTTTCACATTAACCGAAACGGCCTCTTAGATAATCATGACCAACTCGTGAACTACAATCCACAACATTACTTCCCCTCCCTTATAGAGATAGCTATTTTCTACTCCTTCGATATGCCTTAAAAGAATAGTCTAAACAAAATACTTTATGATAAAATTTGTAGTAGGGTTTGCCATCCAATAGACATGTTTTGTGCCTTATCATCGACTCCAAAATAGGCTTCTTTCAACCAAATAATGCCACATTCTCCACCACAATTAGAACAAAGTCATTCTACCAGTTAATACTTCTACCCCAATAACTAGGCCATGGGTTATCCCCTTTAACATAGCATGAGCTCCAACAAAACCATCATGATTATGAAGGCCTCCAACCTTCTTCTTCTACATGTTGACCTACTTCCTTCATCCCAGCATGATGCACATGCAACCCACAAAATATGCAGGCAAGTTGGCCATAAATCATGCCAACCAACTTTCGTCAACCTCTTCTCTCCATCGAATAGGCTGCCTTATTGCACGTCCACTAGGCCACCACAAAGCACACCTCCTCCAATTCTCCCTCGTATATTGACAACTACCCCCTACCTACACATCCAATAGCTTTACTTATACAGACTCCATGAAAAGCAATTGGCCCTACATTTTCACTACCAACCTCCCTCTTGCGTTTATCCAAAGCTTTTCCAACACTCTAAAGTCTTAGGTTTTGATCTTTTTCTTTCTACACTTTCGCATCCTCTAATGATGCTCCTCAAGGCTTACTATCACTTCTCATAATTTCACAATAATATATAAAGGCAATAGTATTTTTAAATCTAAAATATAGAAACCTCAGGCATGAGTATACACTCATGCCCAACCATCTTAGAGATGTTAGAATATATCTTTGTTAGCAACAACATGTTAAACTTCACTTGTTATCCAACATTTAATGTCTTTTAGATTATGACCACCATATTTCAAAATATTCTTTGCTTGCTAAAGCTCTTGGAAAATGCCACCATAACCTTGAATTTTTCATCTAGAGAAGATTTCCAAAATTTTTAAGAGTTGAATCAAGTTTTCACCAAAACACTTGATATTGTGCTTTGAACATAGCCTCATCGAGGATTGAAAAAGCCTCAGGAGGTGATATCATTTGGATCTTTCTAGACTTGGACTGCTATGCATAGTGGCATAGAGTTGAAACTGCATCAAATGGATCGTGTGAATGCGTATGCATTCAGCTAACACGAGGACGAATGATGATCATGGCTGCGATGTTTGATCGAGTGGTTTGTGCACTAATACCATAGAATAGAGGGTGGACATGCTCAATCAGCACTACTAACACAAGTGGACATCAACATCACACTCAACAGTCAATGTTTGGGGTGTAGAGCTAGGTACAGTTACAACAATGAGACCAAATACAAAGTGTACTCAAAAGATCAACCCAAATATATTGCATGAAATAATAACAATACATCTATTAGAGACAAAAAAGTGGTTGTGATGCAAGACTTTGGAAACAACTAGTATACGATCTTAGAATCATCATGAATACAAGACAATTGCAAATACAAGACAATGGCAGTACTACTACTAGATGTGGTGATTGTGGAGAGTATAAGATTGGCTCTGCTAGAATGTCATAGCAAAAAGTAGTGAGATATATGAGGAAGGGAGCTAAAGTGATCGATGATTGTGAGTGCAGGCACAGTCTAAGAGTTCAAGGATCAAAGGGGCTCTTATGCTTCATTCTTAGACACTTCGCAAGTCCCTTCAGCCAATCCTTCTTGACGAGAATCTTGAGTGCTCTCTGCCCATCTATCATCCTAGATAGCCTTCACTGCTCCTAGATTCATTGGCTCACTTGAAGCTATAAACCTAAAGAAATATTGAAGTAGAGAGGAATAATAGGACCCTATTTGAGGCAACCGAATACATGCTCAAAGATAAGCAAATTGCCATCTAGCCTATGGTTGAAGGAGCCAATACTAATTACTACTAGATGAATGAGTGGTCACCTACTAAAGTAATAGTAGACATTATATTATATTCAATATTATATGGAGCCAAGCCTTAGTTATCTCATCTAATGTTTGGATTCTTAGCTTTTTCTCATATTCGTAATGAGAAAAGGAAGAAACTTGATTAGAAGTTTAGAAATGTGTGATTATGCTATGTAGTAGTCAAAACTAAATTTTAGAAGCTTTATTATCCAATAAAGAAGGTAAAATTTTATTACCAAATTTCATATTTCATGAATGCACAAGCTAGAAATCAGCTTAATCTTGATATTTGGACATATGCTCTTCTACACCTCTTAAAGCACAAGTACCAATAACTGTGGAAGAATCTACTATTGAAGATTAGGAGGAAGAAGATAAAGAGAATCAAGTAGCCTTAAGAAGGTCTACAAGGAATAGGAGGACATCCCAAACACTAACATATCAAAGAGGTAAAATTTTAGATATTGAGCAATGCAATCTTTTCCCTCCCACCTCAATCTTCAATAATGAAGAACCTATTACATATAAGGATATAAGCAGTTTAAAAAAATGGAAGGATGCTATTAATACACAAATGTTTTCATTTATCAAACACAAGTTGGGACTTCTCTCAATCCCCACTCAAAAAATGGCATAGGATGTAAATGGATCTACAATCTAAACTTGAAAAACATAAACCTAGGCTAATTGTTAAAGGTTTATATAAGAATGTGGCCTTGATTATTTAGATACTTATGTACCTATAGCCAATATGAGATCTTATAGGAGTTGAAGCAATATCTAAGAGCTTAGCATCATGAAAGAGAATTGATCACCTCAAATTGTAAGGTTTCCAAAAGAGTATGCTAAACATTCTCTAAAATCAAATAGTAAAGGAGTGATATTGTACTATTTTACTTTATATTCATGACTTTATTTTACAAGAATAAAAGGTCCTTTGGTGGAGTATGTGAAGTCCAAATCTCCCATGAGTTTGAAATGCAAGATCCTAAATGCTTGCCTCATGGTTGTATTATATCCTAGACAATGAAATTTGTAGGATAAAGTGGGTGTGACATACTTATTTCTAAAGAGGAAGTATATTTAGTCCACCTTAAAATATTTATTATGGATAGGTTCAAAGTTGTTTCTATAGCCAACCCTCTAGCTATATACAGATGAAATTGTGCTTTGTATGATTTTATAGTATTAGGGCCCATTGTTTTTTGTAATGGGGCTAAGATGTGATGCTTTTTGGCTAGGAAAAGGAAGGAGAAAAGTAGGGCAACATAGGAAGAAAAATTGTTGATGTTCATGGATGCATGAAGAAGGACAAATCTATGTATCTATGGACTATTGTGGGTTTATTTGAGCATAATACATAGACTATTCACTATAGTTCATAGCTTGCATAGGGAGTTCTACCTTGAATTGGATGCAATCTATTGCTCCTGGTTGTCTCAATTAGAGGCATATTGTGGATAGATTTGAGGTTTACCCATTTTACTACTATAGATGAATTAAAATAGGGATTCTAGGTTGAGAAAATAGACTTTTTGTGGGTTCATGATAGGGTATCTTGATGCATGTGGTTTGATATCATGCTATTGTATGCATGTTCAAGGCTTGATTTTAAGGCACAAACAAATTGTTTTGTGCTTGGATTCCTATATAGAATTCACTGAATCTTTTGGGCTTAGCGACTTCTATAAGCCATAGCCTTACATCTATTGTTTACAAGATGGATCTATATGCTATACAAGGTTTGAGCCAAAGATCCTATATGATAAATACAATCTACAATTAGATTTCTTCTATCTCTTTGTGTTTCGATTGGAATTTTCCTTCATCTTCTACACAATTTCTTGTCTTTCTACTCTAATCTCTTCTTTCTATGACCTTGATGGTGTTTGGCCAAACCCAAAACAAAATTCCTAGCAATAACTTGGTATTTTGATATGCTTTTCAAACCATACTTTGATGATGTAGATATTGAAGCTAGTGAAAAATACATATGATCAAAACTTCTACTCTCTCTTCTCCTTCTATAACAAACATGCATTGGGACCAATTGAATGCAATGAAATATCAAGGCAAGATAATATTCCCTCCATTCTCATGTATTAATATATTTTTTCCTTGCTCCTCTTTGAAACATACTCTCTCTCGCATACTTTCTTTGCAAAAACCATGGCTTCAAGGTTACTTTTGTATTTTCTTACATGCTATCTTATGACTTATAATTTTGAGCTTTTGAGAGAGAGAGAGAGAGAGAGAGAGAGAGAGAGAGAGAGAGAGAGAGAGAGAGAGAGAGAGAGAGAGAGAGAGAGAGAGAGAGAGAGAGAGAGAGAGAGAGAGAGAGAGAGAGAGAGAGAGAGAGAGAGAGAGAGAGAGAGAGAGAGAGAGAGAGAGAGATGTATGTTCACTCAATTTTTAGTTGTTTAATTATGGAAATTATAAGAGAAAGAAGATGTACATACATCTCCACAAAGTGAAAATGGCCTACCATCACCTAACTTGTGTAAGCTACCATCACCTACAAAATATTCTCTTGATGATCCTTCATGACTTATAGGATCCCACCTTGATCAATAGGGATGTCTAGAGACATTGTACTCTCCTTGAGGACATAATCTCTATCATGGAGTGGTCTAAGATACCAAGTCCAGAGGAGGTACTTATATCTGATAGCAAGAAATAGTGGGGAGAGAGAGAGAGAGAGAGAGAGAGAGAGAGAGAGAGAGAGGAGAAGAGAAGAGAATAATAAGAAATCAAGAGAAAATGATACACACACATATTTATGTATAGATACACACATATACATATGTATGTATGTATATGTGTGTGTGTATGTATGTATGTATGTATGTATGTATGTATGTATGTATGTATGTATGTATCGATATGTGTATGCGTGTGTGTTTATGAAAGTATATATGTACATATGTATGTATCTATGTATATGTGTGTGTGCATGTTTATGTGTGTGTGTGAGGGAGATTGAAAGAGAGAGGGGAATAGAAAATTGGGAATTTTGGAAAATAGAGAGAAGGATAGGGGAGATAAATAGAGAGCGAGAGGAGATGGAGAGGGAAGAGGGAAGAGAAGGAGGGAAGAGGAGTTGGGGGGAGAGAGTGAGAGGAAAATGAAAAGAGGTAGAGGAAATGGTCAAAAGAGGGGAGCATAGAAAAAGAGAGAGAGAGAGAGAGAGAGAGAGAGAGAGAGAGAGAGAGAGAGAGAGAGAGAGAGAGAGAGAGAGAGAGAGAGAGAGAGAGAGAGAGAGAGAGAGAATTGGGGAAGGGAGGGAGAAAGAAAAATATAAAAAGTAAATCTCAATAAATATTTTAATGTATTATTTTTAATTAAAAATAAGTAGTTGGTTGAAAGTATTTATTTGTGTTAAAAGTGATTAAATTTTTTATTTTTAATGTAGGTGATAAAAAAAGGTTATGTAGATTTTTTTTCTATATCTAATATATGAGAGAGAAAGAGAAGTAGAGAGAGAGGGTAAGAAAGAAAAAATGGAGAGAGAGAGAGAGAGAGAGAGAGAGAGGGAGCAAGGAAGCAAAGACAAAGAAGGAGAGAGTAAAAAAAAGGTCAAGAGAGAGAGAGAGAGAGTAGAGAGTAGAGTAGTTTATTATCGTTCACAGAAGGCCAAATTATGACCCATGGGACCTTTCCAGATATACAATGATTCTCCTTCCCCATGGTAGGAAAGGGGTAGCTACAGTGAAAGAACAATCTATGTGCAACGTGGTTCTCCAGAAAGTTTAACATGCGAGTGATGAGAGCCCCTTACTTCGATATATGAGTAGTGGTAAAAAATTGGTGAAGTGGCCCCTGTAAAGGGATATCAAAGTCAGCCCATATGTGTGCATATGTTGGGCATGTCATAATATTCATGTGCTTATCTAATTCTATACTTTGTAGTCCACACAACTTGCATAACCTTGTCTCTCTTGCCTGTCCACTCCATGCACCTATCTCAGTCAATAAAGTATGTGATCGAGTTCAAAGTCATTCGTCTAAATACCATTGAGAATGGACTGGCTATGTATGGCTACGTGTGTGCCTCTCCCTGCATGTAGGATTCCCAACATGAAGGATAGATATGCATACTATAATAAGCAAGTTTGCCATTTGCTCCCTGGCTTTGATGTTTTGCTTGATACACTCATAAGAGGTCTGATTGAAAGGTGTCCATGCATATATCTTCGGATGCCATATCTAGATATCTATCCACTCCCCACCCTTTAAATCATTTTCGCATACCCAACACCCATCCTATTGAAAGCACTTTACTTTTCCGTGTTTTCTGTAGGCGTGTGCTAGCATGCCATGCCCATTTGGGGAGCCTACTATCATCCATTTGACGTATTCGGGTGGCATATCTTAGTATTCGGATCATAGCATGTACCTCAATTGACCGATGGCCAATTTCCTAAAGCATAAGTACATATGGTGTGGTGCTTTTGATGCCCAAATTTCTACGAACAAAAGCTTTTTGCAGCTTCTCAATGTCATTCCATGCACAGAGAGAGAGAGAGAGAGAGAGAGAGAGAGAGAGAGAGAGAGAGAGAGAGAGAGAGAGAGAGAGAGAGAGAGAGAGAGAGAGAGAGAGAGAGAGAGAGAGAGAGAGAGAGAGAGAGAGAGAGAGAGAGAGAGAGAGAGAGAGAGAGAGCATACCATGGCATCGTGGATGATCTATCACATTTAGTAAAATTTAGTAGTGATGATGATGGAGGTGCTAGTAGAGATTGTCGAGAAACATATCTTAATCAACATGTCCCATAACCTTGCACTCAATTTTGTAGGTTGGCAATTTGTTGAAAGTGTCACTTGTCCATAGATGATGTGCAATGCTATAGTGAGCTTTAAGTAGAACTCATTGATCAAGTGATCTTAAACTATGAGTTAGCCATGCGTAAAGTATGTAGAGGTGTGCACTAATTATGACATAGAGACAATCTATAATCAAAATATTTTTCAATCTTTGTCTATGGAAATCTTTACACGGGGATGATAGTACATTGCAAGCAACAAATCTCTTATGCTTGGTATGAAGAGTTTAAGGGTGTACTATGCAAGGAGTACTCAAGTAGATGTATACCCTAGAAGGCACCTTCTTTGGTACGGACCGCTTATTGCTTCAAGCGTTCCAAGCCGAGCACTAATGGCTACCTCTCACATAGCTGACGCGCCATCCATATCTACGGGTGTAGTGAGCTTATCTCCATGCCATTCGAGTTACCTCCTCTCCCGCGCACTCCGGTAGCTCTACGATCCAAGTGCAAACTTCAAGCAAGCTCCATCCTCAAGCCCCACGCTCCAAGCTCCATCACCGTGAGCAAGAGAAGAGAAGAGAAGAGAAGATAAGAGAAGAGAAGAGAAGAGAAGAGAAGAAGAGGAGGAGATGGAGAGCTTCTCCACCCCACGGTCCCTCACCCTCAGACACTCACTCCCTCACAGTCTCACCCTCCCTCTCTCAAGCACAAGCTCAAGCAAGCAAGAACGAGAAGAAGAAGAAGAAGAAGAGGAGAGCCACTTTTTGCCACACACAAGAATGAGCTTCTCATTCACTTTTCAACTTTATATACAAAACCCTAAATCTCTTTTGGGTGATCATCCCCTTATCCCCTTTTTTACATGGCCGACCGTGGCCTAGGCCCTTTTTCCCATTGCGCTTCTATCTTCCTAGCTTCCTTCCTACCGCCCATCTACCTTTACAAATTGCACGGGTGAGATCTCGGCGCTCTTTAAATTAAACCATGATGCGCTTGCGCTCTTTTACAAAAGTATTGATTCGCGCTTTTTCTTGTGCACCCTTTTCCTTTATCTGGGACTTTTCCGCATTTCTTCTGCTTCCATATTTTTCTTGGCACGCCTTCGTCTTCCGTTTCACTTTTGCCTTGGTCTTTGTCTTTTGCTTTAGCTTTTTCAGATTTTTCACCTTGTTCATCTAATGGTTAACATTACCCCCTCGTAGACGAGTGCCAGTCCCATGGCACTCACCGTCATAGTAGCAAGCTTTAGCATGCACCGAAGATGTGGGTGGTAGGGGCTGCCGGCTAGTTTCTCGTAACAATGTGAGTGCTTGTGCATACTTAGATATTACGTAGTTAGAAGACCACGGGCTAGTTTCTCGTAACAATGTGTGGAAGAAGCAAAGTTTCCATATGTTGAGAAGAAGTACACGTGAAGGTATATGAGACATCCTTTGCATTGTGACCGCATGACGTAGCATAATTGAATATAGGGACACCACACTTTCGGTTAGTTGGAAGCTATTGAACTTGCTTGATGAGGATGGTGTACTTTTCATGGCCAATCGTGCGGTGCTTACCACAATTGATTGCAATGGTATTAAGGCAGAGTGCAAGATGGAATTGTGCAAGTGGGTCAGGGTGACATGTCTAACCATAGGCGAGACAAGCTCCCTAGGTATGTCCTGTCCTTGATGTGCCTTGAACAATTGTGGGTGATGCTAAAGGGCTTGGGGACTAGGGACAGAGCCAGTCGACCAAGGTCACTGGACGTACCTAATTTGAGGACCCCTAGGTGCTGTGTTGTGATCGTGGGTGCTTCTTATCTTTTCATTCATTCCTTTTTTTTTCTGTTTTCTTTTTTGTTTCTTTTTCTTGTGCTTTTTTCTTTCTTCGAAGGCTCAGGAAATGGATATTACAATGATTATTGTGCCCTAGCCTCGTTGTGAGAGAAGTAGTTGTTGAGATGGGGAGATACACTTGAGATGCACTTGAGATGGGGAGAGAAGCACTTGTTGAGATGGGGAGATACACTTGAGATATTGCAAACCTCTTTGCGACACGGGATATTAGTAAAATTGAGGTAACAACTGCCATGAGCTAACTATAGAGCTTGACCCAGAAAGAGAGCGTAGCCCATGAATATGCTTTGGGCCATGCGATGTGGGCAGTCGACAAGGGTGATTTTTTCTTTCGGTAGCGTGGCTTTGGCGTGGCTCTTTGTGGGATTGATGGTCTTGCGGTGATCGGGTATTGAACACTTTCGCACAAGCTTGTATCATCCTACATCCACTTGTCACTTCATGAGAGCACATGCATGGTATATGCTGCAACTATAATAAACTAGTGTAACACAAGGACACATCACTTATATGAATTCCATGGTGTTGACCTAGATACTTATCAGCTGTGGTTGATTAGCTTTTTCTTTTGCTAAAGACGTAAAATATATTAAACGCAGATATAAAAAGTTTGTACAATTGGGGAACATGTCAACACTTAACCATTTAAAGACAAAAATTCATGGCCAAGTAGCATTTGATAAGCCTTTTATATAACATGGGGCTACTCTATTTGTACGAGGCAGGGCGAGTCTGGGTGTTCGGGCGACTAAGGCTGTGCTGGTGAGGGGCTCCTGTGAGGCTGGGAGGAGAAAATGTCGGCTAGGACCCGGATGGTGTAGTCCCTGGTGGCTGCAATTGTTTCCAGAATGCTTTTAAACAATGCGTCAAATTCTTGCTTGTCTCGAGCTACCCTCTCCTCTTTCGAGCACCTCGTGCTCTAGCGTCTGGTAGGAGCCTGAATAGCTGGTGTGTCAAGATTGTGGGAGAGAAGGAAGGAGTCTCGCTTGAAGCTTTCTTGCTTGCACAATGGGGGAAGACACACAAGGGTGGAGGCTGAAAAACAGTTTTCCTCTTCTTAGTTGTGTAAGCCAAAAGAACTCTAGTACAAAGAAATAGAAGAACCCTATATATGGGTCTCAAACCAAACTCAACTAACTAAGGTGGCATACTAACTGAGCCACGAACTAGAGTAGATAAGGATAGCTATCATGTAGCTATTATTCATGGGCGGTGTACCAACCGCGTCTGCAACTGACAAGTCGGTGACATAAATATACAACGGTCACCCTGGCGTATCACGAGTGGAGTTCGATATCTCAACACTCCCCCTCGAGCTCAATCCCAATTCCTGCACACCAAGCAGGTCTCTGAACTTGCGCAGCTTCTCTGCGCCCAATGCCTTCGTGAATATGTCAGCTACCTGATCCTCTGTGCTGACATAAACTAGATCAATAAGACCTAGTAAAACCCTCTCTCGCACATAGTGATAATGCACCTCAATGTGCTTTGTTCTAGCATGATAGACTGGGTTATTTGCCAAGTGTATACTACTCATGTTGTCACAATAAATGACAACTGGCCCATCTGTAGACTGATGCATATCATAAAGTAGCTTATGCAACCAAGCTACCTCACATGCAGCCATTGCTGCACCCCTGTACTCAGCCTCTGTGCTCGACAAGGCAACTGTAGGCTGTTTCTTGCTGCTCCAAGTGACTGTAGCACTCCCAAAAGAGAATACATATCCACTGGTAGATCGTCTATCAGAAATACTACCAGCCCAATCAGCATCAGTGTATCCATGCAACTGTATCTGAACCCCAGTCTCATAAAATAGTCCATACTGCAATGTGGACTTCACATACCTAAGTATGCGTCTAGCCGCATCCAAATGTGGTTTCCTTGGAGCCTGCATAAACTGACTTACCAATCCAACAGCATAGCTCAAATCTGGCCTGGTAATAGTCATATAAATCAAACTTCCTACTATGCGTTTGTACATAGTAGGGTCTTCTAGAAGCTCACCTGCATCTGTGCTCAGCTTCACATTTTGCTCCAAAGGAACTGAAATAGGCTTACAGCCTGTCATCCCATATTTGGACAGCATATCCAATCCATACTGCCTCTGCAAGAGCTGTATCCCACTTGGTGATCTAATCACCTCAATGCCCAAGAAATAACGCAGCTCTCCCAAATCCTTCATCTCAAACTTCTGCTTCAATAGCATTTTCACATGAAGGATATCTTCATCACTGTCACCTGTCATAATCAAATCATCAACATAAATGACAAGCAGCATAATACCTTTCTCTGTTTTTCTCACATAAAGTGAGAAATCTGCCTTGGAAATCTGAAAGCCAATAGTGACAAGATACTGTCCTATCTTGTCAGACCATGCTCTAGGTGCTTGCTTCAAGCCATACAAGGCTTTCTTCAACCTGCAAACAAACTCAGGATGAACAGTATGCACATAACCTGGTGGCTGCTCCATATAGACCTCTTCTTGCAAATCACCATGCAAGAAGGCATTCTTTACATCCATCTGATGTAAAGACCATCCCTTTGATGCAGCCATAGCAATGACTGCTCTTACGGTTGCCATCCTTGCAACCGGACTAAATGTTTCTTCATAGTCAATGCCATATGTTTGTGCATACCCCTTGACTACTAATCTTGCCTTGTATCTGTTCACAGAACCATCAGCATTGTGCTTCACCTTATAAACCCACTTACAGCCGATTGCATTCTTACCTTTAGGCAAAGGTACTAACTCCCATGTAGCATTTGTTTCCAAGGCATCCATTTCTTCATCCATGGCTTTCTCCCATTTTTCTTTTTCCATGGCTTGCTCAAAAGATGTGGGTTCTGGTTCCTGTATCACTTTGACCATATATGCATAGTGAATGGCTGTAAATCCATCATATTTCAGCCTATCCACAGGATACCTAGCTCTTGTAGACCTGCGCAAAGTAGGTTCACTCCCAGGTGCTCTCAAAACATCCCTGGTCTTCCTTACTCCAGGTGTAACAATAGAAGGAATACCCAACTCATCATCAATGCTCTGTTCTGAGCCACTGGATTAACCATCCACATAAGAGTGACCTACATTCACATCAAACATGGGCTGATCAACCTTCTCTTTTCCTTTTCGTGATACCTGCATACCACTATCTGCATTGCTTTGAGAAGATTCTCCTGATCTCAATCTGCCTGTCCATGGCGAAGAATGTGAACCACTGCTAGAGGACGCTCCAGGTCCACTAATATTTTGTGACTGCTGCTGTGAATTCTGTGCAGCATTACCATTTTGTGCATCTATATCATCAATCACATTTACTAGTTTATACCAGCTACTCATCTCATCAAAAACAACATCTCTGCTCACTGTAAACTTACGAGTAGAAGGGTTATAGCATCTATACCCTTTTTGCTGCAGAGAGTAACCAATAAAGATGCACTTCTCAGCTTTTGGATCCAACTTGGATCTCAACTCATCTGGCACATGTACATAGGCAATGCAACCAAAAATTTTCAGATGAGAAATATCTGGTTTCCTACCAGTATACCTCTCCTCTGGAGTCATTCCATGTATTGCTGCAGTGGGAGTCCTGTTCATTATGTAGACTGCTGTAGCAACTGCTTCAGCCCAATAAAAATCTGGCAGGTCTTTTTCATTGAGCATGGCACGAGACACCTCTCCAATATGTCTGTTTTTTCTTTCTGCAATTCCATTTTGTTGTGGGGTATAACTGCATGAATATTGCTGCTTTATGCCATGCTCCTGCAGGAACCTTGCAAACTCATTTGAGAGGTACTCTCCCCCTCCATCTGACCTTAGGCATTTTATCTGCAGGCCTGTTTCTTTTTCAACCATAGCTTTAAGAGTTTTGAAATGCCCAAAAACTTCACTTTTCTTTTTCATAAAATACACCCAAACTTTTCTGCTATAGTCATCAATAAAAGTGACAAAATAATGACAGCCTCCAAGAGATGCAGCTTTAGTAGTCCACACATCAGAGTGGATTAATTCCAATGGCTTCTCACTCTCTTGAACATGTCTAGGAAATGGTTTCCTTGCATGTTTTCCAAACTGACAGGCTTCACATACCTTATGCATTTCTGCAACCTTGAATTTGGGCAATCCTGCAACAATATTTTGGGCCTGCATTGATTTAAGTCGCTGTACATTAACATGACCAATGCGTTTATGCCAGATATCAATATCTGCAACTACACCGGTCCCATGTGCAAACATTGCTGCACTCAATTCAGACATGTCTGCATCCAATGTAAACATTCTGCCCTTCTTCTTTCCTTTTGCTATCAAGCGACCTTTATTTTTCATATCCTCAACAAAGCATCCATGAGGATTAAATCTGACCTGCAAGCCCTGTTCAACCATTTGACCAACTGAAACCAGATTCTTGGTGATATTCGGGACATGAAATACATCGGACAGGTATTTCTTTTTCCCACCCTGCATAGACAAGGGAATTTTTCCAATCTGCACAATAGGATGTGCAGTATCATCACCAGTCTCCACAAATCCTGGTTTTTCCATTTTCTTTGCATCCTCCATCCATTCTGCATGACCTGTCATGTGGTTTGATGCACCTGAGTCAACATACCATACATCATTGCTTTCTTCTGCACTTGTCATAGAATTGTTCATGTGCTGCACCATGAACAAATGCTCATTTCTGTCATCACCCTGTCTACTAGAAGATGCATAATTCCCTTGTTGCAGTTTTCCATTCATGATGTCATTCTGTTTTTTATAGTAGTCTTTAGCCATATGACCCATTTTACCACAGTAGTAGCATTCAACATTACTGTTTGCATTTTGGCCTCTTTGCCATCCACCACGACCTCTTTGGCTCCCCCTGCCTCTAGAGTTACCACGTCCTCCTCCATAGGACTGGTTTTCTTGAGTTTGCTGCATATTCTGATTTCTGCCACGGCCTCCAAATCGGCCTCCTCTACCTCTGCCTCTACCTCTTCCAGCATTTGAGTAGAAGACAACTTCTTTTGAAGTTCCTCCTGAAGAAGATGCACCACCATTTCTCTGTTCCTCAGAAATTAGAAGAGCAATCAACTCCTCAAAATCAGGAAATCTTTCACGAACTGAAATGGATGTCCGAAACTGTGCATAATCCTTTCCTAGACCATTCAAGGTCACGGAAACTAAATCATCATCTTCCACTGGCGACCCAATGGAAGCAAGTGCATCTGCAATCTTCTTCACCTTCATGTGGTAATCGTTGATGCTCATACTTTCTCTTTGCACATTATGCAACTCTTGCTTGAGCTGCATTTTCCTGGCTTGCGTATTTGTGCTATACATTTTTGACAAAGTATCCCATGCCTCCTTTGGCGTACTTGCATCCTGAATATGCACAATCATAGAGTCTGAAATACTGATAGACAGCCAATACATAACTTTCCTGGCTCTCTCATGCCATGTTTTAAATGCCTGCATTTGTTGTTGATTGGGAACATCAGGAAGAACTGGTTCTTCTTCATTTCCTGCAACAAATTCCCAATATCCTTTTCCCATAAGGAAATTCGTCATTCTAAACTTCCATGCCTGGAAGTTGTTCTTGTCAAGCTTTTCAGTGACAATCTGTGAAAGAGAATCAGATGCCATTACAGAAGACTGCAAAAAATTCTGTCACTGCAAAAACCACAGCTTCAGCCTCACAAGGGCAAATCTGCAAAACTGGCGAAAGTGGTATTTGACCACACAGTCACTTCCTAGTGACGATTTTGCATAAACAGGAACCAAGGATGATTCTGAAACTCCCAATGTCTCTGCGCACAAGCATACGATGCAATTTCTACAGTAACTTTTCACCGACCTGTAGAACAGTGGTCGCACAGCATAAAACTGAGCCTTTTCTTGAGTGCGTGCAGAAAACTTCCGTCTGCAAAACAGGCCCCGAAATGGCCTCAAATCAAAAAAACAAGGTCACCGCGAAGGGCGTCTCAACCTGAGACAATGCACTCTTGCTTCACCGCGAAGGGCGTCTCAACCTGAGACAATGCACTCCTGCAATTTCCGGCTGTGCTACCTGCAGAGATCTGCTCCCAAAACAGGAAATGAAAGCAACACTGCTCCTCTTACCAGACCACCGTGAGCTTGGCTTGCTTTCTTGAGCTCCTTACCACGAACAAGGCTCTGATACCATGTCAAGATTGTGGGAGAGAAGGAAGGAGTCTCGCTTGAAGCTTTCTTGCTTGCACAATGGGGGAAGACACACAAGGGTGGAGGCTGAAAAACAGTTTTCCTCTTCTTAGTTGTGTAAGCCAAAAGAACTCTAGTACAAAGAAATAGAAGAACCCTATATATGGGTCTCAAACCAAACTCAACTAACTAAGGTGGCATACTAACTGAGCCACGAACTAGAGTAGATAAGGATAGCTATCATGTAGCTATTATTCATGGGCGGTGTACCAACCGCGTCTGCAACTGACAAGTCGGTGACATAAATATACAACGGTCACCCTGGCGTATCACGAGTGGAGCTCGATATCTCAACATGGTGTTGCCATGCCCTGTGTGCTCCCTTGAGCTTCTATTCCCCTGGCCTGGGGATCTTTTGGCCTACGTCCGGGCCGGTGTCTCTTTGTTTCTTTGCATACATTTTAAGGGTAGGTACGTAGCGTTTCGGTGGAGTTGCTTTTGCTACATGCTCCCCTCGACGGCAGATAGCGTCCTTGCAAGCCAACTGCACTAGGTGCTCCATGTCGGCTATTGTATGGGGACCTACAAAATGTGAACCAAGGACTAGGCCTCGAGGCAGGATAAAACTATTTGCATGGAAGGGATTATACAGTGGATTATCAAGTGCATATGATGAGGAGGGGAGAGGTGAGGCATGTAGTGTTTGTTGTAGAGGGATGGTCCCCATGATGATGTTCCTTTAGCCTCTAGCCATTAGCAAATATCAGCTTATGCTAAGTTGTGTGGACTGGTTGTCATGGGGTAGGGCTCATCCTCGGAAGGATAGATCGGAAAGGGAAAAAGGTGTATAGAAAGGGACGATACCCCGTCTACACCGTCAGAGTTGTTGGTCAAGGCTTCCTATGGTGGTAATGAGGGTTGCATGCCCTTCACTTGGAGGTGGGGATGGTCACACGACTTTTAAATGTGTGATGAGAGGAGGACCTGAGGAGCATAGCCTGTCAAACCCAACTCTTCTCCCTACGCTTGACTATCATTGCTTGTGTGTGTTGATATTTTCTATATAGGGTCACACAAAAATCATTGTTTATTTATATACATATTTACGAATCCATGTCACTTCACGAGGATAAAAGCCAATTGTAGAACTCCGGATTGTACTGAAGTGTGGCACACGCATCTAGTACTCATGGCATCTTACTCAATATTGATAGATATTTTGCAACATCGAGTTGCATTGAACCTTGTCCCAGTCTACTGGCAACATGTAGCTCCTCCTTAGTGAGAACCTTATCAGCCAAAGAGTTCTCTTGCCTAGTTTCAGCTAAGTTCGTACCCTGAATGGCAGTTAGCACTCGAAAGGAAGTTGGTGCCACATAGGTTTGGTCTCTTTGAGACCACCATTTGGCCAATTGCTCTTCTGAGACTGTCATGATTGGGGCTCTTATTCGGCCATTGCAACACGGTTTTCAAACCAACGTTTCTCAAATTGACTTTGACCCTTCGATTGTTGCTTTAATTGCTCTATTTCTAAGAGATTTGGTTGCTAGAGCACATCATTGAACGTTACAGTTAAGCGTAGTTCGTCGACTTTCTCATCAAAGATGAGTCGCATGTGTTCATGCAGGAGCCTATCATAGTGACTGTTAAGATGTTCTTGCTCTTTCCAGGATAGGGGAAATGGCAAGTATTCTCCAAGCTGCACCTTAGGGAATGCACCCATGTCCGCAAGGATGTAGACACATGCAAATACCTTGAGCTTAGCATCCAACTCAGTTAAGCATTCTACGACACTTCTATATTCAATGAGGGCTTGCTCGATTGCTATCTCATGCAAGGTTCTAGGAGTTTGCCTAGGCTTTAGCATAGCTGGGGGCTCAAGCCTAGATGAGTAAGATTGGTCAACGCTAGGATTGCTTATGCTCTCGGGGATTGTGCATTTTTCCTGAGGTTTTGCTGCTATTTTGTGATGGTTCTTCTCGGATGTGACTAGTATAGATTTGTCACCATGTTGTGATAGCGTTGTATCCACTTTTGATTGGTCAATGCGAGTTCTATTGTCGGTGGATTGAGTGTTTAAAGAAACTGTTGATGGCAAAAACTGCTTTGATTTTTCAGAGCATACGGATGTGTCTGAGGTTTCACTGCTATTAGGAGAGATATCAATGGGTTCATTGGTGGGGATGGACTTGATGCTTTATTCCCCAGCTCTCCAGCGCTCTTGATCTCACTGCTCTTGGGGTCCACAACCACCTGTAGCTGCTGTTGTTTTCGCAGTTTTCTCCTCTTTTTCTTGGTCAGTGAAGGTGCATAACTTAATGACTCAAGACCCTAAACTAGGTCAACCATTGATGTACTTGGTTGGGCCTCAACTTTCCCCTTCTTTGGTGTGTCCTCATGGGACATAGTCGTGGCCTGCTGAATAGCCTTGCTAGGTTGTGAGGGTACAACTACCTCCCTTTTTGGAGAGTCTAGCTCTTCCCTTCTATTTAACTCCTCTAGTCTAGGCTTTAGGCGCTTTGGAAGTGCTGGAGTTGTCAATGAAGTTGGTTGTGACACCTCCTCCACAGGTAAACTACTAAGGACGCATTCCACAAGGGGCATTGCCACAGCCAAGGGCTGTGACTACTGTGATCCCTGATTTGAAGTAGTAGCAGCTAGTTTAGTGGACTTGCTACTATTGGTGGATTGTGGTGTCAAGTCCTTAAGGAAATTGGAAGTGGTTGTGTCTTTTATTGCCCTTAAGGCATTCACTTGCGTAGATCGAGTATCAGTTGAGCTAACCATGGTGGATTGCACAGGCATATCCTTAGGTTGAGAGCTAAGGGTGGTGTCGTGTCCTACCTCTTGGACATTTGGAAGCTCTGATGTAGGTAGAGATTGGGATTGAGTAGCCACACTTGATGAGTGTTGTGCTTCCTATGTCCGTTTAGGGGAAGAGGGTGTAGGAGACTTGGGACTCCTAAGTGGCTTTGACACTGGCTGGGAGATTTGCTTGTGGCTGTTAGATGATTTGCTATTTGCTTTGTTGAGCATTTAACCTTGCCATGAGCAACGTTGTGCCTATGATGTTTGCTATCCTCTTGGGGAATCAAAGGCTCCTTGAGCACTAGTGGCTTTTGCGTATCCTCAACGATTACATCTGATGTCTGCTTGTCAAGCATGCTAGGCTGAGGATCTACCCTCCAATTGGTTCCGTTGGGTTTCTTGATTTCAACCATGAGGGGCTCGGTCACTCCACTATTTTTGACTTGAGACTTGGTTTTTCGTTTAGATCTCCTCCTACGCTTCTTTGCTCTTGATACGATCTGGCCTTCAATTGACAAAGGAGGTTTAATAGGGGGTTTTGGTACCAAAATCTATTGATTATGTGCATAATATCCTTGAGCACGTAGTAACGCTTTGGATATCCATTGTGGCGTTGTATTGACTCTCCATCGATGCCTTCGTCTATAAGGCTTGGGCTTTTTTTGGGGTCTTCTACAATATTTGTAAGTCCAAAGGCCATCCTTAGCATTGTCTCTGACTTCTTATTTCATGCATGGCCTCACTCACTGGTTCTCGTTGTTCAACCTGTGCTTGTATTAACTTTTCCAACAAGTCCTTGCTCTCGTCAGCAGGCTTGACTATTATGTTAGCACCTTGGTTTCCTTTCCCTCGAGGTTCGATGAGGTCACCCTTGCTAATGGTCGTGACTATCCTTACACCTGGTACTGTTAGGTGTATCCTCTATGTCGGCTTCACACTTCATTGCCTTTTTGAAGGGCCTTCGTAGGAGGATTTCCTTTCCACAATTCTCGCTATTTAGAGGAACATAGAACATGACTGGCAAGCTTTTTGTTTCAATAGTTACAAGAATTCTACACTTCCCTAAAAGTGCTTGTGGGTGTTCCTCGTAAGGATTAAGAGTTGCATCAGTTGGTTTGACCTCTGGTTGGGACCTAGTAGAGTCCATGCTTCGTAAGTTAAGATATTGAAATCTGCTCCTTCATCAATGAGAGCATCAACACTATGCTCTCTTTTTGTAGTGAGTTTGACCCTAAGATAAGCATGTGGCACTATGTCTTCATCTTCGGGTATTGGTTTACAGCTTCAAGCCTTCTGATACATGCCTTTGAGTCCCTAACTGCACAATCAGACGTGGATTCTCTACTAAGGTCTTGGGTCATTTTCCAACGCTGCTCAAGGTACATCTATTGTCAGGACTGTCATGTCTAGTCATCCTCTCATTGATAGCTTGATGATGTTGCATTCGGCTTCAACTAGATGCAGTTTGAACATAATGTACATGTGTTCTTGTGGTGTGGCCTTTTTGCCCTTGATGGCTAGATTGGCCCCTTGAGGTTCTAGGGTCTTTGTTTGTCTTTGTTTGAGTATGGGCTTCTATTTGTTGCTTTGCAAGTGAAGATCTATGCTTGTGTAGAGCCATTACTACACTAGAGCCTAATCTGGAGAACTTGTTGTGGCACGTGTTTTCTCTCTAGCCTACCGGGGGAGGTGTGGAGGAGCCCCCTATGCGGGGGTCCGGGGGGGTAGTCCCCCCGACCCGAAGGGCCCTTACAGTAAATACCATGCATGATTAGGAGGACCTTTGGTAGCTAATTTTTAAACTATTTGCTGTGGATTTTAGCCTAGTGATAGATCTATGATGTGCCTTTGGCTCTATACGATTTCTGGAGTCTATTTTGGTGGTGGCAACTCAGTTTCTGGCCAAAATGGGATTCTGAAGAAATTGCAGTTTTGTCCCAAATTCGGCCGGCTGAGGGCCAAGGGCCGAATGGGTGTGGGCTGAGGGCCAAGTGGGTCGAGTGGGCTGAGTTGACCATGCCGAGTGGATCCCTCGGATGGGCCAAGTCGATGTTAGGGCCGAGTTGTCCGGGCCGACGGCCGAATGTGAAAGTGCCGAGTCGGCCGGGTCAAATGGATCGCTCGGACGGGCCGAGGTGATGTTAGTGCCGAGTTGTTCGGGCCGAGGGCCGAATTTGAATAGGCCGAGTCAACCGGCCGGGCCGATTGAGTTTTTGGGACGAGTCGGCCAGACCGAGGGCTGATTCCGGGGTTCACGTCACTCGGACGAGTAGAATGCGGTGCAGTTTTGGCAGCTTTGATGAATAATGCTTTGTTTTTTATGATTTTGGTCTTGAGGGGTCACACAAACTTCCAGAATCCAAGAATAGACATGAATGAAGGATTCAATACCCCTGGAATAGCAAATAACCTTCAAAGTACAAATTAGCAAGCAAATCAAACTCTCTTTCCCTGTTTTGACAGCAGAAACCCTAATGCTTATTTTCTTTGTTTTTCTTTGTTTTCTCCTACTCTAATGCATCTAAATCACAAAGTAAATACCTACACTACTCCTTCTCACAACATAAACCTCAAAAAAGCAAAAAATCTACTTGCCAAGGAGATCAAATACCATCTTCAACCCCCTCACTTCCTACCTATCTCAAGCACCAGTTCGGGGAAAACCCTACTTCAATGCTTGATGTGGAGTGCGCAAGCACTATAATAAACCAATGCAACACAAGGAGACATCACTTATCTGAATTCCATGGTGTTGACTTAGATACTTATCACCTGCACTTGATTATCGTTTTTTTTTGCTAAAGACATGAAATATAGTAAACGTAGATATGAAAAGTTTATACAATTAGGAAACATGTCACCATGTAACCATTTAGAGACAAAAAGTCATGGCTAGGTAGCATTTGATAAGCATTTTACACAACGTGGGGCTACTCTATTTGTACGAGGCGAGGCAAGTTCGTGTGGTCGGGTGACTGAGGCTCTGCTAGTGAGAGGATCCTATGAGGTTGGGCAGGGAGTCGGAGAGGACTTGATTGGTGTAGTCCCTGGCTGCAACTGTTTCTAAAATGCTTTTGAACAATGCATCAAATTCCTGCTTGCTAGCCTCTCCTACTTCGAGCACCTGGTGCTCGAGCGTCTGTTGGGGGCCTGCACAACCGGTGTTGCTACACCCCGTGTGCTCCCTTAAGCCTCTATTCCCCTGGCGTGGGGATTTTTTGGCCTACGTCTGGGGCAGTGTCGCTTGGGGCTTCGTTTCTTTGCATACCTTTTAAGGCTAGGTACGTAGCATTCCGGCAGAGGAGCTTGTGCTACATGCTCCCTTTGATGATGGATAGCATCCTTGCAAGCCAACTGCACTGGGTGCTCCATGTCGGCTACCGTAGGGGGACCTGCAAAATACAAACCAAGGATTAGGCCTTGAGGTAGGATAAACTATTCGCATGGAAGGGATTATATAGTGGGTTATCAAGCGCATATGACAAGGAGGGGAGAGGTGAGACATGCAGTGTTTGTTGTGGAGGGATGGTTCCTATGATGATGTTCGTTTTGCCTCTAGCCCCATCAGTAGATCTTGGCTTATGCTAAGTTGGGTGGACTAGTTGTCATGGAGTGGGGCAGGGCTTATCCTTGGAAGGATAGACCGGAAAGGGGGAAAGGTGTATAGAAAGGGATGGTATCCCGTCTACACCATCAGAGATGTTGGTTAGGGCTTCCTATGGCGGTAATGAGGGTTCCATGCCCTCCACCTAAAGGCAAGAATAGTCACACAACTTCTAAATGTGTGGTGAGAGGAGGATCTGAGGAGCTCAGCCTGTCAAATCCAACTCCTCTCCCTGTGCTTGACTATCATTTCTTGTGTGTTGATTCATTGTTTATTTATATACATATTTACGAATTTGTGTCACTTCACGAGGAAAAAAATCAATTGTAGAACTCCGGATTGTATTGGAATGTGACACATGCATCCAATACTCATGGCAGCATTCTCAATAACGATAGATATTTTGCAACATCGAGTAGTATGGTACCTTGTCCAAGTCTACTAGCAACATGTAACTCTTCCTCAGTGAGAACCTTATCAGCCAAAGAGTTCTCTTGGGTAGTTCCAACTAAGTCCCTACCTCGAATGGCAGTCAGCACTCGAAAGAAAGTTGGTGCCACATAGGTTGGGTCTCTTTGAGACCGCCATTTGGTCAATCGCTCCTCTGTCATAATTTGGGCTCCTAGTTCGGCCGTTGCAACACGGTTTTCAACCCAACATTTTTCGAATTGACTTCGACCCTCTAATTGTCACATTATTTTCTCTATCTCTAAGAGATTTGGTTGGCAGAGCGCATCATTGAATGTTACAGTTAAGCGTAGTTTGTCCGCTTCCTCGTCAGAGGTGAGTCGTATGCGTTCATGCAAGAGACTGTCATAGTGCTCGTTAAGATGTTCTTGCTCTTCGTAGGATAGAGGAAATGGCAAGTATTCTTCAAGCTGCTCCTTAGGGAATGCGCCCATGTGTGCAAGGACGTAGACAGGTGCAAATACCTTGAGCTTAGCATCCAACTCGGTTAAGCGTTCTGCGACACTTCTATGTTCAACGAGGGCTTGATCTATTGCTATCTCATGCAAGGTTCTAGGAGTTTCCCTAGGCTTTAGCATAGCTGGGGGCTCAGGCCTAGATGAGCAATATTGGTTACCACTAGGATTGCTTATGCTCTCGGGGTTTGTGCATTTGTCCCAAGGTTCTACTGCTATTTTGTCATGGTTCTCCTCGAATGTGATTGGTATAGATTTGTCACCCTATCGTGACAGTGTTGTATCCACTCTTGATTGGTCATTGTGAGTTTTGTTGTTAGTGGATTGCATGTTGCAAGTAACCCTTGATGGTAATGGCTGCTTTGATTTTTCAAAACACATGGATGTGTTTGAGGTTTCACCGCTATTAGGAGAGACATCAATGGGTTCATTGGTGGATGGACTTGATGCTTTATTCCTCATCTCTTCGACACTCTTGGTTTTATTCTTCTTGGGTTCTACGGCCACTTTCAACTGCCGTTGTTTTTGCTATTTCCTTCTCTTTTCCTTGGTCAGTGAAGGTGCATCTTTCAATGACTCAGGACCTTGGAATAGGTCAACCATTGATGTGCTTGGTTGGGCCTCATCATTCTCTTTCTCTAGTGTGTCCTCATGGGAAATAGCCGTGGCATGCTGAAAATCCTTGCTAGGTTGTGAGGGTACAACTGCCTCCCTTTTTGGAGAGTCTAGCTCTTCAACCAATTCCCTTCTGTTTAACTCCTCCAGCCTAGGCTTTAGGCGCTTTGGAAGTGCTGGAGTTGTCAAGGAAGTTGGCTACAACACCTCCTCCACAGGTAAACTGCTAAGGACACGTTCCGCAAGGGGCATTGTCATGGCCAAGGGCTGTGACTACCATGATCCCTGATTGGAAGTAGGAGCAGCTAGTTCAGTGGACTTGCTACTATTGGTGGATTGCGGTGTCAAGTCCTTAGGTCGATTCGAAGTGGTCGTGTCTTTTGTTGCCCTTAAATCATTCACTTGTGTAGATCGAGCTAGCCGCGGTGGATTGCACAGGCATATCCTTAGGTTAAGAGCTAAGGGTGGTGTCATGTACTGCCTCACTTTGACCAGATGTAGTCCGAATGCAACACGTGCGTGTTTTTGCAGTGTGGCCATTTTTCCCTTGTTGGCTAGATTGGCTAGATTCTATGTTTGTCTCTATTCAGGTATGGGCTTTTGGTTGCTCTTTTGCAAGTGAGAATCCATGCTCATATAGAGCCATTACTACACTAGGGTCCAATTTGGAGGACCTGTCACGGTGCGTGTTTTCTCTCCAACCTACTTAGGGGAGGTGTCGAGGGGGCAGAGCCCCCTCGGCAGGGGTCTGAGGGGGGGGTTAGGCAGTCCCCCTCGGCTTGCAAGGCCGTTACACTAAACACCATGCGTAATTTAGAGGATCTTTTATAGACAAATTTTGAACTACTTGCTCTAAGTTTCAGCCTAGTGATCAATCTATGATATGGTTTCGGCTCTATATGGTCTCTTGGTCAGTTTCAGGGTCTACAGGTTAAAATTTGAAAAAATCCGAATTTGGCCCAACAGGTCCAAATTGTAGGGGCTGAATGCCCGATTTGGCTCATCTGAGGGCCAAGTGGCTGAGTGGGCCGAGGCCGAGTCAAATGGGCCAAGGGCTGAATGGTAAATTTTGCCGGGCCGAATGTCAACTTGTCCGAGTGAGGTTGGGCCGAGTTGGCAGGGCTGAGGGCCAGATATCAAAGTTGGTGCGAATGGTCAATTCGGACGAACTGAGTGGTGGGTATCCCAGTTGAGTGGGCAGAGTTAGGTGGTCCAAGCAATTGTGGGCCGAGGGTCGATTTTGGGACTTGGCTTAGAATCGTCGTCACTCGGACACAATTTTTTTCGGTGCAACGATAAATCACTTGAATCACATGATTCAGGTCACGGCCTATCATATACATCCCCAGATCAAAGCTATGTATGGAGGGGAAGAGTTATATATACCTGGAATAGCTAATAAACTCCAAAATTCAAATCAGCAACCGAATCAAACCGTCATGCCCTGTTATGACAGCAAAAACCTTGATGCTTGTTTTTCTTCTTTTTCTTTGTTTTTTCCTACCCTAATGCACCCAAATCACAAAGCAAAAAACTACACTACTCCAAGATGATTTTCCAAATCCAGAAAACCAAAAACCTACTTGCTAAGGAGATCGGATACCTCTTCAAACTCCCTCGCTTCCTACCTATCTACCTCAAGCACTGGTTTGAGGAAAACCCTTACTTCGATGCTCGATTCAAAGCGCGAAATGTGGGAGCTTTCGCTCAACCACCAAGACCCATGGACCGCTTATTGTTTCAAGCGTTCAAGTCAAGCACTAATGGCTACCTCTCACATAGCCGACACGCCATCCATATCTACGGAGCTTACCTCCATGCCGATCAAGTTATCTCCTCTCCTACGCACTCCAATAGCTTCACGATCCAAGTGCAAGTCTCAAGCAAGCTCCATCCTCAAGCACCACGCTCCAAGCTCCATAGTTGGGAGCAAGAGAAGAGAAGAAAAGAAAAGAGGGGAAGATTGAGAGCTCCTCTGCGGTCCCTCACCCTCACACTCACTCTCTCACACTCTCACACTCCCTCTCTCAAGCACAAGCTCAAGCAAGAAGAAGAAGAAGAAGAAGAAGACGAGACCCACTTTTGGCCACACACAAGAATGAGCTTCTCATTGAAATTTCCACTTTATATACAAAACCCTAAATCCCTTTTGGATGGTCATCCCCTTATCCCATTTTATACATGGACAGCCGTGGCCTAGGCCCTTTTTCCCCTTGTCATTCTATCTTCCTAGCTTCCTTTCCACCGCTCGTCTACATTTACAAATTGCACGGGTGAGAGCCCGACGCTCCTTGAATTAAATCATGATGCGCTTGTGTTCTTTTACAAAAGTATTGACTTGCCCTTTTCCTTGTGCACAAGAATCTTCGATGTACGAGGGAGAACACACATCTTGAGGCTGTTCGGAGAATGCGTAGAAGCGAAGGAGTCCGTGGAGTTCAAGTCCTCAACTATGGCTCCCAAGAAGTCGCAAGGCGCGCCTGCGGGAGGTTCTTCTCCTAACATTCACGTGGACATCTCCCTGAGCCCACAAACCCAGGTTCTTACTATTTTGATTCCATGCAAAAGTAATGCATTAAGCACGATAAACTTCATGGATTAGGAAGCACCTACGCATGTTCAAATTCACCTAGCCTAGTTAAATGCAATTGGGAAAAAAATTGAATATTTGAACAATTACTAGAATTAATTCATGACATGCAATTGGGTCATTGGTATTTTGAATGTGATGAACGCAAATTGTCTATCCACATTTTTCTCTTATTTAGGATTTTTCTATGCTTCTTGTGTTTCTAGATTTTTCTTGGCGCGCCTCCGTCTTTCGTTTCACTTTGCCTTGTCCTTTGTCTTCTGCTTTAGCTTTTCCAAAATTTCCACCTTGTTCGTCTGACAGTTAACAAGTGTGGGGATGAGTATCTTTTTTAGGCTTATAGTAGGACCATGGTATTCCAAATACTGTGGTTTTAATCAAGCACACATAGAGTGACCTATTCTAAGGTTTATTTAGAGTCCAAGAAGATACTTTATGTGAGAAAGAGAGATGCTAATTTGATCATCATAGTCGTCTATATGGATGATTTGATAATTACAAGTGAGAGTGATAGTATGATTGCTGAAGTTAAGGACATTTTGAAGAAGATGCTTGAGATGAAGGATTTGGGTAAGTTGATGTACTTTCTTAGTATTGAGGTGATTAAAGGTGATGATGGTATATGAATGTCCCTAAGATAGTACGGGTTGGATATGCTATCCAAGTAAGGTATGATAGCATGTAAGCCTCTATTAGTGCCATTGGAGCAAAATGTTGTCAAGGGTTTTTGTGAAAACTAAATACCCCTTGTCAAACGGTACTTAGGCTTGGTTTTTGTTAGATTAATTGTCTGCATGACTGATTATTTTGTCATTTATAATTAGATTTCTTGTGTTTGTCTAGCTTAGGATTTGTTTCTGTCATTTTGTTTGGTTTGTTGAGTGTGGAAACTTAATAGCCTTGGTTGAGTTTGGTATTTTTTTGGACAGGTTGGAGCTAGAGTTTGCTAGTAGTTGTGGAACATTGTGGAGTAGGTTTGTTTTCTTGCCAAGACTCTTGCACATCACATAGATTATGGGTTCACGAGCACTTCACGTTGCACTTGTTTTATGCACTGCACTTGGGGGTCATCTCTTGAATTGTTCAAATATTTCCATGCCATGGGTTGGGATTATGCATGTTTTGCACCATAGTTAAGCACTAGCTCAACATGAGGCCACTACAGTTATATGCAGTAAATCCTAGTTGCATGTGCACTTGAGAGAGTAACTTTCATTGACCAAGCACATTTCTTGCACACAAAATATTTGGGATGTTCATCAAAAAGTTAGGAACCTCTAGATGAGTGTGTAAGGTGGTTGGGTGAGTTAGAGGGTCGTGAAGGATGCCGCCAATTGCGAGATGGATTGTTCTTATTTGGTCAACATCTAGAGGACCATCATTTCCAGAGCAACGCTGAGATTATGGTGGGTGGAGTGGAGATTGACATTTCTTTTGTTGAGTGTTGAGAGGTGAGGTTAAGGATTTAAATAATCAAGGAACTTTGTTTGCATTATGCATGATTGTAGATAGACTAGGAACACTTCGCCAAGTGCATTCATTTTTTGTGTAAGCATTGATTGATTGGTTGCATATCTTATATCCATTATTGCATATTTTCTCGAATCACGATTGATTGGGCATGAAGTTCTATTTCAAAGCATTGTCTAATAGGTCACATTACATAGCAAGAAGACAATTGGTGATTATTATCAAAAGAACATTAGTTGGTGCTATGAAGGAGGAAGGAAGTTGCTGGAAGTTTCAGTCATGGTTTTGGGGAGAATATGATAAGCTTAATAGCCAAATACAAAGCGGGTATGACATAATTGCAATGATTCCGATTGTAGCTTGAATAGCTTGCACAACAAAATTTTTTAAGAAGAAGAGAAGGTCAAGATTTAAGAGCAATTTAAGGCTTCCATCAAGTATCTCGATGTAGTGGCAATGGAGTTGTAGAGAGAGAAGAGCTATTTGAGAAAATGCAAGTGGAAAAATGATCAGCAAAATCAGTAGAAGGCCAATGACTTGAGGCAAGAATTGTATGGGATGTAGCACAGGGTGGTGCGCAAATCAAATGCTATATGTGTGCGTAGTGAACGCCAGAAGGTCCTCAAGAACAAAGAACTGTACATAAACTTCATAAAAGCAAGAAGAGAGTTTGCACGACATCAGACAAAAAGACAAATTGGGTATAATCTCGACCCCCATGCCTTGTGTGAGTGCTCCACAAGGCATGTGTCTACAAAATTTTTAATCTCCAAGCTAAAAAATAGCCAAATTACAATTAGCATGCTTTGGCTTGTGTTTACTTTGGACTAAATAAAGAATAAAGCGGTTGGGAATCCCCAAAATCGGGCTGTGCCTAAATACAATGTCCAATAATGAAATATTTAAACTGAGTGCCTATACATATACAAAATAATAAATTTTTGTCAAGCACTTCAATAAATAAGTGTGCCTAAATAAATATTAGCACCACTGGTGTGCAGATTGGATGTTGTACGCTCGCGTAGTGAATGCCGGAAGGTCCCCAAGAACAATAGAACTCTACTTTTTGCACAAATTACAAGGTAAAAAGCATGAATGATATGAACAAGAGACCAATTGGGTGCAATCTCTCCCCATGCCTTGTCTGAGTGCTCCACAAAGCATGTATTTTATTTATTATTCATCTTCAAGCTCAAATAATAGCCCAAATTACAAAATAGCAAGCTTTTAGCTTTTGAGTTTGCTTTAACACAAAATAGGAATAAAGCTAATGGGTGGTGCCCAAAGAGTCTGGCATGCCCAATACAATGTCCAAGTAGAAATAACATAATCATGTGTCAATGCGCATACAAAATAATAATAAATATCCAACACTTCAATAAATAGGCGTGATAAAATATAGGCGTCATGCCAAAGGTATGCACCCATCAAAATATAATCCATAAATTGAATACTTGCTATCCTCCAATGCTTTCTTCCGCCACTGCTGCTATCTCTACACATCAACTGAAGCATTCACAATCGTTAGTAAAATAATACAATTAAACCGATAAAAGTGAATACCTAACAGTCTTCAGCTACATAAATAAATCAACTGGTTAGAAATAAATCCTAACCTTAATTTATTATGAGTGCGCACTCTAAACTTATAAACATTTATTAATTTAATATGCATTTTGCGGAATCACCCGTTATGGAATCACCCATGTACACACTAAATTAATGAAACGCTTGAAAAGGACAGGCGTCCCCATCAACTTCTCGCACAAAGAATCCACTTTGTGTATGAGCCCCGGTCATCAAAGTTTATGAAATCCACCGTGAAATATGCCTCCTGGCATCATACCCCCGGGGTGGGATAGCAATTGACCTCAATTGCTATTAGCTTAATGTGGAGCTAACAGAGTGGGGAAATAATTTAAGTCTCTAGCGTGCATCCATTGTGCTTTCTCTACAGGATGGTTCTTAAATTTAACTAGATATCTAGAATATCTTCGGCCAGTTCTAGTGGTCATAAAACCAGTATCTATGATAGCTTCAGGTTCAAGTATTTCAGTCTCTTCCTCTAACAAAGGTGGATTTTCATAAACAGGGTGTACAGGTAATTGGCCTTTAAAGGGTCTTAATAAACTAATGTGAAATGTGTTGTGAATTTTCCAGTGAGGTGGTAATTCTAACTTGAATGCATTGTCATTTATTGTATGAATGATCCTAAATGGTCCATAGAAACTAGGGGCTAATTTCACAACTGGGTGTCTATCTATACTTTGTAGTCTACATTTTTCTATTCTCAACCAAACATAGTCATCAACTTTGAAAATTGCTGGGCTTTGGCAATCATGTTTTTAACCTCATCAAAAATAGTATTATGCATACTAGCAATATCATCAACACTTTAAATTCTATTTGACAAAGATGCAACAGGTGTAGATAATCTATAACCATAAATCACTTCAAATGGTGCTTTCTTTGTAGATGTGTGTGGTGTATTGTTATATGCAAACTGCAATAAATGCAAATGTGTATCCCATGTCTGAGGTTTAGAAATAGTATAAGTACATAAAAGATCTAGTATAGTACTGTTTGTGGCTTCTGTTTGTCCATTAGTTTTTGGATGAAATGCAGATGAGAAATCAATCTTTGTGCCAAGGTTAGCAAACAGAGTAATCCAAAAGTTGTTACAAAATCTAGAATCACGGTAAAAAATAATAACTTTTTGTAATCCATGGTTAGTGAAAATAGTTTCAAAAATAATTGTGCTGCCTGTGATGCTATTAAAGTTTTTACATGGAATGAAATATGCTTGTTTACTAAACCTATCTACTACTGTCCAAATCATATCATGGTTAGATTTAGTATTAGGTAAACCAGTAATAAAATCCATAGAAATTTGTTCCCATGGTCTAGATGGAATAGACAAAGGCATAAGTAATCCATACTCTTTACCATGATGTCTCTTAACTCTTTGACAAATCAAACATTCAGAAACAAAGTTAGATACATCAGTGTCCATATGCGGCCAATAAAAATCTTCAGTTAATGTACGCAAAGTAGATATGATACCTCTATGACCTTGATATGGAGGACAATGAATCTCATTCAAAACAAAAGATCGAAATGGAACTGTAACACACAATCTCTTTTCATAAAACATAAATCCATCATTATATGATAATGAATCAATAGGAATCAAGTTATTTTGAACTAATTTATTCCAATTAGCATGAAAAGTAATATCCTGATAATAATTATCTTTCATAGCAATCAAAGAATCAAAAGATATAACAGAAATATTATGAATGGCAGGTCTTCTACTTAATGCATCAGCCACTACATTTTCTTTAGCGGGTTGATATTGAATGATAGGATGAAAACTCTGGATAAAAGATGCCCATTTGATATGTCGGTCTGATATTTGGGGTTGGCTAAGTAAATGTCTAATACTTTGCTGATCGGTCTTAATCATAAATTCTGAACCCATTAAGTAGTGTTTCCACTGTCCTAATGCTTGTACAATAGCTAATAGTTCTTTGTCATATGTGGAATATTTCAGTTCAAAGGGTTTCAGCTTACAACTAGAATAGGCTATAGGATGATTATCTTGCATAAGTACAGCTCCTATTCCTGATCCACTAGCATGGTTCACAACTAGAAAGAATGGTCTATTAAAATTAGGCAACTGTAAGACAGGGGCATGGGTTAATGCATGTTTCAATAAGTTAAAGGATTTCTGTTGATTATCGGACCAATGATAGACAATATCTTTCTTCAGAAGTTTGGTTAATGGTAAAGCAAGTAATGAAAAATTACGTACAAACTTCCTATAGAAACTAGCAAGACCAAGGAAAGATCGTAACTCATGCACATTTTTAGGTACAGGCCAATTCAATATTGCATCTATTTTCTTAGGATCAACTTTAATTCCATCAGATGATACAATATGACCTAAATACTCAATTTTTATTTTAAAGAATTCACTCTTTTCAGGATTTGCATACAGTTGATTATCTTTTAATAACTGAAAAACCAATGACAAATGCTCATAATGTTCTTTCTCATTTTGACTAAAAACCAAAATATCATCAAAGAAGACAATTACACAATACTGATATTTCAAAAATATACGGTTCATCATTCTACTAAATGTAGCAGGTGAATTAGTCAATCCAAATGGCATCAACACAATATTAGTGAGTTTGGGAATCTCCCAATTCCTATTTTTTGAATACTAAAAAGGTGGCACTCGGATAACATGCCCATAAGTTTCTCAAAACCATATGATATGACCTATCATTGGAAAGTGCTTTAAAAATAGAATCTATTGAGCTATAAAGTGCTCAAATTGGAGTTATAGTGTTCAAGCCCAATATGATGTTCATCACTAAAAATTCATAATGACCAAACTGTGTCCTAAATGCAGTCTTGAATATGTCTGACTTATCTAGTCTCACTTGATGATAACCAGACTTAAGGTCTATTTTACTAAATATAGCATATCCTTGCAGTTTGTCCATAAGGTCATCAACTCTAGGAATTGGATACCTATTCTTTACAGTGATCTTATTTAAAGCTCGATAGTCAATGCACATACGATAAGTATTATTCTTTTTCTTGACTAACAGAATAGGTGCACCGAATGGAGAACTACTAGTTCTAATCAATCCTCTATTTAGTAATTCCTCAACTTGACTTTGAATTTATTTTTGCTCTATCTGGTTATGCCTATATGGTGCTTTGCAAGGTGGTTGTGTACCAGGAATCAAATCTATTTATGGTCTTCTAGATGTGAAGGAGGTAAACCAGGTGGTAGATCTTCGACAAAACAGTCTTTAAAATGTTCAAGAAATTCTTTATGCCTAGGGTGCATATGATTTTCTTTTACTTGGAGTTCATTCACCCAAATGAGATAAGATTTACTGCTTTTGCGTAATGCACGTTTAGCTTGAGTATGCGAAAGCAATGGAAAAACATTAGATGCATGCATACCATACAATGTAAGATGTTTTTCTTGAAATTGAATATTAATGGAATGCGTGGAATAATCTATATCTGGGTTATGCTGATGACACCAAGGCATACCTAAAATAATGTCACTCGACTGTAATGGAACAACTATAAAATTTCTTCTTTCAGTGTATTGACTAATTTGAATCTCTAAGTCATGTACTTTTGTGTACCATTATACCTAGTGCCTAAGAATGCTGCTTTAATGCGATAATGCGTAGGTACAGTTTGTAACTTCAATTCTTTTACTAGCTTTGCTGAAATAAATTCATGAGTACTACCGTCATCATGCAAAATAATCTTTTCATTTCCATGCACTAAACATTTCATAGTCAATCAAGAATGTGGAGTTAGCATACCTGGTAAAGTATCTGAAGGAGTAGTAATGTCGTCCTCATCTTCTGTAAAATCAGGCATATCTTCATGTTCGTCTTCTTCCATTGCTCCAAGGTAGTTGATATGGGCAGGTGGCTTCTTTGAATGGCAATTTGCTGCTAGATGTCCAGGCTGGTGACATTTATAGCATACTATAGGTTTGGCTTTGGTTACATTGTTTGCAATGGCAGGAAGTCTAGGTACATTAGGATTTGGCTGTGGAATAGGCTTGGGGTTTTGATTAACATTGGATGGTAAAGCAGGTGGTTTTGCCCGATTCTTACGGAAAGATGATGAAGAGAAACGACCTTGATTAAATATTCTAAAGTTTGAGTTAAATTTCTTAGATCCATAGTTACCATTGGCTTGGAATTTCTCTGGACGTCTGTCTCTACCTCGCAGCTTGTATTCAGTGTCGTGAGCTAGTGAAATTGCGTCTTCAAGAGTAGCATGCTTGAACATGTTAAATTCAGCGTAGTAATGCCCAAGGAGTCCAGACATATACTTGCGCTTGTGTGTCACTTCAGGTACGTCTTTAAGCATGCGTAACTAGAGTAATGCATTCCAAAAACGCTCTGTATACTGAGGAATAGGCTCATGATCCCGTTGCTGAAGAAGATCCCATTGCTTTATGGCTTTCTCATGAAATTGTGGAGGAAGGAAAGTTTGCATAAACTTCTTCTTGAAATTCTCCCAGGTAGTGGGACAATCTATACTATTGCGTACTACAGTCCACCAAAGAGATGCTCTATCCACTAAATGATTAGTGACACACTTGATTTTATCTTTTTCTGCATAGGTTTCCTCATGAAAGTAGTCGTCAAACTGACTAATGAATGCAAGAACAGTTTTTCCCTCTCGAGTGCCATTGAAAGTACGGAATTTGAAATTTCTTTTACTTATCTTTGATTCCTTGCGGATAGTTTGAGCTTCGAGAGTTGCGTCGATGGTACGTCGGATAAGATCTTCAGATTGAGGTTCTTCTTTGTCGGTAGACGATCTTTGTAAATTTTCCAATTGAACTTGCAATGCTTGCCTAGCTCGTCGTTCTTCATCCAATTGTATCATAATTAAGTCTAGCTTTTGCTCCATCATAGGTTCAGGTAGGTCGCCTTCAGCCATTAAATCATCCATATGTGGTTTCGTCATCCTGCAAAACTCAAAAGACCTTTTGCTCTCAAAATCAAGTTAGGGGGATGAGCGTAGCTCAAGTTCGGGAATACAAGGCTTATGTATTATTTTTTTTGGGTGTGGCTTTCACAATTTTCGAAAAATTTGCATTTTATCCTTCTTCCTATGCTGAAAATGCTTCAACAAACCTGCGTATGGGTAGAGTACCTTCCAATGAACAACTTTGCAGTTTGGAGTTTCTGTGCAGGAACAACCCTTCTATGAGTTTTAAACAGAAGTCAGTTTTGACTCCAGTTGACTTGTCTGACTTGCAGAGTACCATACTAATGTGACTTGCGGAGTTTGTAGACTTGCAGAACTTAGTTGCTTTGTCGGACTTGCAAAATTTCGACTTGATAGACTTGCAGAATCTGAACTTTGCAGACTTGCAATACTTGCTGAATTGTAAGACTTATCTGACTTGTTGCTTAAGTGATTAAGCTTGGTAGTGTGGCAGCAAAAACGTTGAATTTTTAAGGTGGGGCCGTTTTTTTCTAAAGCTTTAATACTAACTTAATAATCATAAAAGCTTTCAAGCTTTTGGGCTATGGAGGCTTATCTCTGTGTATGAAGACGACTTGATGAAGAAGAGATAGAAGTGGTCCTCCACTTCTACAGACCGGTTCCTCGCAGTTTGATGATGCAAACAGGGGTTCTTGATTGCCACAAATTTGCCTCTATCGACCGTTCGTGACAAGATTGATCGTAGAGCCCAATCGTTCCAGGAGCTCTGGCTTCGCACAAGATGGGTAGCGATTGGAAGCTCTTGATCTCAACTTTGCTCTGATACCACTGGTGCGCAGATCCGATGCTGTACGCTCGCGTAGTGAATGCCGGAAGGTCCCCAAGAACAATAGAGCTCTACTTTTTGCACAAATTACAAGGTAAAAAGCATGAACCACATGAACAAGAGACCAATTGGGTGCAATCTCCCCCCATGCCTTGTGTGAGTGCTCCACAAAGCATGTATTTTATTTATTATTCATCCTCAAGCTCAAATAATAGCCCAAATTACAAAATAGCAAGCTTTTAGCTTTTGAGTTTGCTTTAACACAAAATAGGAATAAAGCTAATGGGCGGTGCCCAAAGAGTCTGGCATGCCCAATACAATGTCCAAGTAGAAATAACATAATCATGCGTCCATGTGCATACAAAATAATAATAAATATCCAACACCTCAATAAATAGGCGTGACACAATATAGACGTCATGCCTAAGGTATGCGCCCATCAAAATATAATCCATAAATCGAATACTCGCTATCCTCCAATGCTTTCCTCCGCCACTGTTGCTATCTCTACACATCAACTGAAGCATTCACAATCGTTAGTAAAATAATACAATTAAACCGACAAAAGTGAATACCTAGCAGTCTTCAACTACATAAATAAATCAACTGGTTAGAAATAAATCCTAACCTTAATTATTACGAGTGCGCACTCTAAACTCATAAACGTTTATTAATTTAATATGCATTTTGCGGAATCACCCGCTATGGAATCACCCATGTACACACTAAATTAATGAAACGCCCAAAAAGGATTGGCGTTCCCATCAACTTCTTGCACAAAGAATCCACTTTGTGTATGAGCCCCGGTCATCAAAGTTTACGGAATCCACCGTAAAACCTCACGGAATCCACCGTGAAGTATGCCTCCTGGCATCAGCCACGCCTTTAATGATAAGGTGCGTGCCCATCAAAAATGATAATTTCTTCTAGGTAATGTGAATACACGCCATCACTCGGTGCTTCCCAATGCCACCGCTGTCTGCTCTACACATTAACTAAAACATTCATAATTGTTAGAAAATAGTTAAATTAAATCGACAAATATGAATACCTAACTATCTTTGGCTATAAAATAAATAAATAGGTTGGAACTCTATTCTAACCTTAATTTAATACGAGTACACTCTAAACTCATAAATTTCCATTGATTTAAATATGTATTTTGCAGAATCACTCACTCTGAAATCACCCATGTGCACACTAAAGTAATCTTGCACTAGAAAATGACAAGCGTCCTTGTCAACTTCTCTCACAAGGAATCCACATTGTGTATGAGCTTGGACAAATAAATATAGTTTTATGGAATCCATCGCAAAACCTCAGGAAATCCACCGTGAAATAAAAAGCTCACGGAATCCACCGTGGTCTCATTGAATCCATCGTGGAATATGCCTTCTAGCATCATAGATTTGAGTGGTGCACAAATCGGATGATGTATGTGTGTGTACTGAACATCGGAAGGTTCCCAAGAACAAAGAAATCTACATAAACTTCATAAAAGCAAGAAGAGAGTTTGCACGACATCAGATAAAAAGACAAATTGGGTAAAATCTCCTCCCATGCCTTGTGTGAGTGCTCCACAAGGCATGTATTTATAAATTAATTAATCTCCAAGCTAAAAAATAGCCCACTTTATAATTATCATACTTTGACTGTTGTGTTTGCTTTTGTCTAAATAAAGAATAAAGCGGTTGGGCATCCCAAAAATTGGGATGTGCCCAAATACAAAGTTCAATAATGAAATATTTAAACCGAGCGCCTATGCACATACAAAATAATAAATATTTGTCAAGCAGTTCAGTAAATAAGTGTGCCTAAATAAATATTACTGCCACACTTTTAATGATAAGGCACATGTCCATTAAAAATGATAATTGGTTCTAGGTAATGTGAATACACTCCATCACCTCGTGCTGCCCAACGCCACAACTGCATGCTCTACATATCAACTAAAGCATTCACAATTGTTAGAAAATAATAAAATTAAATCGACAAAAGTGAATACTTAGCAGTCTTCAGCTACAAAATAAATAAATAGATTGAAGCTCTATCCTAACCTTAATTTAATTCTAGAGTGGGTGATTTCTGGGCATTGAGAAGCACCGGGCAATGGCGTGTATTCAGATTACGTAGAAAAAATTATCATTTTTGATGGGCGCGCATCTTATCATTAAATGCGTGGCGCTAATAGCCCAATTTACAATTAGCATGCTTTGGATTTTGTGTTTGCTTTTGTCCAAATAAAGAATAAAGCGATTGGGTATCCCAAAAATTGGACTGTGCCCAAATACAATGTCCAATAATAAAATATTTAAACCCAGCATCTATGCACATACAAAATAATAAATGTTTATCAAGCGCTTTAATAAATAAGCGCGCCCAAATAAATATTAGCGCCATACCTTTAATGATAAGGCACACATCCATAAAAAATGATAATTTCTTCTAGGTAATCTGAATACACTCCATCGCTTGGTGCTTCGCAACGCTACCATTGCTTGCTCTAAAAATCAACTAAAGTATTCACAATTGTTAGAAAATAATAAAATTAAATTGTTAAAAGTGAATATCTAGCAGTCTTCAGCTACAAAATTAAAAAATAGGTTGGAACTCTGTCCTAACCTTCATTTAATACGAGTGCACGCTAAACTCATAAACATCCATTAATTTAAATATTTATTTTGCGTAATCACTCGCTGTGGAATCACCCACATACACATTAAATTAATCTGACGCTTGAAAAGGATAGGCATCCTTGTCAACTTCTCGCACAAGGAATCCACCTTGTGTACGAGCCCCAGCAAATAAATATAGTTTTACGGAATCCACTGCAAAACTCTTGGCATCATAGGGTCATTAGGAGATGACTCAGATAACAACATAAAGAGTTGCCTGAATCACATGTTCTATTTGGCCTTATACTATGTTCAACCTTGCTAGTACTGCTAAAACGAAAGGAGTTTTTGAGCACGAAGATATCGGATATAGGCCAGCATAGCACAAAGTTTTGAGTGGTGATTTCTCAAAGCCAGGGTCTAGGAAGGGCATTAAGATTGAGGATATTTAACTGATTGTAGAATAACAGAACATGTATGTAGATCTCCATCCATACATAAACACTTCACCATATACAGTGGTTGACAATATGTCATTGGCTAAGGCCTTTTCCCTTTTCCCTCAGCTTGGTTTGCGACATCTCTGTATGGTTTCTAAAACTCATGGGCAATCTCCAATCACAAGAATATTGACAATGCAGTAAGCATGTTTGATGCTTGTCATTTGCAACTAAAAAATGCAAGAGTGCAATTCCAGCAGTCGTTATTGAATGGGATAAGACGCGGTGTATTGAATGCAGGGTGGCGTTATATGGCAACACGATGGCATGATTGGTCAACACAAGGTAGCTGTGTTTTCGAAAGCATGGTGGCATAGCCTAAATAAGGCTATTCAAAGCTTATAAAGCTTTAAATTCTTAAGTTAAAGTCTTCTGAATGAAGGAAAAGCTAAAGGCTTAATATGCATTTTGAAAAGCAAAAAGCAAGACCAACATATGAGTCTCAAGAAAAACTGTATAAGGAGATGAAAATGGAGAGTTAAGGGCCCTTTCCCAAGTTATCAAATTGTATCTTGTGAGGAGAGTGGAGGGTTGCATGTAGAAGTGTGAACTCTTGTTGTGCAAGTTGTGAAGTTAGAGAATTTGGATGTTGAAGCGTTGGCCCAAGGTATTAAGGTATGAAATTTCCATGATGTTGGATTTGTCTTCAAAGTTTGTTTTTGACATTTTGTGCAAAGTGTTGGTGTTTTTGAAATTATTGAAAGGTTGTGTGATTCTCTACCCGGTGTTTTTTGAACTTCATGGGTGTTTGAGTGATGCTCTACCCGAATTTGGGTTTTAGTTGTTTGAGTTACAAGAGGCATTGTGTGTTGTGAGATTTTGTGTGTGGTTTGTGTGGTGGTTGTTGAAACATTTTAATTTTTTGTGTTGTGTTGTGCATCCGAAAAAGTCAATTTTCCCAACCTACACTCCTTAACATCTCGTTATCAGGTTGTGAGCGAGGCTTGCTCTCGATCACCGCTCGTGTAACAGTGTGTGGTTGTCATGATGTTGGAAATGAGATAAAAGACGCTACTATATTCAGGAGGATAGTAGGGTGTTCGATACATAAGGCCATACTTAAGCTACGGTGTTGGCCTTATGAGTCGGTTTATATAGATGCCTAGAAAGCTTCATTTGGATATAGTTAGACACATATTTATGTGAACTACACTTTGAATTATGGACTTTGTTAATAGGCTGGTAAGTATATATAGGTGTTTGGATACACACATGAAGATTCGACTGATAGCATGTTTAAGAGAAGATCTACCAATGGATTCATATTTTTCCTTTGTAATGCAACATTTATGTGGAGTATAAAAAAGAAACCCATAGTTGCTATATCAAGCATAGAGATTGAGTATAGAGGTGTTGCTGTGGCATCTTGTGAGATGGTATAGCTACAAAAGTTATTGGATAATTTGGGTATATACGTAGATGGTTGAGTTATCATTCATTGTGACAATATGAGTAGTATACAATTGGCTAGGAACCATGTATTCCTTGCTAGAATAAAATACATTGAAGTGCATTACCACTTTTGAGAGAGAATTTATATGGAGTAGAAAAAAGCAACCTATAGTTCGTATATTAAGTACACAGGTGTTGCTATATGGTAGCATGTGAGATGGTATAGCTACAAAAGTTATTGGGTCATTTGGAAATACATATAGATGGTCCAGTTATCATTCATTGTGACAACATGAGTAGCATACAACTGGATAGGAACCATTCATTCCTTGGATAAAATACATTGAAGTACATTACCACTTTTGAGAGAGAAGGTACTTGTAGGTGAGATCCACTTAGTATATTTCAACACACATGTCAAATGATTGAAATATTCACACTTGGAGTTCCAGAGATGTAGTTGAGCTTGAGGGGGAGTGTTGAGACTGCAAGCTCAATACATGGGGATATTGATAATGGACCACTTGGTTACTCGTATGTATGGTATATGTTTGGTGTAGCATCTCAAGCAAGTCCCCCGACCACACAATTCATGACATAATCTCTTTTTTGGTGCGTGAACGGATTCATTGAGCTAACAAGATTAATGCACAATGTTAGGAGAACTTGTAATTGAATTAGACCGATGGAAAGCAAATTGATTCCTAGCATTGGATTTAATAGATCAATGTCACTTATGTAAAGTTGGACCATCCTACTACTTTTACTACGATAGAATAATGAAATCGTGAAACTTAGAAAATTGGGAAGAAAATATTGTTGTTATACTTGACATATGCTATAGTATGTAGTTATTAAAATATCTCAAAAGTTTTTGGGGGTTTAATATTCTAATTCATATAAAGAAAGATTGCAATATATTTGATAAGGATTTAAATAGGAATTAAGAATGGGATAGAAAAATGTGAAAAAGCATTAATTGACTAGTAACCTTTGATGCCATCAATGAATAAGCTAAGTCATCTCAAGACAATATAAATATGTACACTAAATAGGTCTTATTCCATGTTTTTCAATGATAGCATTATACTTAAAGAACAACTTTGAAAAAAATGAAGGCCTTCCAAGTTAAATACTTTTACAGACATGAAATGAGGACCAAGAAGTATGTAAACCCATTGAACATGAGAGAGAGAGAGAGAGAGAGAGAGAGAGAGAGAGAGAGAGAGAGAGAGAGAGAGAGAGAGAGAGAGAGAGAGAGAGAGAGAGAGAGAGAGAGAGAGAGAGAGAGAGAGAGAGAGTCTTGCTATAATGATGAATGATATCGTTATTGTATTCATGACACCTTCTTAACTAAAGCATTCAAGGGCTTTGCTTTTACTATGATAAACTTAGTAGGTCCATAACCAAATACTAAAGTATAGAACAAAACATCAAAAACCTAGAGAATAAATGCTATGGCCTTGTTTAGGTGGGCCAAAACTAAAGATATCATGGGCAAGATAGAACTCTCTAGCTTGTTAGGTTGAATAAAGCTTGCAAGGTTTGATACATAGTGAAGGCGACAAGGTTTGATTTTTAGTGAAGCATGAAAAGAACACAAGTTGTCATCATTCATGTTTGATGTAAAGTTTAAGCATGAAAAGAAGGCTATGACACTACTTACAACTAGCTATGGTGGGGTTCCCCACCCTATATATATGTGTATGCCTACCTAGATGAATTCTTAAGGTAGTGTCACACATAGAGACTTGACTTGACTTTCAAAGTGAAGGTAATCTTATTTTTAATAAGGATGTAAAAGAACATGTCACACCATGTTCACTTTAGTTGCAAGACTTCCACAACTTAAAGTCCAAGCTAGGCGTCACATGACCCATACCGGCAGTTAAAAAACCATGATGAATATACAAAATATGCTTCTTGTGTGTTTGGTGGAGCCATCTATTCTTGGCGGTCACCTCCTCTGAGAAGCTCATTGAACGGCTTGATCTTTGCTCTATTCGACTGAGGTGACAAGATGATAAGATGTCATTAAGTTATGTCTGGACGACTCACCATGTGCGACCATTAGAGCGACGTGAAACAAAACACGATATCAAAACACTCCAAACGTAAGCGCATTACGGCCTGCGATCTCCCAGTGGCCAATGTAAAAGAGAGACATTTAGACCCGCATTTTACTGCCTCCTGTAACCACCATCGTCGCTATCGTCTCGCATATCTCGTAATGTCGTCTATCGTCTCGATCGCGTGCCCAGGCCGAGTGGGCATGTACATGCGCGGTGAGGCTGGAGGACCTAGCACTTACCTTCCCTCGAGCATGATAGCATGACAGCTGATTGGGCACGGATGCGCGGTGAGAGGCTGGAGTCGTGGACCTAGCACTGACCTTGATCCCGCGAGCATGATAGTATGATACACAGTAGATGATCCACTTCGGCCTGGTAGACATTAGTCCTGTCGAAAAGATGTTCGTGGTTGACATGACGTTTCCAAAAAGCCTGCATGTGCGCCACAACAACCTTAAAAATCCGATCAAACGTTTGGGAGGAAGCACGCCTCATCGGTTGATATTGACCTAGTTCTCCGTACAACCTTAATTTCACATTTTCCAGCTACGGGCCTTGACAGCTGGCTCCGGACTTTTTACGCCTCAGCAGCTGACGGTCGGCATGTAGGAGGGAGAATTGCTTTCTTATGTCCAGCTTTATAAAGCCTGATCAGCTAGCTCAAAGGTCAAAGTAACAATGCGCATGGCGTCGGCAATGAACAGCTTTGTTCTCTGCGCCTGCTGCCCAAACGCTCATTGCGTTTCCGTAGTGTAGCACTAACTTTCCTTATTCAAACATCAAGAGAATTAAAAAACTTGTAGGGGCACGTGATCCAAAAAATGAAGGACCTGGGGAACCATCGATTAGTACCTTATCATGGCACCATGTCTTCCACCAAAGATATGCTTCATCTGCTGGGTGCAAGCGGGTGGTTATTGACTCATTTGCAATGCTAATGCCTAGTGTGGAAAAACAATCCTCTGGTTTCAATCCAAACGTTGGCATTGATTTCAACCTTGGATTCTTTGTCATTAAACTTTGGTACACAAGTTTGAAAGATGTAATAGTTAAGATTAAGAAAACAATCTATAAGAGTCCTCATCAAGATATATAAACTACCAATATACATCAATATAGAAATATGTGTGTCCGTAGTCATGTGTGTCTTGTGCGGTCATCTCTATCTATTTGCTTGTCATATGAAGACATTAGGAGCTCTACATTGTATTTGCTTGTCACTTTCTGTGTTTTAAACACTTTAGATGGAGGGCACATTAGTGCATTTCTTTTTGCGCACTATTAGCTATTTTTTAGTGGTTTGACCACATTCAGGATTTTTTCTCTTTTTCATCTAGATTTAGGCAACCTACCCTCCCACTTTGATTATCCATTTATCCATCATTAATCCTTCGTGATCAACTAGCCCTCCTCATTCTCTCATTCCCTTACTATTGTCTTGCACCCATACTAACACGTACAACTACGTGTTGGGGTTGACTATTGTAACCTTGTATCTTTAGCCATTACAGACATATTGTTCCTTCTCTCTCCTACGTTCTTCCTTTTTCTCCTTCTTCTCTCCGAATTCACTGTTATCTTTTCATTGCGTACTCTCACATGATATTAGGGCCATGCATGGGAGCTAGAGATCTTGAAGAGGAGTGTGCTATCCATGAAAAACTTGTTGGGCACCTTCTACACATGCTACAAACCCTCGCCGCGCCCCCCCCCTTCAATCTATGTTTTGTTGTTGGGCAACCTCCTTTCTACCTAGGTGGTGCCGCCTTTAAGGATGGTTGACAACTCTTGTTAGCTTGGTGGCATTGTTCTGAGTTGGGCAGCTTGTTTACAAGTGTAGAGCATCCTTTCACTACTATGTTTTTGATCAAGGTGCCTTCTTTTTGTGGTGCTCAGTGGCCACCATACAAGGCCAACATTAGGGAAAATGTGTATTTACTATACTCACTTCCCAGGAAATCTTGGTCCTTGATGAGCCCCTAGATTTTGGTTGTGTTTATAGGTTGAAGACGTGTTTTCCTCTGTATCTACTGCTCCCTTTCTCTACCCGACATTGTGTGTTCCCTTTGGCATTAGATACTCCCCTTCTATCTTGCCCCAGTGAGTCTTCTTTTGTACCATGGCCTAACAAACCTTGATTATCCCAAGGATACCTCGTATTGGTCACCTTTATTCGAGTGGTAGCATCTTCTTTGTTTTCTTGCATGTATTTCTTAAAGGAGATATATCGCCAACGTTTATGCTACAGGGGATCCTGTGATTTGGAATCATTTAGACCGATCACCATATTATTACTCTTTCCTGTTATATTCTTTCGAGGCTTCTAGTGTCTAGTTGGCATCAATGGCATCTCTTGGGCAAGCACTAATCCTACCCTCTCTCTCTCTGCATCCTATAAGTTGGATGGGACGAACTACCTTCTATGGTCATGGTCAAACTATATTGGAGTGTCTCCTCAATGATTGTGACCTTTGGGATTTTGTTTTAGTCCCTATACCCCAACCTACCATGGATCCTCATGATGGTGTGATCGTGGATTCGATAGCTTTACGTGATTGGTTGAATGCCCATTAGGAGAGTTTTGAGGTCTTGGAAATGCCTTTTAGGAGATAGAGAGAGAGTGCTCTAAACCAATAGGAGCAAAGCCTCCGTACTTTTATTTTTAAAAATATAAAAAATAATTTTACAAAAAGCTATATATATATTATTACAAATTTATATGATCAATATTTATTTTAATACTTTTATATTTATGATTATGATATTCTTTGCATTAATGGCATACAGTCTCAACCACTTTTATTTCATTATATGTTTGGATTAATGATAATGATCTGTTTAATCTAAATTCAAATTAGTAGAAAAATTGGCACTCATTTTTTTCCCTCCTTTCTTTTATCCCTCTTGCGTTTTTCCTTTCTTTGTGGTAGCCTAGTCCTCTCTCTCTTTCTCTGTGTGTGTGTGTGTGTGCGTCATGGATATAGAAATTCCACCTTCAACAAGGCATCCAAGCTCTCAAATCACATCCATATCAGTGTTTAACTCATTCCAAATAGATGGAAGATGGATTCCTATTATCATTAGCAAAGGCAGTTGGATCACCTTGCAGCAGGCAAAACGTGGGAAAAGACGAAAATATGAGAGCTAGTTCATCTTTGCTTGGAAGGGTAGAATTTGAGATGAGTAAATAAGAATAACATAAAAGAGGTATTGGTGCAATGTGTGTTTATGTGTAGAGAGATATATTTGAAACTTGAAACTTCAAATCTTTCAATGCGTAGACTAAGTTGTAAGAATTTGATTCTTAAAGTCTCTATTTTCTTGAATTTGGTTTAAGGTTTTCCATTATAACATTTATTTGTCTTATAGATGTCTATCACTCTACTCTTGAGGAATAGCAATTGGTCGAGTCTATTTTTGATATTATTGATGTCATGTATGGTTCAATTGGAGAAGAAATATAGAAAAGCAAAAAGAAGACAAAGCTTGCAAATAATGGAATATTCTTTTATGACCATTCTTATATTGTCCCCATGCGCATTGCAGCCAATAAGAATCAATATTTCCCTTTCCTTTGCCAGATTTTTAAAGCTTTGAGTGGCCTTTTTCAAGTCCACCTACTAGTGAGGGCTATAGATGCAAAATATTTTTTGAGATACAGAGAGCATTAAAACCTAATATCTTAGGTAGGCTAAGCAAAGTTACTTTGTTTATGTCTAGTAATATATTTGTTCATTTCTTTTCTAATGTTGAGATAAGAAGATAAAAGCTAATGATCAAATGTACTTGCATCAAGCTCACTCCTCATATAGTATCACATAGATGGATCACAAATCTCAAATTTTTATTGTATATCAAAGGGGAGCTCATGCATAACATACCTAGTAAAGGAATGGAAACAGTGAGCACAAATATGAAAGTTTATTGCTACAAAGATATAGTGAGTAAAAAACAAATTAGGGTATATTTTATCTCATCTGACCAATAATAATAGACTCATTTACTTTTCTCATTTTATTCTTGAGGATGTGAACATATTCAAAGTAAAAAAATTCATATTAGATCTTCTGTTAATATCAATAGGTAAAAAGAAATAGACATTCAAGCCCTTAGGATCACCCCTTTCAAGAAGGGTATATAGCTCTTTTTCAAAAGATAGTAGCTACTCTACTTCCTTTTCTTTTGCGTTCTTCCTTTTATACTTCCTCTATTTATCAGCCTGTTCTTCTGTGGCCTTTTTCTATTCCTCATGACATAGTCTTCTTTTCTTTTCATGGGTGATATCTTCAATCTTAGGACATGGATCACCTTTCTCTTTTCTATATGGAGGCACATTTAAAATATTGAAAGTTTTCATATCAGTAAGAGACACTAGCTCAAGGACCTCTGAACATTTCTATCTCAACCTTCTAAGAATTATCATGTGTTTGTCTCCATAAGTGTAAGCCTATGTACATGAGTAGCACAAATATAGGAATCTTGAAAAAATTAAGTAAAAAAATCTTTTGCAGCCTCCTAGATGCAATTGAGAGTTGTCCTTGTCTATCTAAAACTATCAAGACTCTACTTGTCACAAATTTCTTTGTGACAATCCTTTGAAAGGGTAGTTTCTGAATTGCATTATCAAGAGCCTTCATTGCACTTCTAATCTCCTTCATGCATCTAACATGTTATGAAAACTTTCTTATTGGCTTTGATTTCCTTGCAAGTTTCGAAGGCTTGGAGGACTAATGGATCTTCGACGCAAGGCCTCTAGAATTAACTTTCTACTTTTTTGTAGTAGCCTTAGTTCTAGCCATGCAAAATCTCTAGTAGAAATTGAAAAAACTCAAAATTAGGACATTCCCAAGTTAAACAAGCAAAATATTGACATAGCCAAGGATCTTATGTATCCACATTTGTCAGCTTGATGCATGCCATGGTTACTTCACATCCTAAGGTACTTGACTAACAGTGGTGTTTACTTCAAAGTGCATGAAAGATCACTTGCATAATTGTCACACAGTGTTCTATTGATACATGCCTCCCATTGTCAAAAATGTAGCCAAGACAAAACTTCACAAATGGTTAGTCAGTATACTACCACTCTTACTATGACTACCATCCAAATTTTCCCAAACCCAAATCAAACTCCACAACCTATCTACGTTGTTGCAATTTTTATCTCGACATAAATTTATCCCAAAAATGCCCAGTGATGCCTCACTTATGTAGTAGCAACATTTTATTGGCACAATGGGTTCCATAGCAAGTTCTCAAGCTCTCGAAAAATGTAATATTTCCGGCCATGCAAAGTTTCGGGAAAATAATAAGGTTACAGTGAAGTTTCGAACGGGATAGTCTAAACTAACACACCTTCACTGAGTCCATACAAGTCACGGCTTTTCGAAACCGTGTATTTCCAATAAGAACCTCCTCTTGGGAGGAGGACAAGGGATAAAAATGGGAATTTAGTTAAATTTCTTTTTCTTTTTTCCTCAGCCGAAGCGTGGCTGAGGGAAGATAATGATGCTTAACTAAGATGGAGTAGTCGTGGAGAGGAGGGAATCCATGCACGATCCACGTGGGGAGGGAAGATACCTCTTCCCCCCCTCCTATATAAAACCTGTGGGAGGAAGGAAAGGGGAAAGGAGGAAAGAGAGAGAGACGACGCCCTTCACCCTGTCGAATCCAGGAGCTGTTTGAGAAGGGAGGATGCTGCGGAATTAAGAAGGAAGCTATGGATCGCCACATTCGTGAGGAAGGAAGAGTTGAAGCATTGATGTGCTGACGGAGGCCGTGTGGTAGTCGTAAAGGGGGCAAGCCATTATAGCTGAAGGACTCAGCAGCGAGGGAGAGGCGAGGGGGCTGCCGTGGAGCAAACGCCGCCAGCCAGTAGTCGACGATCAGCCGCCATCCTCGCCATTCAGCCGCCATCGGACGCCTGACTGCCACGTATTCCTTGGTTTTTCTTTTCTCCCACGTGGCTTCTTGGAAGCCTTGGAAAACTTCCAAGGGGGGGGGTTTCCTAAGCCCCCCTTCGTGTGGTCTTTGAAACTACCCTATCCTTTTCAAATATTTTTACCCTAAAGGCCCTTAGGCCTCTTACTAATAGCCTTTAAGGCTACCTTATTTTCCCCTTTTAAACTCCTCCCTAAGGCCTCCCCTTAGGGTCTTTTTTTTCCCCCTAGAGTTTTTCCCTTAGGACTGTATAAAGCCTTTTCCCCCTTGCGATCTTAACAAAGGGATTCTTAACCCCGGTTTAAAAAAAAAACCCTCTTAGCTCTTTCTATGGTTTTAAATTCCCCTTCCTTGGAGTTTAGGCCTTTCCTAAACTTGTCATACACCCTTTTTCCGTCACAATTTAAGGCCTTTCCCCATTAAGACCCCTTTCCCTAGTGATTTAAAGCATTATATACTCTTCCCCCTTGGGTTCGGAATCATTCCCCCCTTTTCGTGTGAAAACCCGCATGAGCCTAATTGCCTAAAAGTCCTTAGACCTTTACTTATAATCTTTACGGCTATTAATTTCCCTTAAAGCTCTCCTATACCTTGCGTCTTTTTCCACACCTTGATATTCCCGTTCGTGCAAGCTTACTAAGGCCATTAAGCTTGTCCCATGGCTTTAATGCGTCTTAGTGGTAAAAGTTTCTAAAACACCCTTTTCAATTCCCGAATTCAAGGAGGGAACCTTCCAAAACTACTTTTGACGAACGGTGCAAGGAGCGACGGTGGAATTCTAAGGAGAAGTTATAAAGCTGCTTCCACGTTCAACGGACCACACTTGCGATGCCTCCTAAGAAAGTCCAAGGCGTAACCGCGGGAGGGTCATCTCCCGATATCCATGTGGATATCTCACCTCAAAGCCAGGTTTTCTTCTTGATGTTAATTTGGGTTTTAGTCAATCATGCAAATAAAAATTATTAAGGAAATATATATATGTTCGAATCAATTCTAACGAAGGAGTGAGCTTATGAATGACAATATATTCAAATTAGCTTCCATCAAATTGCATCAAGCATTGTAAAATAATAGGCAATACTATCCGTTACTATAGTATTATAGTCCAAAAATGAAGAAATTATATCCTGCTCCATTAGTCTTATTCTTTTCTCCACGGATCATGGCAAAACGGCTAAATTCATGAAAAGTTTCCTTCAAATGCTCAAATTATTAGAGAGTTATCTTTGCTAGTTGCAAGGCAACTGTTGTTAATTGGCATGAGTTTATCTTAAAGAAAACGGAAGTCAAAAGTTAGAAATTAACAAGTATAAAAATTAGACATACGAAATCATTTGGAAAGAAAATGTAATGGGAAATTGCTAGATGATACTTTATTAACACTTTTTCCCCTCCAAATAGAGGACTTGGAACAAATAAAGTGTGTATTCACCAATTCCTTAGCTAGATATTTAGGAGTATCGTCACCCTTTTTTTTAATGCTATATGCCAAATTAGACTGTATTGATTGAGAAGGTAATCAAAGATAGTAAAAACCGTGACAAGATGAGTAAGATTACCCTCCTAAAGTTGACAAAACCAATCTTTCCAAAAGATAACCGGACCAATCTAAACATAGAAACATTCATACCCTAAAACACTGAACTACTTATCTTACCGCAAGGACAATAAACTCATAAAAATAAGAAATTAGGGTCGTCCCTAAGGCTCTCAAATAAAGAAACCCTAGGCCTGATATACATCAGATTATGGAGTCTAAACAGACTATTCCATCATCTGACTTGCGCAACATATATGAAATCATTTTGTGATTAAGTCACAAAAAAAAAAGGAAAAAAAAATCCTTTTCGACGACGGCAGATCCTTACACAAGTTATCTTGCAAAAAGACGTCGTTTTTGGATATCCTTCAAAATAAGAAAAGTTATAAAATAGAAACTAGCATATCTAAGGTACTTTAGGGTAAGCCAAACTAGGTATACCCTACATCCGAATGTAAGGAACCTTGCCAAAGTTACAAGACATCTTAAGAACGACTGCCGATACACCCAAAAAGGAAAGAACACTTCTTTAGTAGTTTGCCATACAAATGGGTTGGTTAATGGAAATGTTTGTGCTTGCTAGAGATTTTAGAGCTATGTTTGATTTATGAATTACAAATTAAATAAGTATCTATACTTCAGGTTAAAAACCTAAAGGGAGAGGCAGCTTCAGTTACCCCCGACTGCTTGCCTGACCCTAACCAAGGGGGTTGTTTGACCGTGCCGGGAACGTGGACCGAACCCGCCGCGAGAGGTCTCTCCGTTGAGTTCTACTTGGAGCAGGAGGACGCTTGGGTGCCAGGGGGGGCTCTGGCCGTAAATCCCTCGCCTTCCGGGCCCTGCACAAGGGGCTAACGTGACTCGGGATTGGATCCCGGAGCCCGTATACTAGTCGACGGGTGGAAGCTTGGAATAGTGATCCCTGGAGATTACTTGTTAGCCTCCGGGCAGATTATGGATAAGCGTACAGGCGGAACTTATTGTAATTCAAAGATAAAATGATGAGATGTTGAAAGAACTTGCTTGATATTGTTTTTATATGTCACGTGATAAAATTACGTGAAGGAACCAGTGCTTAAACAAGATTAATTAAAGAAGCTGATTGTTATATGTCAAACTAATGTGTTAGATAATTACATAACTAAAACAAACCGAGGAAAGTGCGGAGGATGGACCATGGGTCCGTCCTACGGCTGGGTGGTCCCGGTTAGCCGGGAACTTTTCTCATAAATCTCGAAAGACAGCGGAATGATCATCATCATCAAAAAGAATAACAAGAGCGATGACCTAGAGTTACGTCTTACCCGATTGACGTTGTTTTAGGGGAACGGAATGGGACTATGCCTTATGGCAGAGAGGTTGAGCTTTGCATCCCTCTCGTTTCCCATTCTCCTTGAACCAAGTGCAGCGTGAATCCGCTTCGGACCTGGCGTTTCTGCGTAAAGTAGTTCGCTCGGGTCTGACGCTAGTTGCTGTTAACTAGTGACCCATTAGGAAAACCCAAATTCCGGTCGATCCTAAGTGGAAACGGCCAGGATACTTCCGCTATGTGGCAGACGCTGGAAGAACTAGATCGCAAAACCCGTAACATTCCGTGGGAGTGTCGGGTGGAGCTTCCTAGACATCCTTTCCGATGGACTGCTAAGACGTGTCCTGGATGATACTAGGGGACACGTTACAAAAAAATGGAGCAACTATGATAGGGAAACATGGCTCTCTAGGCCCAAGTTTAGCTTAATAGAAGGTTAAAGTCTAAGAGCAATAATAAAGGGATAGTGTAGAAGAAGCCTGCTGTCGGAGGGGTTTTTTCGAAAGGTCATATCCACTGGGGATTAGAGGTTGAAGGAAGTAGAGATAGGAGATGGAAGAGAAGATAAAGAATACACAAGAGGTAAACACAATAATGACAAAGCACAATGAATCAAATCAATATGTATTGATAGAACCTGAGATCCTTTGTCTGGCACTACTCAGAAGTACTCTCTAGGCATTAGATCTCCTGGAGCTCCCTCGTACAATAAAAACATGGATCAGAAATAACCGCTCCTTCTCTACTGCTCAGAATCCAAATCTCATGGCTTCGTTGGCTCCGGTAGGGGGGTAAAACTGTAGGACACCTGCTCATGGATCTCCCAGATCAGTTCTTCTTCCTCTTCCAGTTCAAATTGTAGTTTTCAACCTGTCAAGAGCAATTACGATGCGTGCGATTTCCTCAATCTGTCTTTTTTATGAAAATCCCGTTGGCTGAAAAAGCAACTTACTTTTTACATATCATCTTAATCTAGAATCTTTTTTAACTTTTCTAGATTTTTTACAATAAATAATATTAAAAAAAAGACTAAAATGATCCAAAAATCTAGTATTTTTGGATAATCCATGCCATTCACACTACTACTAATGACTCATATCACATTGACTCTCTTGATCAATAAGAAAGTCGGATGATGATACATTCCAGAGTTTTTCACATCGTGTTTGCATAGTGGCACGACATCCACTCCCTCTGAATCTGCACATCCTCCGATATGTGCCAAAATCCTAGCTGTCACCGGATTCTGAGTCCTCCTCATCCTCTGCAACCATATCCTTTGCTTCTTCATCTTCCATATTGTCGTGGCTAGCACCTGTATCATGGCCACTATTTTCTTTCAATTCTGGTAACTCATCGGAAGTAGATTCTCGCCTCTTGAATAATTTGATTATTTTCCCTGCTATCAGAAGTTAACTCCTCCCAAGATAGCACACTCCATGTGACTATCATCTCTTCTATCAGCATGATAGGTTTTTGACCATACATCAATTCTATAGGCATATATCCGGTAACGGCACTATGAGTTGTTTTGTCAGCCCATAAAGCATAAGGGACAAATTGTGGCCACTCTTTTACCTTCTCTCCACATGCTTTTTCCAATGCCTTCACAAAAAGGTGGATAACCTCTTTCACTTTTTCCATTTCCTTTAGGGTTATAGGTTGAAGTTAAAGTAAGCTTTATCCCTAACGGTGCAAAGAAATCATGAGCTTCATCTACATCTAGCTCACCCCTATCTACAGTAATTTTTTCCACACATCCATACCTACAAAAGATCTCTTCTAAGAGAAGAGTACACACAACATTTGTTGTCTTAGTACTAAAGCTCTCCCTTCCACTTGATTAGTCAAGTCTTCACAGGCAAGTACAAGAGATCTCATTTGCCAAAGACCTATAGGCATTGTGACCAAATCCACTAGCCACTTAAAATGAAGAGACAATGGATATGTGGGCTGCAATCCATCCCGATGTCTTATAGATGAATACATTTGACATGTTGTACATGTTCCCACAAAGTGAGCAACATCATTATACATATCTTGCCACTAATATCTTTCTTTGATCTTTGCAAAAGTATCCCAAACACCTCTATGACCACCCCATAAGCTTTCATGAAATTCTTGCATAACATTTACTTGTGAAGCTCTGTCACCCAAAACTTGCAATGGCATACCCTGTTTCTTTTTAGCATGTTTCCATAAGTATCCATCTTTTAAGAAAAACCCATAGGCTTTCCTCTTAATCTTTTGAAACTCCTCATCTGACAATTCATCTCTCTTTGTTAATGTATTGAGGTATTGACCAATTTGAGGCACTCTCCTGCATATTTGTCTTCCAGAAACACTTCTACACAAGATGCAAACCATCTAAAGTATATTCTCTTTGTTGTCCAACCTTCTGTTAATGCTGTAGCAACACCTTGCATTGCTAAATTCACTCTTGTAATATCATTTTCAATTGCAAGAAAGTCATCATCTTCCTCCTTATCCATCATCCCATCTTCATTCTCATAGCATGCTCGAGATAACATGTCTACCACTGGGTTGTCTTTTCTTGAAATATGTTGAAATTCAGGGTTCAAAGATTTAATGTATGCAATCCACCGGAGCATAGCAATGGCTGGGGTAGCACAACTAGTAATCATACCCAATGGTCTCAATGACTACATGAGCACCCAAAAAATACTCTTTATCACATTTAAGGGCTATCACAATTCCCCATAATTCTCTTTTAACCTGTGGATACCTTCTCTGTCGTTCAATCAATACTTTAGCACCAAAGCGTATTGCATATCTATGCCCTTCCTCATCATCTTGCCCAATTGCCCATCCAATCCCGATTGGGCCTGTATCAATAGTAATAATGATAGGCTTTCCATGTGAATAGTCACCCTTTCTCAATGTAAGAGCACATTTTAAGAGTTGCTTCAATTTCTTCATTGCTTTCTGATGCTTCCTTTCCCAATGAAATATCTGATCTTTCCTTAGAAGTTGATATAGATCATCCGCTACATGTGCAAAGTGAGGAATCATATCAAATAGAACACACATGCTCCCAAGAATCTAGGCACCTCTGATACATTTGTGCATACATCTTGCATTCTATCAATTGCATCTATTTTTTCTGGTGATGGCCTTTTCCCATAGGGCCCACACATATGCCCAACAATCAAAAGCTCTTCAACTCCAAAGAGAGCGACTTTTGTTCCAAAAGAGTCAAATGCACCTCTTCTAGACGCATCAAAATTCTCTCACAATCCACAATATAGTCTACAACAAACTGTCTACATCCATGAGCATCCATCTCTTCATTCTTTTCATCCACTGCACACCCTTTGATTGGAAAATCATCCAATAAGGGCATTGTCAATTGTGGTATAAAATCCCTGAGTACCCTATTCATAGCATTTGTCATGTGTGCCACTGAGTTTGTTGCACCCTGTGGGAGAGTACACATCCGTACTAACCCCAAGGGCGTCTTCATGGTTGTGATATCCTTGCTTTCAATTGCAAGCTAAAATTGATCATACCCCGAGTAAAGATCACCCAAAGAATAGATTGCTCTACCTGCAAAAGCCTCTGGAAATTCATCAACCATAGGACCTGCACCCACATTTCTTATGGTCACTTTATTGACTTGTTGCATGTCTTGAATAAATCTCAAAGCCCCATTCTTTTGGGCACAGTAAACCAACGATTTAAGGGACTGAAGAGGGCTCCAAGATCTTCATGCAAATCTTTTCATTTAGCAAATCCGTCAGCTTTGGCAAGTAAGCTTTAGGCATTGGAATAGGCCTCAAGTTCCATGGTAAATGTGGCACAATAAATATGATCATAGGAGAGACAACATTTGGATCCACACAACCTATTTCACTTGGTTGAAATGAAAATTCCTTTCCATGCCTAGCCAACATCCGCATAAAACATTGTCTCTTAGCAGGCAAAAGAAACCCATCTGCACCAACTTTCAATTTGTATAATGTTTCAGATGTAAATTGATGACCTATATCTTTAGGATCTCGTAAGCTTGGCTGCCTTGACACTTTTTCATAGAAATCCTCACTCTCTGGTGGAAGTGGAAAAGCAATTGGTTTCAACTTTTTGTCAATTGTCTCATACTTTGTCTCCACAAGTGCTTCAGTCCATTGTAATCCTTCCTATTGAGAAAACAATGCTATAAGATTATACATATCCAAAGAATATACTGACAACACTCTGTTTTCAACCTCATTTTGTGCATGTATAGTTGTTGAAATTTCAACCAAAGTGTCTTTTATATTCAACCCATAAAATATGCCTAAAATGCCTTTATTTTCAGCTAACAATCCCAATGCTCCCAGTTCCTTAGTAGCTCCTTTCATAGATATGTGTTCAGCCTTGCACATAACTTTCATAGGCTTAGATCAACATGAATTGTTTGCTATAAACTGACAATAACCAATAGTAAATGCATGCTTCATTCCATCAAGGGGATAATACATCCTTTGAACAGCACCACTGTAGCCACGCATTACAACAGTGCTTATTGAAAATCCAGGTCTTTGAATTCCCTTGCATTTGGAGCCAAAGGAGACTCTCGAAGTGTATCCTGATTTCTAGGATGATTAACACAAATAGTAAGAAATTGGACTGCTTTCTTCCCATCCTTGCTTGTGACTCTTGCATAAGAAAAACCATCATCAAGCACCTTTGTTTCCATAAGCACTCCTGTAATATAGGGCTGTCCCAAAATCACTACATATGAGGAATTATCTTGCACAAAGAAGTGTTGCTCTTCTTATATATCACTAATTGTCACTTTTACATTAGGACATGCAGCATAAAGCTCTCTTGAAGAATTATTTGCAGCCCTCATACGCCAACCATGATCAATGTCTACAGGCCATGTACCATTTTCATACAATCCATGCTCAATGACATTTATCTCAGACCCATGGTCAAGTAAAGCAACACAAGAAGTTTTAGGTTCCCCTATTTTCACTACTGTTTCAGTGGTAGCCCTAGCCCAATGATTTCTTGTATAGTGACTTTGAGGAATAAATCCTAGAGTCTCTTCCCCATATTGTTGCATCTGCCTTACTCCACCATGCATATTGGTACAAGACAATGCATTTTCAACCACTTTCTTCTCTTTTCGACATGCTGTCCACTGATTAGTAGCATCTTGCATAGATAATCCAATACTTACTTCATGCTCATATTCAGCCCAAATACCCAACAAACCAATTCCCTCATCAAATTGCAGCAATGCACTAGTGGCATCACCAAGAAACTGATGCTTCCTCTTAATTATGTCAATGATTTCATCATGAAATTCTCGCTTGGCGATGCCAAGCACCTCTCCCAAGGTGAATTTCACCCGACTATTTAAGATATGTTCTTCAAGAACCCTCTTCAAATCTATGGTTGTCTCAATGTCAGATTGCAACTTATATCCTGGCTACTTGCCCTTCTTTTTGCCCTCTTGTTTGTTATCCTATTTTTGCTCCTGATTGACCTCTTCCATAACATGCTCGAGAGGTGGCTTATTTGCAGCTTTAAGCTGATCCATACTTCTTCTTGTCATTATTTTAGATGTCTCTGCATTATCTTCATCTCTTTTTCATTTTTTTACCACAAATACATCCGTGTTTTGTAGCTTTTCTAAATTTGAAAACATTGAATATGTATCTATTGGTGATTCCCATCCAGTTATATCACAAATGTCTTGTCGTGCATGAGACATTTCACAATCAGTAACCTTTCTTTTTTCAGATGCATGTAAAGCATGTGTCCATATTTCAGCCTTTGGACCAACCATCACTTGGCCATGCATTCTATCCAATTGAAGACCAAAAGTAGAAGCATGTATCACCGCATAAGCATTCCGGACAGCCAATTCTTCCAACAAATTCTGCATATCTTCCTTTCCAAAATTCAAAGCAAGAGGCAATCCTGTTTCTTGTGTATGGATCTTGCTATCTTTCCAAAAGATGAGCTGTCGTGCCAAGGCCTCCTGATAGACAGCACAATCCTTTCTTTCATGCTGCAAACTATCACATCACATACATCTTTTTCCTAGCTTAAGGGTTACTGCTTGTCCCCTTTCCTCTTGTCCTTTTTCATCCAATTTTGCAACCTTCAATTGAAGATCTCACATACCTTTGACCAATTCATCTAAGACATTTTCCCTACTAATAGAGGAAGTAATAGCAGGTACATTCATAGGTTTAGCCACAGAAGTAGGTGGCTTATTGGATACATCGATTGTCTTGCCCGTAACAGTGGGCAAGCTAGAGACATGCAATTCTATCAAAAGTACGAAAGAATGGTGCAATATTAAACCCAGATCTTGCAAATAGTTCCACTGAGAAAAGTGGATCAACAACATATATGGCTCTACGGATATCGAGAGTGAGAGAGGAGATGAATGCCCTGTAGTCAATAGTAAAAGCTATTTGAATCGATCAAAATCAATACAAATTACATATAAAATATACTTGAACCTATAAGCCTTACCTTATGCAACAAAAAACAACAGAGTCAGATAGTTGGACATCCCTTTTCTCCAACATGGGCTTGTCCTCGGGAGATATACTAAGGTAATCCTCCTCAAGTTCGGCAGAAACATTCACAACTATTTGCCCATACACTTTACCCATCCTCTCGTTGTTGACGGGAGCAAGTGATGCGGCTTTCCTCATGTAAACTTCGTCTTCAGTTTCCAATACCTCCTGAATTTTTTCACTCAAGATAGAATCCTGTTGGGTGGCACCCCTTGTAGAGTAAAGGTGAGTTACATCCTCAACCTTTAGCTTTTTCCCTTTCCTGGACAATTTCGAGGGAATGTTAAGGATTTCAAGGGATTTTTGATCGTTGGAAGGCAAGGGCCTCAACACTTTATCAAACCTATACCTAATTCTGTTGATCATGCTGAAATTTTTATTCATAAGGGTAATTCTATGAGCATGCGCAGCAGCAATGTAAGCATCGTTCATGAAATCAATAACAAAATCTTCTGTAGCCTCTTGTAGAGAAAGAATTGCTGAGAGTTGCCACTTCTTATTTAGACCACAGACAGTTGCCACTCTAGACAATCTGTCAGAGATCTCTTTAACAACTCTTATGAAAGTAGCCTTTGGAATCACGTGCTCTGTAGCTCTCTGGGCTTTTCTAATCTCACTGAAACACCTCTACATGTAGAAGAATCGGGACTTCCTCTTTTTCTTTTGTAGCTTGGGAGGCTCACTGCCTTCAGCAGAAGTAGGCTCAGGTGCAATTGGAGGGGATGAATCCTTCATAGGGCAAGTCTCGCCCTGTGCTTCTTCAACTTCAGGAGAACAAACATTCTCTGCACTGAAATGCTTTAACTCCATGGAAGATGCTAGGCCAACACCTGGTGTAGGGGGGATCTCTGTGGCAAAATGCTCTGGGGCCTCTGATGGCCCAGCCTTAGCAATATTTGAAGAGGGTTCCTCCTCAGATTCATCAAATTGTAACTTCCTTCTACCCCCACTGCCCTTCCTATCCACATAAACTTGTCTTGCAGTTTGCTTTGTCCTTGCCATACAGAGGAGAAAATAGAAGAGCCAAAAATACAAAAATGATATAGGAATTTTCTTGAAAATCTGACAAGAATGTAGCAAGCACGATACGGCACGAGAAGGAACAAACAAACAAGATGGATGGTCATGTTCGCGCCGTATTGGAGATGAGGACAGCGAGATAGAGAAGCTTGATATGACGCGAGATGGATATTGGGAAGACCATCGAAGGATGCCCTCGCTCCATATCGCGCCATTGAGGGAAGACCACTGAAATGAGGAAATCAAGAAAGAGGCAAATGCACACTCACTCTGAATCGAGAACGGGAACCGATACGACGCGAGAGGACAGTTACACAATAGACGCTATCGTATTGCTGTGCATTCGAGGTGTGGAATTCACCAAAATATTGTGTGTGTGACATTTGTTACTTTGTAGATACTTAGTCGTTGTGTTTACATTTATTTTATGCATGCGAGTATAGTGGAGAGAAGTTCGGAAGCATAGTAATGGAAATGTTTGGGAAGTTTGGATTAGTTTCAGAAGTATTCGAAGATCAATTATCATTTACCTTGGATTTTGCAATGGAGGTTTCTGCAGTTGAAATGTTAAGGGTCTGGCAAGTAGTGCGGTTTTTGATACAAATGGACTTGGTTGGGACTAGTTTCTGCTTCAAGAAAGGTTCTTTGTGATTTATTAAAAGATGGTTGTAGCTATGTTCTAATTTCTGGAGGTGCTAGAGAGATGCTCTTTATGGAACATGACCGTATATTTGGACAGACCCATGTTTACAAGTGGTGCTATACCTTTTTTTCATTTTATGCACGTTATTGTTGGGAAGGCTATTTTGAAATGCATGGCTATTTTTAAATGTGAGCTTTTTGGAGGGACTTGTGAGCGTGGAGGAAAAGACAAAAAAAACTGGCAATATTTGGAAAAAAAAAACAGTCACAGAGTAGGCGCAGAGAGGAGAGCTTGGTCTATCCATGGCAATATTAAGCTCTGATTAGCCTCTGGATCAGAGATTTGCCAGAGAGGCGACATGCATGAATCAAGAGAAGAGCTTGATGAATCCATGGGAATTCATATTCAGTTTTGAATAAGCCTTCAGATACAAAATCAATCAGATACTTGTTCGGGGAGAAAGGCGAAAGAGGAGCTACTTGAAACGAAAGAAGGATGTCATCGATCGGAAGGGGGCCTTCTATTCCCTTACAGGCCACTGATTTCTGTGCAATTGAAATCCTTCGACAATAGGGTTGGTGTTCTCTTACATGATTCAGAGCATTTGTGGAGTTTTTGAAGAGATGAATAGAAATCTGCTTCTTCTCCAGCTTAACTCGTATGTTTGTTGTCCCTTGTCTGCATCTGATCGAAGGAGAAAAGAAGCAATTTTGAGAAGGAAAGCTTGGTTCTGATCTCAAAACCCCCTTGCTCCTAGCCTAGCAAGAGGTACCTCTGGCATGGTGGCTCAGGTGACCAGATGAAGCCTGCATGTGCTGATTGTGGTGACCATCTGCATCACCCTCTTTTACGTGGGCCGCCCTCTCTACTGGAAGCTTTCCGCCACTCTACAAGACCTCTCGCATCAGCAGTATCAGGCCATCAAACCAGATGCTTCTGACCTTATGCAGGAAGCTTGATAAATTGGTTGAATTCCCAAACAGAATATATCATAGAATCTTAATGCAAATGGAAGCATATCCAATAGCTTTATACAAGGCTGCCATAGCGATGAGATAATGGAACCGTAGAATCTTGACGAAGGAAAAATAGCCTATGGAGTTAATGTTAGCACGTTGCTGTTTTTTATTCTCTTGCCGATCGATTAGTTGAGGACGGACGCTCGATGGAGTGAGAGGGAGGCTATGCTCGGCTCTCCTGATCATGACCTTTGAAATTGCTACAACGGGACTTTACTTCTATTACGAAGAGCCAACGGCTGCTGTTTTGCTACCTTGTAAACATTTCTGTTTGTGCAAACCCTGTGCCGTAGCATGTAAAGAATGTCCACTTTGTCGGAGTGCAATCACTCATCGGATAATAGCTTTTACAGCTTGATGAAAGCTAGAGAGTCCTACAATGTCAAGTTTTGGTCCTTAAGGACTGGCTGAAGTATTTCGTAGTTACTCGATACACAATTTCTTCATGGAGATCCGAGTGAAGAACTAGAGGGTTTGAATGCTGCTGTACAAAATAAACAGGGAGAAGGAATTACTGCTTATGCCTCTGAATCTAATACCTGAGGGAAAGGCAGTTGCATGGAGTTCAGTGCAATGGCCATTGTTTTTATTGGCAAGCAAGGTTTTCTCTGCAGTAGAGCTTGTTGCAGATTTTGATGGTAGCCAGGCAAACTTATGAGAGAAGATTAGGAAGGATGAATATACCAGTTATGCTATGGAAGAAGTGTATTATGACTTTTGTCAAATTTTGATCAACCTTCTAAATGAGGATGCTCTAGCCTGGATTGAGTCTTGAATGGCTGCTTCTATTCTAATTAAAATCTCATATATGCCGTTTTGTTACTATTGCCCTGTAAGTATTGGAATTGCTTGCTGAAATGAAGCAAATTTACAGCAAACACATGATATATACCATGCAGAACTGAGAATGAACCAGAGATGCCAAAAAACATATTGATATATGATAGAAAAAAAATTCATAGCAGTGAATAAGACTGCTGTGTGTACTTCTTCCTCGTTTATGAAGGATTGCCAGTTCACTCAATACAAAAGGTTGTGTATGACCATGAACATTATTGATCTTTCCAACTGATCAACATCATAGGAAGCAATTGCAGTCATATCAGATTTGAATTCATTCACTTGCTTGATCTTCCATCTTGAAATTTAACAAGGTCTTCTGGAGACACTACTTTGCTTTCAAAACCCTTCGACAATGCAACACTGGGATCGCTGCGTATTGGGCAAGCAAGGCACGAGAGCTCGAGAAATGTAAAGTGTACACGTAAGCAAAATAATCCCTTATATACCCTCATCAACCATGCCACGTGTCAGACATGTGTCTCGCATTGATTATGCCACATGTCTGCCTAACGTCCACATGCCATGTGTCGACTAACGATCGGTCCACGTGTTTGCCGCGTGTTTGTTAGCCACATGTCGGCCAACGGCTAGTGCCACGTGTTGAAGCCCAATAGCTAGTGCCACGTGGCATTATTGCGTGCCATACATAAGGGGGGTGTCGCTCATCCGTACGATTTTTTTCACTTTCTTTGTGGACTTCTCATTCTTCTCCCGAAACGGCGCGAGAGCGAGTGTTCCTCTTTTGCGCTTTTGCCTATTTGCATTGTTTCGGGCTTACCTATTCTTGTCTTCCTTCTGGCGTGGCTCCTAACTCGATACTACGCGAGGGCGCGTGATCACTGATTCTGGTTTTGCCTTATCGCGTCATTTCGTTTGCGGCCCTTTGCTTTGAGTTGTTCTGGTTTGCATTACCAATACAACGCGAGTACAAATATCCGTGTCTAGTGTTTGAGTCTCATCACGCCATATCAAGCAAAAGTTGGAAACATGTCTGAACCTACAGATTTTCTGGGCTCCAAGATTTTGCCAGGAACTTGGAAAAGGAGAAGGCTTTCAAAAGGCTCAAGGGCTTCAACATGTGATGAGCTTGTGCATTTTGTTTCTTCCCCATGCTCTGCCACCAGTGTCAGAATGCCAAGCACATCTCCAGGGAAGCGAAAGTCGGCAATGAGAGGTCTTGGAGTATCAGAGCTTACTGATGTCACTCCATCAGAGAGGCTTCTTGACTTTATCCTTCAGAATGGCATGGATCTCTCTTTCTATGGAGTTGTTAAGTATATCTTTAATCCTGATTGGGACCTTGACAATGTTTTGAAATATTGTAAAAAATATTTTTTGAAGGACTTTTTGGAGTTTGAAAATCTAGTAGGTCCTTCTATTGAAGTTGGTACAAAGGAATATGTCCATGTTCCCATTGGGTCAACAGGAAATGAAAAGTCAGTGTTTACTAAGAGGTGTGGTGCCCACTCTCTAGACAAGTTTTATGCAAGAGACATATTGTGCTCCACTCATTCCAAGAACTACAAGATTATGTCAAAGTCTGTTGCTTTTATTGTTTTCACCCTTGTCAAATATCCTCTGAAAGCTAATGAGCAACAGTTGAAAGGAGAAAAGTCTGCTAGCTTTTGTATGTTAGATGATCTGGCTGATGAAAAGGAAACAGAGGAGGTTGTAGATGCAGATTTTGAGGCTTCTATTGCTGAGAAGTTGGATGTTGCTCACTTCAAAGCTGAGACCATCATTGAGGAGAGCCAAGAAGATGCAGACCGTACAACTGATGAGAGTTCTCACCATACTGTTCCTTCTCTACCATCTATACCTTTCAAGGAGAAGGAGTATATTTTACTGTCAGATATTCAAAAACTTTTCAATCTTAGGGAAGATTATTGTCTAGCCATTATTGCACAGCTTCTGATGCTGCAAACGGGATAGTTGACACAGAGAATGAATCAAAGGAAGAGATACTCAAACTTGATAAAGAAACTATAGACGATAAGTTTATTGATGCTGGTGAGGCCCTCTCTCTTTGTTTTGAAAAGGCAAAAGAAGCTGAGAAAGAGTTGAGTATTATTGATGAAGAGTTCGATCGCATGCAAAGCCAACTTGGGATTTCCAATTTTGGAAGAGAGGAGTCTGAATACGTTAAAGAATTGATTAACACCAATGAGACATCATCAGCAATAAATTTATGGAATCTAGTTAAATTGGAGTACGATGAAAACCAAATGGTAAGATAATTTTGAATTTGCTTTTACACATTGGTAGGTTTTAGTTTCACGCTCATTCAGTATGGGTTTTATTTGCAGTTGGAGATTGCTGATTCAGATAACTTCTTGGGACGTGGCAAAGAATCGAGAGTTGGTGGTAGTACATTGAAAGACATTGTACTCGGCCACTACTTGGCTAGGATTGACCCTGATTCCTTTTTAGTACTTCATAGTAGTTTCTCAGAGGATGCAGCATGGCCCATACTTTGTATTAAAGCTTTTACAAGGCTTCTAGGTTTCTCAGGATTACAATATAATGCCCACAAAGTAATGTTTTTGGAAAAGACTGCAGCAATTGGGATTTTTGGCTACGGTCCAGGTTACTCTGCTTCTAGAGCATGATACTTTTTGGTATTCACATCCTATGCCTTGGCTGCAAACCGAACTGATGTAAAATCTATAGCTGGCTACAAGAGAGGAAAATTTCTACGTTATAGAGAAAAGATTCCTGGGGAGGAAGAGAATGTGAGAGTTTTGGAAAGCTAGCTTTGTATATATTCTTTCTTATATATAAAAGTGCGACTACTCATGTGCCATTGCCGTCTTTTATCTGTATTCTTTGAAGTTGTCATCTAAAAAACCAATTGAATAGCTCCTCCAAAGCATTGCTTTTTGTAACTCCTTCCCCATGCCTTGTGCTTCGAAAATAACTTGTGTGTGCTTGATAGTGGGATTTTTCCATGCCTTAGTTACTATAAGTTGCTAAGGGGCCATGCTCCTCCACAAAGTAAGGCCCATGAATATGAAGAATATGCTGCAATACAAAGTAACACTAATTTTCTACCAATTGAAAAACCTGTCAAAATAAACCTATATTAAATAATTGTTACTTTACCAGATAAAAAGTGATATCTTTTTCTCCCCATGCCTCTTTTATTGCCAAAACAAGATTTGTGATTGATCTTTTGAACTCTTCCGCATATGTATATGTTGTCTTATGTTGCTTGAGGAGTTTCAGAAAAACATCAAGGTGTATCCAAACCTCCATTCTAAGAAACGCAAGCCTTGGTGTGCTTGCAACATTTGTTGTGATCTCACATAGCTCTCTCCAACACTCCCAAGCCGCATTCACCTGCTTTCTTGAATGGTTTCCTAAGAATCGTTTAGCTTTTGAGCCTCCCATAGAGATATCGGCCAAGATATCTCTTGTTTTTTTTTGAAAGTATTGGATCCTTTCTCAAGTGAACTTGACCTCTATGAAATCCCATTTTTGATAGTAATGCCTCACATTTTTCAATACACTCATCTGATAAAGATAATGGCTTAATGGAATATGCGTAGTCAAGATGTAACCTGCGAAGCTTATCGATTATTCTAATCTCTGCATGCAAAGTACAAATATGAACCTTCTTAAGAGAGATTGAAAGAATGGGATCCCAGATGTCTTCTATGTTTTTAAATTTACTCAAATCTATAGAGTCTCTATTTGGGGCTCTTCTTACTGGTCGTAAACTACTCCAATCGTTGGATCCAATACTTTCCATGCAATAAATGTAAGGATATTTTACATTTGCACCATTACATATTCCAAGCATACATTTGATAGTTTTTAAATCAACACTCATATGCCATTCCACATTAAAATTACCAACCCCATCAACTACCAACATTTTGCCTTCACTTTGAGACTTAATGATATTTGGAATACTTGTATGGTTGAATAACCATTTCAACGTTTGATGATTTTCAATTGGTACTTGGGCTGCACCAATCCACCAAATCTCCATCTCGGATTAAATCTTATGCAATGGAGCTTGGCCCTCACGATTGCTATGGTCCAATGCCATGTTCATGAGGCAAATGCTAATTCTTTCCATTATCTGTCCCTTTTGAATCTGTGCTTCATCCAACTTCAAGGCAAACTTTAGAACACCATAACTTTCTTCTACTGTGATTTTATACATGTGAACCATTGCAATTTGCACCTTTTTTAGATCAACCAATATATTGTTAAATGCATTGTAATAAAAAATTACATTTTTTTGTTTTTCATAGGACATAGACCTTTCGATGTGAATGTAATCTCCAAAAACATGTGGAATCTTGCGATTCATGGCAATTCTTGCAATCGAAACTGCAAGGGCTCGAAGCAATCCAAATATAGTTACCCTATTGTGTTTAAGATTTTTAAACCATAATCCAGAGATAGCACGATAACCTTTTCAACTTATACCCATAGTATCACATGTCTCTACAATTTCATTTGCTTTCACCATGCCTTTTAAGTCCTTCACTAACTCTTTGAGAGTTGGACCTCTCAAATCCGCATCTTCGGGTGACTTAAGAATCCTCAAAATATCTTTCTTATTCATGGTTTCCTTCAAAAGTTCAATTCTTTCCTCATTCTCTTGGATATTGATGCCTAATATGTTAGAGACATATTTCTTTGTAATATTTAGTCTCCTTTTCTTTGCTCTCTCACACAAGTTGGTTATATTTTTTAATGGTCTCTTCCTCTCTCTAAATCCTATTGGAGTTTCTCTCAAGCGTGTTAGCTTATCCTGCAATGACTTGTTAACATTTTTCAAAACGTCAATCTGACTTGTCAACTCTAAAATATTTATTTATGTAGTTTCTAGTGCTTTTTTCATTTCGTGCATTTGAGCTATATATGTGTAAGATGCAGAGTATAACCTCATACAGTAGCTAAGCATCCCATTGTAACCTTCTCCAACATATCTTATATAGTCATGGACATTGAAAAAAGGAGGTGGTTTACCTGTAGAAGGATCCTTGGGATAAATATTTTCGTCCACCCACAAATCTATATGCTTCATTCCTTGTGTTTGCAACCTGTTGGCTTCGATCTCATCTATCAATACTCGATGATGTATACTTCTCCAAGATGTGTAAATCGGATCTAGTTGAACAGCTAGCTTGTATTTACGTGTGCTTGCGCTTGTATTATTTGAAGAGGTATTGCTAGTCATTTTAGCAAATGAACCGAGCAAGAATCTCACAGTGATAGGAAGCAAGTGCAACAAAAAGAATGGCAAAAGAGAATAGTGTGTAGAAAGAAAATGCCGGAGCAAACAAATGCAGATTTTGTACAAAAATCTTGAAAATACAAAATCTCTCGAGTTCTAAAGCAAAAACGGCCGAAAAGGTGGCCCCTGACCTGGATTAAAAGATGAGGGCAATTAATGGCTGACCTCTTCAATGAACCAAATATTCTCTCATTAATCACATCTAGACAACTAAATTTAGAGGTTTTATTCTTCCTAAACCTTAACTAATTAGCAACTTAATCACTTTCTTACAAGTACCATTTTTGAAGCGTTTTTGGCCCTAATGATTGACATCTTATACTATTATGGTTTATTGTGTAGATGAACATTGAAGATCCAAACAATTTTCTTGGAAGAGCCAAGGGTTCAAGGCCATTGAAGCATGCAAAATTCAAGGCGTTGGTCATTATATTGGAAGCTTAAATAATCAAACAATTGTAATTTATCATAGTAGGTTGTCAAGCCCTCCAAGCCTGCTCATGATGGCTTTGAAAGCTATCTCCAAGGTGATTAGATCCCAACTTTTCAATAGAAAATCATATAAGATAATTTTTATGGAGAAGGAAGATGTAAGATTTTTTTGGCTTCATGCTTCGATATATTGGATCTAGGGTAGGATACTTTGGAGTTCTTGGCTCTTATTTGGTCTCCCATGTAGGAGATGCCAATAATTTGAAGCTCATTCCTCCAGGCTATAGAAAACAAGAGTTCTTGAAATGTAGAGGTCTTATTGAGCAAGGGTTTCTTGAAACCCATCTCTTTCCATCTCTTTGTTTAGTTTGTAATGATTCTAAAGATCTTTGATTTTCACAAGAGTTTAAATATCCCTATTTTTTTCTTTGGTTGACAGTTTGTATAGTCCTTGCCAAAGATGATGTATTAGATGATGTGGTTGTGTCTTTGAGCTTGAATTTATACTTAAGTTTTATTGATTCATCTATTTTTTGTAGTTTTCTCTCTCCCTCTCTCTCTCTCTCTTAGTTTTTCTCTCTTCTCCCTCACAAGCTCCTCTCCCTCTTGCATAGCATCCTAGTCCGCTCTTCCATGACTAGGTGGTGCCCTTAGCTCATTCACTTTATGGCAGAAGGGAGTTTGGCATAGTATAGAGGCTACCATACCGAATTTCCTTCGTCATTAGTTTTTGAAGTCTTTGAGATCATCTTCATTCCATTCAGTTTTATCACAATGAAATAATAATTTGTCTGTATTTTTCAAACATTGGCATTTCTATTTCAAGCTTGTCCAATATCAGAATGATTCTTAACTACATTATGTAGGGATTTCCATTGGACTGTACTTAATAGTTGAGCCACCATTCTTAGAGTTTATCTTACCAAGTCTCCCATGAAATCCTAGGAACCCTCTAGCCTTCACTCCACCAATAGATAGCCTTTTGGGGACACAATTGCCATCCTTATACTTTTGAATATTTGCTTTAATAACAACATTAACATCGTGCAAACCAATTCTAGAGATAAGACTTTTTCAATCTTTGTTATAGCATCTATTCTAAGTGATAATGGCTTCAGCTTCCATACAAACCCTATATAAAGATGAACAAGCTTTTCCATTATCTTGTAAAGTGCATGAAGTGTATAGATATGGGCATTCACTAAAGGAATATCGACGATTGGCTTAAACTATGGATCCTTGTTGTGCCTAGAGGGAGCTCTATTCCAATTTCTTGAGTTTAACTCTATGGCTGGGGACATGCAATATAGGCAAGGAGATCTAGAGTTGGCTCCCTTTAAAATATTGTACATATATTTGAGTGTCTTTAAATCACTAGCTATGTGCCACTCAATCTTATAGTTTCCAAATCCTTAAGCAAATAGCTCTTCTTGTATCTATTCTCTCTTAATAACATTGGGTATTGGTGTTTGATGAAAAACCCAATACAATACATCAAAATCCTCTATCTCTACTTTGAATGCTCTTAGCTACCAAATGTTATGTTCAGATTGAATACTACATGACATTAAGTAATTGCAATAATATGATGAAAGTGCTCTATAATACATCAAGATAATAGGGACCCTCTCTAATTTTGTGCATTTAAAAATTTCACTTTCGTCAAGTTTAACCACAGATCTATCCACTTCTTGTGCTTCTTCTAGTGATAAGTCATAGAATCTAATCATTAAACATTCTAGGGTGGGAAAGTGAAGGAAAATATTATTAAATCTATCGAATACAACTTCCTTTTTCCTACCCTTAAAGCTAGCCTTGATATGAAAAGGCTCACCTAGAATCTCCATCACTTTGTTATTCACTCTTTGTTTGATAGTTCTAACATAGACGAGCCTTTATAAATGACTCCAAGCATTGTTTCTTTATCTTTTTGAATTTCTTTTTCTCCAAAATACCTTCTTAAACTACTGAAGGAAGAAGATGATAGTAAAACTAAGATGCTTTTGAAGAATCTCTTTCACTTGCATTTGATTGAAAAAGAAACCTAAACAAAATTAACATCATAAATAAATAAAATTAATTATAAACAAAGCTATATTTAATATTTTTAAAGTGAAATAATGTACATTGTTGCTTGGATTCTTTTACTACAACCATCTCCTCCTCTTTTTTGAGACTCCCAATATTTTTAAGATCCCTTTGTTGATTTTGAAGGCCTAAAATAGTTTCCTTTTGTTGACAAGATTTGATGCATTTCTCCAATGAATGAGTCCTCTATTGACAAGCCTCTAGCTTCTGCAAAAACTCATTATTATGTTTTGATAAAAGATGGTTCTCCAATTTGAGGACATCCTTTTCAACAACCAAGTTAAGTGTATAACTTAGAAACCCATTATAATCATCACCAATGAACCTAATCAATGAAGAGCTATTATAGAAAGGCGGAGTGCTATTTTTGCTAGGATATTCCTTGGGATATAGCATGCCATCTAACCAAAGATCAAGATTCTTCTTTCTTTCAAACTTGATTATATGCTTTGTAGACTCTATAATAGTAATGGGTATTATTCTCTTCCTTATTGGTTCATACTCACTATCCAACTCAATATGAAGATAATAGAGAGGTCTTTTACTAGAGCTACAGAGATCATTGGATGATTGATTCATAGCTAAGGATGTGATTAGAAGATTTGATTGAAAAACTATGTGAATTAAAAATAAGAAGGAAAATGAAGAAGAAACTAGTAAGGAGCGGAAAGAAAGAAGAGAGTGAGAATGGAGGGAAGTAAGCAAACATAAATCAAAATTCAAATTGAATATTGGTTTTCATTTTAATAGGGATGAGTAAGATTTTATTTACGACAACCTTTGTCACCTTTATAGCGGCCTAGATTTCTAGGTTTGATATGACCATGAGAATATCATGACAATGACTTATTAATTAATTTTTATATATTTACTTTAAAAATATATTAATAATTTTATTTTCTAAAATATTTTCTCTCTCTAGGATCTCTTATAGGAATTTTCGAGACCGCAAAACTCCCCTAATGTAAAGAGCTACTCTTTTCCCTTATTGAGTTGTATGGATTCTATACTTATGCATATTTGATGTATCCACACCATTGCAGTGATTTGGAGAAGGTTGGCATATCTCTATTCTAGATCTAGACGTTTGGGCATTACTTATCTCTTGATTTGAAGTTATGATAGCTCCATGTTACAATTTCCCTATGAGAAGAGGGATCACATCCATAGGATGGAGAAGATTTGGGATGAGCTTTCATTCCTTGGTATGGACATTTCTTTGGAGGACCTAGCTATGTTACTTCTCTCACATCTTTTGTCATCAACCTATGATGTATTCTATACTTGTATTTTGACTTCTTATAGTAGTGAGACTTACACTTGTTGGGAGGAGATAGTTCACTTCGTGCTTTGAGCAAGATGCATGTCACAATGAGATAGATTCTTGCGGAGCTCGTTCATATGGTTGTACTTATGTGGCTTTATATATAGGTACTAGACACGCTAAGCAGTAGAAAGGGAAGAGAAAGAAGTTGGAGTCATCTTTGGACTCTGATACAACTTTCATGGGAAAGTGTAGAGGATATCCCATCTTGCTTGTGAGCCTCAACATATAAGAACATTAGGAGCTTTGACATTGTAGTTGTCAATTATTTTATGTTTTTTAGACACTCTAGATGGAGGGCATATTAGTGTATTCCTTTGATCACATTTAGGGTTTTTTCCTATTTTTCACCTATATATAGGTAGGATCCCCTCCCACTTTTACTATATATATTTATCTTTCATTGTTCCTTTGTGATCAGCTAGCCCTCCTCATTCTCTCACCCCCTACTACCATCTAGCACCCACATTGACATGTAGATGTTGTTGGACAGCTCGAGGGAGACGAGGAACGGAGGAAGAGAGAGAAGAAGAGAGATATGAGACACCAAAAGTGGAACCCCAGAAGTGTTTCAACTGAGCACACATGATAGGAATATATAGAGGGGACCTGGGGCGTTATATATAGACAGACTATATATAGTGCCCCTGTTAGCTATATATAGTCTATCTATATATAGCTAACAGGGGCGCTATATGTAGACAGACTATATATAGCTAACAGATGTACATGTTGGGGTTGAGTGTTGTTGCAGCCTTGTACCTTTAGCTATTGTGGTCACATTGTTACCTCTCTTTCTTGCATTCTCTCTTTGTCTCCTTCTTCTCTTCGTGTTCACTTTTTTCTTTCGGTTGTGCACTCTCACATTATCTAAGTCTCATCACTTGATCACATGGAGGATATTGTGTCCTTGTTATATAGATCATATGGATCCTTTTTTCTAAACTCCAGATCCCACGATTTGGCCTCTTGGCAAGTGGTACAATAATGGCTAAGCATGTTGCAACTTGACAAACTACCTCCTCCATGTTTGTCTCACCATGTAGCTCCTGTGTAAGCCAGTAAATACATTAATTAACTATTAAGAAGCATAGAAGAATTCAAAATATATAGGATCTAATTTAAAATACCAATATAAATGAATTATAACACTTGGAGATCTTTCTAAAGAAGGTAAGTCATGCTTTAGCCTTTTATAGCTCCTATATGTTGTTGTGCCACTATGGGGACATGGTGTGAAAAACTCTAGAGTGCATCATTATCCAACTTTCTTATTGATCAAGAGATTCAATGACATCTGAGTCATTAGTGCTAGTGTGAGTGGCATAGATGGTCCAAAAATACTAGATTTTTTGATAAATTTAGCCTATTTTTGATATTATTTATTGCAAAAAATCCTAAAAAAGTAGAAAAGCTTGTAGATTAGGATGGCATACAAAAAGCAAGTTTCTTTCTTAGCTAGTTTTGGGATTTTTTATAAAAAAGAAAGATGGAAAAAATCGCACACGTCGTAATCGCTCTTGATAGGCTGAAAACTACACTTTGAATTGGAAGAAGAAGGAGTGAACTGGGAGATCCTCGACCAGGCGTTCTGGTAGGCGTCCCAGGATTTTACCCCCCCTTTGAAGCCAACGAAACCATCAAATTTGTGTTCTGAGGAGGAGACTATTATTTTGATCAACATTTTTGGTCTAGTCTAGGAGATCTAATGCTTGGAGAGTGCTTTTGAGTAGTGCTAGACAAGGGATTCCACGTTCTATCAATACATATTGATTCAATTCATTGTGCTTTGTCTTTGTCGTGTTTACCTCATGTCTATTCTTTTTCTTCTCTTCCATATCCTATCTCTACTTCATTCTATCTTTAATCCACGGTGGATATGATCTTTCGACAAAAACCCCTCCAATATTGGTGAACCTGACGTGAAAGGTTGTCAGAAGGAAAGACAAGATGGGGGAACCTTTGAACACAATTTCCAGTGATGTTTTGCAACAGTTGGTGCAGAATATGAATATGCTTATGTAGGTACAACAACAACAAGTGATGCAAGCTTCTACTCAAACATAAAGTGTTGTGATGAATGCTCTACAAGTAGTTGAGCGCGAGATGAAGTTATTCAATGGTAGGAATGTATCTGCATATGTACATACCTATGCTCAAAAGATGAAATTCTTTGGGGTGGCTCAACTTGAATGGAGCTCGTATTTTGTACGTGTTATTGTACATGAATTGAAAGTGCAGATTATTGAATTATACATGCATGTTGTTGACTGGGTAGCTTTCAAGAAGACACTTAGGAAAGAATTTTACATTGAGGATACAAGTTTTATTACGCACAAGACTTTTCAGGAGTGGGATTTGCAACCCAATAAGGGTCTTGTGGCTACAGAATTGTTAAGAGAATTTGAAAGTCGATTTGAGAAATTGGATTTTGCAAAACAACAAGTTTTTGCAAGTCAAAAAATTGAATTGTTTTTACAAGCAGCTGATCCTGAGCTTCAAGAGAAGCTTGATGATTTGCTAGAGAATCAGACTACAGAGATAGGTTTTGAAATAGAGTGGAGACATGTCAAGGAATCTATTACTACACTTGTGAAAAATCATAGAAGAAGAGAAAGATTGCATGTCTCTAGCTTGCCTACTGTTACAGGCAAGACAATTGATGTATCTAGTAAGCCACCTACTTCTGTGGCTAACCCTATGGATGTACTTGCTATTGTTCCCCAATGTTAGTGAGAAAGATGTATTAGATGAATTGGTCAAAGGCATGGGGGATCTTCAATATTGAAGGTTGCAAAATTGGATGAAAAGAGAAAAGAGGAAAGAGGATGGGCAATAGCCCCTAAGCCAGGAAAAAGATGTATGTGGTGTGATAGTTTACAGCATGAGAGAAAGGATTGTGCTACCTATCAGGAGGCCTTGGCACAACATCTCATATTTTGGAAAGATGGCAAGATCCATGCACAAGAAACGGGATTGCCTCTTTCTTTGAATTTTGGAAAGGAAGGTATGTAGAAGTTATTGGAAGACTTGGCTGTTCGACATGCTTATGCGATTGTACATGCATCTACTTTTGGTCTATAGTTGGAAAGAATTCCTAGCCAAGTGATGGTCCAAAGGCTGAAATATGGACACATGCTTTACATGCAACTGAAAAGAGAAAAGTTACTGATAGTGAAATGTCTCATGCAGGGCAAGACATTCGTGACATAACTGGTTGGAAATCACTGGTAGATGCATATTCAGTATATGCATATTTAGCAAAGGTACAAAACACGGATGTACTTGTGGAAGAGAAACAAAAGAGAGATTAAGATAGTGCAGGGACATCTAAAAAAGTGACAAAAAGTGAACAGCACCCTGCCACGGCATAAACAGAAGCTGGAATCGGTCAAGAGAGGCTGCAATGACATGCTAGCCATGAAAACCTACAAGAAACCTTTCTTCCTCACCAAGAACCATAGCTTCAAAACACACAAGAGGGAGGCACACAAGAGATTGATAGATTCAAACCATCCTTACCCTCTTCTTCTTCCTCACTCTCCATTAGATATTGCAATGAAGCACAAGAGAAAGAAGCAAGAACAAGAAGGCAAGTGTTGTGCAAAAAGCGGAGAGGGAGAAATGAAGCGTGAGAGGAGAAGATAAAGGAAGAGAGAGGTTGTAACCACCTCAACCTCCCACCTCCCCAAATCACCCGATAAGACTCTTCCTTTTCTTTTCTTGATATTAAAAATTGAATTTGCATACATCTTGGCTAAGGTCTAAAGACCCTTCAATTTTTGGAATGGGACAAAAGTATTTGACCATTCTTTTCCTTTCTATATTTTAAGATGTGAGCCTAAGGACACACATTGTTACATTGCTTCATATTTGAATTTTTTTTGCTAAGAGGTCCATTTTCAATGAGTCATTTTACAAAAAGTTGTTTCCATGTGAGCACATTTTGGTGCCTTTATTTGCATTGATTTCTCGGTCATCATTCCTCCCACGCTTAAGTATGAAGTGTCCTTGCAAACAAAATTGAAGAAGAACAACATTCAGCTCTTGAACGACCTTCGTCTTCATATTTGTCTTCAATCTTCATTTCTTCTCTTCATCGTCTTTGAATTGTCATTGGATTTGGAAAGGAAAATAACACACAAAATAGAATCACAACTAAGACGGGGAGCCTAGGTTGAAAATCACACCAAATAAAACCACAAACAAAACATGAAAGCTAGGGCTCTTCAACAAATTGAACACAAGCACAACATCACAGTCAATATAGAATGAAAGATAACCACCAATGAAGCACAAATAGAAACCCACAAAAGATATGGAATCAAAGTGCACCCTTACTAAGGATTTTACAATAGAGTTCTCCCACCCTTTTTTTTGAAAGAAAAAGGAAAGGTAAGCTTTATTAAACAAGTAACAAGGAAAGCAAAACATAAAGTTCTTGGGTGTTTTTAAGGATAGCCTTGGTGAAAGGAAGCATGACTTGAGGATTGAAGAAGATGTGCATATGAGTAATCATTAAAAGGGATACCATATAAAATGGATTCTTTTATTTTAATGTATTTAATAAGGTGAATTTTCTCTATTTTTAAAGGCGTCTCAAAATGAGTCGATGCCACTCCATGTGGATGGATAAGGCTAAGGTGGGAAAAGTGTGCTGCAACTATCATGAAGATTGGGACGTGAATCTTGTTGCACAGAAGGAGAAGAGCACTATTGCACCTGTGTAATGATGGAAGGTGGAGGATATTTTGCATGTGTGGTAGAGTGACAAGCTGGGATTGAGGAAAGGGAGAAGGTGAAGGATTGGATGGCCGCTGCATAGTGGACGATGATGGGTCTGGAAGTGCCGCAGGACAGAGAGGGAGAATAGGTCGATTGGTGGGCAGAAGAACAATGGTAGGGAAGGAAGTCGTCCATTTCCTGTCATTTCTCTTCTCTTGTGGTTAGAACCTCCTTTGAGATGTCTCAGTTTCTTCGCGGAACAAGTTTGAACCAAATACTATGCTACTGACACCTCCTGCAGGCTCATTCGTGCAAAGGGGTCATGTGGAGGACGCACCAAGGCTCCTGCATCCTTTTCCTATGGTTAGTGCATCGTGCTTCTTCTTCTCCCCCTTTTGCTTATTATTTCATCATCCTCCTCCTTGCGCCTTTCTTCTCATTCAGCCTACGATTCCTCCATCCCGACGAGAATTCTGACCTACACCATAATTTTTGACATTATCACCTTCGCAGTAGTAGGATAGCTGCAAGCTCCAAGTGCATCAATGCCATGGATGAACTATGAGATATCAACCCAAAGTGGCTTGAGATGAGGGGTGCATAGGCGGAGGTTGAGATGGATTGTTGATAGAGATTGGGGCCTATGTGTAGGTAAAGTGGGATTTCTTGGATTCATTGATGCTCTTATCAGGAAGATGATCGAGGCATGCAACTTTGTCGAAAGGAAAGCCCTTGAAGTCCTTAAACCTTGTCATGGCTGAAATAATACTTCTAAACCCTTCTTCCTTGCAAGCTCTATAGCCACCTCAGTTCCTCGCCAGTGTGTCAAATGAATAGCACCCTGCCACGGCATAAATAGAAGCTGGAACCAGCCAAGAGAGGCTGCAAATGACTTGCTAGCCATGAAAACCTGCAAGAAACCTTTCTTCCTCACCAAGAACCATAGCCTCAAAACACAGGAGGGAGGCACACAAGAGATTGATAGATTCAAACCATGCTCACCCTCTTCCTCTTCCTCACTCTCCATTAGATGTTGCAATGAAGCACAAGAGAAAGAAGCAAGAACAAGAAGGCAAGTGTTGTGCCAAAATGGGAGAGGGAGAAATGAAGCGTGAGAGGAGAAGATAAAGGAAGAGAGAGGTTGTAACCACCTCAACCTCCCACCTCCCCAAATCACCCGACAAGACTCTTCCTTTTCTTTTCTTGATATTAAAAATTGAATTTGCATACATCTTGGCTAAGGTCTAAAGACCCTTCAATTTTTGGAATGGGACAAAAGTATTTGACCATTCTTTTCCTTTCTATATTTTAAGATGTGAGCCTAAGGACCCACATTGTTACATTGCTTTATATTTGATTTTTTTTTGCTAAGAGGTACATTTTCAATGAGTCATTTCACAAAAAATTGTTTCCATGTGAGCACATTTTGGTGGCTTTATTTGCACTAGTTTCCCTGTCATCAAAAAGAAATGTGGATTTGTCTAAAGGTGCAAATTAGCCATCTCTCAAGCATGTTATAAAAGAAGTTTTCCAGGAGCAAAAACAAGATAGCAAGCAAGAGGCCAAACACTGGGGATATACACTACAATCTAATATTGAGATAGTTGTGGATACCTTGGAAGATTCTATACTGGAAGATTCAGCCATTGCACCTATAGATTTTCTTAATGCAATTGAAGAGATTTGTGAAGATAATGTTTTACTTGATGCAAGGACTCAAGCTAAGATTGGTGACTTGTTGGATGCACATGATTTGCAAGATGATACAATTATTGTTTCTGAAACAGTTCATGAGCTCAAGGATATGCCTTTACAAGATGTTAGATGTAATGCTTTACAGTTGGAAAATGTTTTGGATGCTTTGTCAAAGGCCTTGATAGGCAATTCTAGGATGCTTCAAGATATGGATTGCTTTACTATTTTTGGTGATGGTGAGAATGTAATGAATGCAAGTGAGACTCATTTTATGTTGGATGAGGAGAAAAAAGGTTATCAGAAGCAACTTCCCATGCAATGGAACTTGAAAGAGCAAGCATGTTGCTATGTATTTGTTGATGGGTGCATTGATAGTGTGTATATGGAGATTCAACAACCTCTAGTGTATGATATGCACTGAAGGCCTTATGACCGTAGAGGGGATACTAGGTATGGCTCAAGAGTTGTACAAATGCCGAGTATTTTGATCTATGATCCAGGGGGATACCTTCTTATATGCATGATAAGCAAGAATTTGATGCTATGGGTGTTTGATCCGGGTGGTGCATTGGTGTCACATACTGGAGCATGTGCAGATTTAGAGGGGGTGGATGTCGTGCCACTACGCGGACACAGTGTGAAAAACTCAGGAGTGCATCATCATTTGACTTTCTTATTGATGTAGAGAGTCAATGTGATATGAGTTATTAGTGCTAGTGTGAGTGACATGGATGGTCCAAAAATACTAGATTTTTGGATAAATTTAGGCTATTTTAGATATGTTCGATATTATTTAGTGTAAATATATGAAAAAGCTAGAAAAACTTCTAGATTAGGATGGCATGCAAAAATCAAGTTGCTTTTTCAGCCACTTATGGGGTTTTTCATAAAAAAGAAAGATGGACAAAATTGTGTGTGCCGCGATCGCAGTTAACAGGTTGAAAACTGCACTTTGAACTAGAAGGAGTGAACTAGGAGATTTTGGATCAGGTGTCCTAGGGTTTTACCCCCTTTCGGAGCCAACGGATACATCAGATATGGGTTCCAAGCAATAGAGAAGAAGTTGTTATTTTGATGCACATTTTTGGTCTACGAAAAGGACAAGAGGATAGGGGACGGGCAGTAGCCCCTAAGCCAAGAAAAATATGTATGTGATGTGATAGTTTGCAGCATGAGAGAAAGGATTGTGTTGCCTATTAGGAGGCTTTGGCATGACAGCTCATCTTTTGGAAAGATGGCAAGATCCATGCACAAGAAATGAGATTGCCTCTTGCTTTGAATTTTGGAAAGGGAGGTATGTAGAAGTTGTTGGAAGACTTGGCTATCCGAAATGCTTATGCGATTATACATGCTTCTACTTTTGGTCTACAATTGGATAGTATGCATGGCCAAGTGATTGTTGGTTGAAAGCCTGAAATATGGACACATGCTTTACATGTAGCTAAAAAGAGAAAATTTACTGATAGTGAAATGTCTCATGCAAGGCAAGACATTCATGACATAACTGGTTGGGAATCACTGGTAGATGCATATTTAATGTATGCATATTTAGCAAAGGTACAAAACACGGATGTACTTGTGGAAGAGAAATGAAAGAGAGATGAAGATAATGCAGGGACATCTAGAAGAGAGACAAGAAGAAGTGTGGATTAGCCTAAAGCTACAAATCAGCCACCTCGTGAGCATGTTATGGAAGAGGTTAGTCAGGAGCAAAAACACGATAACAAACAAGAGGGCAAATAGAAGGGCAAGTAACCAGGATATAAGTTGGAATCTGACATTGAGACAACCACAGATCTTAAGAAGGTTCTTGAAGAACAGATCTTAATAAATTGGGTGGAATTCAGCTTGGGAGAGGTGCTTGGCATTGCCAAGTGAGAATTTCATGATGAGATCATTGACATAATTAAGAGGAAGCATCAGTTTCTTGGTGATACCACTAGTGCACTACTACAATTTGAATAGGAAACTGGTTCGCTGGGTATTTGAGCTGAATATGAGCATGAAGTAAGTAGTGGATTATCTAAGTAGGATGCTACTAATCAGTGGACAACATGTTGAAAAGAGAAGAAAGTGGCTGAAAATGCATTGTCTTGTAGCAATATGCATGGTGGAGTAAGGCAAATGCAACAATATGGGGAAGATACTCTATGATTTATTCCTTGAAGTCATTACACAAGAAATCATTGGGCCAGGGCTATAGTTGAAACAATAGTGAAAATAGGGGATCTTGAAACTCCTTGTGTTTCTTTGCTTGACCATGGATCTGAGATTAATGTCATTGAGAGTGGATTGTATGAGATTGTGCATGGCCTGTGGACACTGATCATGGGTGGCATATGAGGGCTGCAAGTAATTCTTCGGGATAGCTTTATGATGCATGTCCTAATGTGAAAGTGACGATTGGTGATGTACAAGAAGAGCAACACTTCTTTGTGCAAGATAATTCCTCATATGCAGTGATTTTGGGACAGCCCTATATTATAGGAGTGCGTATGGAAATAAAGGTGCTTGATGATGGTTTTGCTTATGCAAGATTTAGAAGCAAGGATGAGACGAAAGAAATCCAATTTCTTATTGTTTGTGTCATCATCCTAGGAATCAAGATACGTTTTGAGAGTCTCCTTTGACTCAAAATGCAAGGGAATTCAAAGACCTCGATTTTCATTAAGCATTGCTGTAATGTGGGGCTACAGTAGTGCTATTCAGAGAATGTACTTGGCTACATGTATTCACTATTGGTTATTCTCAGTTTACGGCAAAGAGTTCATGTTGGTTTAAGACTATGGAAGCTATGTGCAAGGCTGAATGCATATCTATAAAATGGGCTACTAAGGAACTAAGAGCACTGGGGCTATTAGCTGAAAATAAAGGCATTTCAAACATCTTTTATGGGCTGAATATTAATGACACTATGGCTAAAATTTCAAAAACTCTACATGCAAAAAATGAGGCTGAAAACAGAGTGTTGTTAGTATGTTCTTTGGACATGTATGATGTTATAGCATTGTTTGCTCATAGCAGGAAGGATTACAATGGGTTGAAGCACTTGTGGAGATAAAGTATAGGACAGTTGACAAAAAGGTGAAACCAATTTCTTTGCCACTTCCACCAGAAAGTGAGGGTTTGTATGAAAAAGTGTCAAGGCAGCCAAGCTTACCGGATCCTAAAGATATAGGTCATCAGTTTACATCTGAAACATTACATGAATTGAAAGTTGGTGCAGAAGGGTTTCTTTTGCATGCTAAAAGAGACTTTTTTATGCAGATGTCTAGGCATGGAAAAGCATTTGCATTTCAGCCAACTAAAATAGGTTGTGTGGATCCAAATGTTATCTCTCCTATGGTAGTATTTACTGTGCCAATTGTATCATGGAACTTGAGGCCTATTCCAATGCCTAAAGCTTACTTTCCAAAGCTGATGGATTTGCTAAATGAAAAGATCTGCATGAAGATCTTGGAGCCCTCTTCAGCCCTATACTCAAAATGTTGGTTTATTGTGCCAAAAAAAAAGGGGCTTTGTGATTTATTCAAGACATGCAATCAATCAATAAAGTGACCATAAGAAATGTGGGTGGAGATACTGTGGTTGATGAATTTGTTGAGGCTTTTGTAGGCAAAGTGATCTATTCTTTGGGTGATCTTTACTCGTGGTATGATCAGTTTCAGCATGCAGTTGAAAGTAGGGATAATTCAACCATGAAGATTCCTTTGGGGTTAGTACGGATGTGTACTCTCCCATAGGGTGCAACAAACTCAATTGCACACATGACAAATGCTATGAATAGGGTACTCAAGGATTTTATGCCACAATTGATAATGCCCTTCTTGGATGATGTTCCAATCAAAGGGTGTGTAGTGGATGAAAATAATGAAGAGATGGATGCTCATGGGTGCAGACAGTTTGTTGCAGACCATGTTGTGGATTGTGAGAGGATTTTGACACGTCTAGAAGAGGTGCATTTAACTCCTTTTCGACAAAAGTATTTCTTTGGATTTGAAGAGGTTTTGATTGTTGGGCATATGTGTGGGCCCTATGGGCGAACACCATCACCAACAAAAATATATGGGATTGATAGAATGCAAGATGTATGCACAAATGTATTAGAGGTGCGTAGATTCTTGGGAGCATGTGTGTTCTATTTGATATGGATTCCTCACTTTGCACATGTAGCCGATGCTCCATATCAACATTTGAGGAAAGGTAAGAGATTTCATTGGGAAAGGAAGCATCGAAAAGCAATGAAGAAATTGAAGCAGCTCCTAAAATCTGCTCCTACATTAAGAAAGGCTAACTATTCACATGGAAAGCCTATCATTATTACTGTTGATACAAGCCCAATTGAAATTGGATGGGAAATTGGGCAAGATGATGAGGAAGGGCAAAGATATACAATACGCTTTAGTGCTAAAGTATTGACTGAACAACGTAGAAGGTATCCACAGGTAAAAAGAGAATTATGGAAAGTTGTGACAGTACTTAAATGTGATAAAGAGTATTTTATGGGTGCTTGTGTAGTCATTGAGACCGATTGTTTGCCAGTATTGGGTATGATTACTAGTTGTGCTACCCCGGACATTGCTATGCTCCAGCGTGGATTGCATACATCAAATCTTTGAACCCTGAATTTCAGCATATTGCAGGACAAGATAACCTAGTGGCAAACATGTTTTCTTGTGCACGCTATGAGAATGAATATTGGATGATGGATGAGGAGGAAGAAGATGACTTTCTTGTCACTGAAAATGATGTTGTAAGAGTGAATTTAGCAATGCAAGGAGATTCTACAGCATTAACAGAAGCTTGGATAATAAAGAGAAGACACTTTAGATATTTGTATCTTGTGTAGAAGTGTTTTTGGAAGACAAATATGTAGGAGAATGGCTGAGAATTGGTTAATACCTTAGTACATTAACAAAGAGAGATGAATGGTCACATGAGGAGTTTAAGAAGTTCAAGAGGAAAGCCTATGGGTTTTTCTTAAAAGATGGATACTTATGGAAACATGCTAAAAAGAAATAGGGTATGCCATGTTGAGATGGCAAGCTCAACACATGTGGACATGGATGATGGACCGCCTGGTTAGATGGGTCCACACGTCTACACTTAGCACGTCGGTGGTCATTATGACTCTCACATGGCCACTGACTCATTACTTATTATATTCAGGTTGTTACACCTATTTACAGCTGGCATAGTTATAGCGCCAGTCGACTAGTGTAGTCGGTTATGCATTGTTTGACTTAGTAGGCCACTTTCCTTTTATGTTGTATCTTATCTATACTTTGTGTACATCGTAAAGAGTGTGAAAGAAGAAGAAGAAATCAGCAAGAAAACGTTTTGGCCTCCATCTCTCTTCTTGTCTCTTGAGTGAGCTTCTCCTTGTGCATTCTGTGTGTGTTCGGCGCAGCATCTTGAGCAACCCCCTCCACCACGCGATTCTTGACATGGTATCAGAGCCGTGCCATTGAGAGAGGCTGATTTCGAAGGTTGAAGCAAAGGAGAAGAAGCAAGGTTTGAGCAAGCAAGCTACGGGTAAGAATCTCTCCCATTCTTCCACTCCTTCTCTTGGATAGTGCCTGTGGAGGCACCGGAAGCAGGGCAGAGCAAAAATCTCAGATTGCAGTGAGATTTGGTGTGTGCGAAGAGCGCTGTATATTCTGCAGATAAGCCCTTTAGGGCTTACCCGCAGTGATTTTGGCCATTTGAGGCCGTTTCAGGGCCCGTTTTAGAGCCGCAAGGTTGCGGACAGCAGTTTCGGGGTACACTGTGACTTCGACTGTATTGACCGAACGTGGGTGCGCAGGTTACAGATTTCAGATCTGTAAGTTCAAAGGTGTTTACCAGTGAGTAAACACAAGGTTTATCTGCAAAAAAAAAATTTGCAGATTGCATGTATTGTTGAGCAGACAGTTAAAAAGGCTGTCTGGTGTATTGCTGTGCACTACAGGTCCAGGGTTGCAGAAGATTTACTTGCTGTTGGTATTAATTTTGTGATAATGGCAGAGAACAGTGGAAGCCCTATCATTGAGAAGCTCGACAAGAACAACTACCCTTCATGGAAGTTCCGTGTCACGAACTTCCTTATTGGAAAAGGCCTCTACGAGTTTGTTTCAGGTGAAGAAAAGGAACCGGAGATGAGTGATCCTCCAACTGAAGAAGAGACAAAGGCACGGAAGGAATGGAATGCAAAGGATAAAAAGGTCATGTATTGGTTGTCTACAGTAATTGACAATAATATGCTGGGACACATTAGAAATGCAGAGAATTCATATGCAGCTTGGACCATACTTGAAAGTATGTTTTCTGTAAATACAAAGGCACGAAAGATTCAACTCAAGCAAGAGTTGAATACATTGAAGAAAGGGAAGATGTCTATCAATGAGTATGCACTGAAGGTAAGAAGCATTGCAGATGCATTGGCAGCGATTGATGCAATGCCCGATGATGATGATTTGGTGTCGTCTACCTTGGGTGGACTTAACAATGAAAAGGCTTGGAAGTCTTTTGTAACTTCTGTATATGTCAGAAAGCCATTTCCGGATTTCAATGAGTTGGTCTCCCTTATGATCACTGAAGAGATCAACATGCAGAGTGAGACACCTGAAAGAAGTGGTGAACAGGTCCAAGCTTTCTACTCCAGTTCAGGAAGGGGACGTGGCAGGTTCTCTTCAAGAGGCCGTGGTACAGGACGTGGTAGTGACAACCAGCAAAACAGATTGAATCAGCAATTTGGCGATATGCAGGTTTCAGGAGGTCGTGGTAACTTTAGAGGCAGGGGGAGCTTTAGAGGAAGAGGTGGATGGCAGAACAGAGGTTCTAACAACTCTGGTATTGTGTGCCACTACTGTGGCAAAACAGGTCATATTGCAGCCCAATGTTATGCTAAGAGAGATGATATCCGCAGTGGTAAGTTGCAGCAAGGAAACTATGCATCGTCTTCACGACAGAATGAAGATAAAAATGAACGTTTGTTCGTTATGCAGCATTTGCTGAATGCTGTTACAGGAAAGGGAACACATGAAGATGTTTGGTATGTTGATTCAGGTGCATCCAATCATATGACCAGCCATGTAGAATGGTTTGGGGAGATGCAGGATTTGCAGAATGCAGGCTATGTGCAGACGGGTGATGACTCATGCCACCCAATTTCACACATTGGAAAAGTTCCCTTGTCCTTGCATGATGGTAAGACAAAGAGTCTTTCAGATGTATTGCATGTGCCATCTATTACAAAGAACTTGGTGTCAGTCGGTCAAATGGTAGAGCAAGGGCTGCAAGTCAGATTTAATGCAAAGGGCTGCTTTGTAGAAGACTTCAATGACAAGTGCAGGTTGGTAGCAAAGGGAAGTAGAGTTGGACGTATGTTCACTCTAGATGCTGGAATTCCTACTATGAATGCTGCTATGTATGCCAAAGGAAAAGGTGTTGTTGCAGACATTGAAATTTGGCACAAACGCATTGGACATGCAAATGTACAAAGGCTGAAATTAATGCAGTCCAAAGGGTTGGTTATAGGTTTGCCTACATTTAAAGTTGCAGAATTTCAGAAGGTATGTGAAGCATGTCAGTTTGGTAAGCAGGCAAGACAACCTTTTTCACATGACAGAGATGTAAGCAGAAATATCCTTGATGTTGTGCATACAGACATTTGGGGGCCTACACAAAATGTATCTCTTGGAGGCAGTTCATACTTTGTCACATTCATTGATGATTGTTCTAGAAAGCTGTGGGTATATTTTATGAAGGAAAAGAGTGAAGCTTTTGAGCACTTTAGAACTTTCAAGGCTGCAGTTGAAAGAGAAACAGGCTTGAAAGTAAAGTGCCTGAGGTCAGATGGAGGGGGAGAGTACCTCTCAAATGAGTTCAGTGATTTTCTGAGGTCTCATGGGATAAAGAGACAGTTCACATGCAGGTATACCCCACAGCAAAATGGGGTTGCAGAAAGGAAAAACAGGCATATTGCAGAAGTTGCACGCGCCTTGATGGCTGAAAAGAATATGCCTAAGCATTTTTGGTCTGAGGCTGTTCATACTGCTGTTTATATTATGAACAGAACTCCCACAGCTGCAGTTCATGGTATGACCCCCGAAGAATGTTTTACAGGTAAGAAGCCTTATGTTTCACACTTGAAAGTATTTGGCTGCATTGCGTATGTTCATGTGCCAGATGAGTTGCGGAAGAAACTCGATCCAAAGGCTGAAAAGTGTATCTTTATTGGATACTCTTTAGAGCAAAAAGGGTATCGCTGTTACAACCCTGTCACATGTAAGTTCAGAGTGAGCAGGGATGTCATCTTTGATGAAATGAGCAGTTGGTATGCATCTAGTGGTGATGCATTGGATGTTGATGATGATCATGACACTCATGTGCAGGCTGAAAGGCAAGAATCACGGACTCTTAGTGGACCAGAGACATCATCTGGTAGTCCTTGGTCTGGGAGACTAAGGAGTACCTCTACATCTTCGAGTGCATCTAGTAGCACTACAGGTAAAGACAAAGGAAAGAATAAAGTGTCAGAAGGCATTGATGCAGTTCTTGATGGAGACTCCAGTGGCTCAGAGAGCTTGGATGATGAGCTTGGCATTCCTTCAGTGAGGACTCCAGGTGTGCAGAGAGCACGTGTTAATGCAAAGACTCCATTGAGTGATCCAGTGGTACGCAGGTCTAGCAGGGTGAGATACCCTATTAAAAGATTTGGTTTTGAGGGTTATGCAGCTCACCATTATGCTTATATGGTGAAACTAGTTGAGGATGTTGAGCCCACATGTTTTGAGGAGGCTGTTGGTCATGCTCATTGGGATGCAGCAATGGATGAGGAGATGGCTGCATTAGAGGCCAATAAGACTTGGGATCTAGTATCATTGCCAAAGGGAAAGAAAGCTATTGGATGTAAGTGGGTTTATAAGATTAAGCACAATGCAGATGGTTCTATTAGCAGGTACAAAGCTAGGCTGGTTGCAAAAGGCTATGCCCAAACATATGGCATAGATTATGATGAAACCTTCAGTCCAGTTGCTAGGATGGCAACTGTCAGATGTGTGATTGCTTTGGCAGCAGCCAAAGGTTGGAGGTTGCAGCAAATGGATGTAAAGAATGCCTTCTTGCATGGTGATTTGCAGGAAGAAGTGTATATGGATCAGCCAGCAGGTTATGAAGATTTAGAGCATCCCACGTATGTGTGCAGGTTGAAGAAGGCACTCTATGGGCTCAAGCAAGCACCAAGAGCATGGTCTGACAAGATCAGAGAGTATCTTGTCAATATTGGCTTTTATGTTTCTGATGCTGATCACTCACTTTATGTGAGAAAGGGAGATGCAGGTTTGGTCATCATAGTCATCTATGTGGATGACTTGATTATTACAGGTGATAGTGATAGTGGGATTGCTGAAGTCAAGGGCTATTTGAAGATGAAGTTTGAGATGAAGGATTTAGGTGAGCTAAGGTACTTCCTTGGCATTGAAGTGATCAGATGTGATGATGGTATATGGCTGTTCCAAAGACAGTATGGCTTGGATATGTTGTCCAAGTATGGTATGACTGCATGCAAACCACTTTCAGTCCCGTTGGAGCAGAATGTAAAGCTGAGTGCTGATGTTGGGGATGAGATAGAAGACCCTACTATGTTCAGGAGGATAGTGGGGAGTTTGATCTACATGACCATTACAAGGCCAGACTTGAGCTATGCTGTTGGTCTTGTGAGTCAGTTTATGCAAGTACCTAGAAAGCCACATTTGGATGCAGTCAGACGCATATTGAGATATGTGAAGTCCACATTACATTATGGACTTTTCTATGAGGCAGGTACAGATGTACAGGTGTTTGGATACACAGATGCAGATTGGGCTGGTAGTATGTCTGATAGAAGATCTACCAGCGGATACATGTTCTCTCTTGGTAGTGCAGCAGTTGCATGGAGCAGCAAAAAGAAATCTACAGTTGCTTTGTCGAGTACAGAGGCTGAGTATAGAGGTGCTGCTGTTGTAGCATGTGAGGTAGTATGGCTGCAAAAGCTATTGGCTGATTTGGATGTCCAGGTGGAAGGTCCAGTTGTCATTTATTGTGACAACATGAGTAGTATACAGTTGGCTAGGAACCCTGTGTTCCATGCCAGGACAAAACATATTGAGGTACACTACCACTTTGTGAGAGAGAAGGTACTAGCAGGTGAGATTGACTTGGTGTATGTCAGCACACAGGATCAGATAGCTGATATCTTCACGAAGGCATTGGGTACAGAGAAGCTTCAAAAGTTTCTAAGCTTACTTGGAGTTGCAGAGATGCAGTTGAGCTTGAGGGGGAGTGTTGAGATGGCAAGCTCAACACATGTGGACATGGATGATGGACCGCCTGGTTAGATGGGTCCACACGTCTACACTTAGCACGTCGGTGGTCATTATGACTCTCACATGGCCACTGACTCATTACTTATTATATTCAGGTTGTTACACCTATTTACAGCTGGCATAGTTATAGCGCCAGTCGACTAGTGTAGTCGGTTATGCATTGTTTGACTTAGTAGGCCACTTTCCTTTTATGTTGTATCTTATCTATACTTTGTGTACATCGTAAAGAGTGTGAAAGAAGAAGAAGAAATCAGCAAGAAAACGTTTTGGCCTCCATCTCTCTTCTTGTCTCTTGAGTGAGCTTCTCCTTGTGCATTCTGTGTGTGTTCGGCGCAGCATCTTGAGCAACCCCCTCCACCACGCGATTCTTGACATGCCATTGTGAGCTTTGGGTGACAGAGCTTCGCAAGTAAATGTTAGCAAGAATTTCATGAAAGCTTGTGGACTAGCCATAGAGGTGTTCATGGTACTTTTGCAAAGCTCAAAGAAAGATATTGGTGGTAGGGTATGTATAAGGATGTTGCTAACTATGTGGAAACATGTATGACATGTCAAATGTATTCATCTGTGAGACATCAGGATGGATTGCATCCCACATATCCATTGTCTATTCATTTTAAGTGGGTGGTGGATTTGGTCATGATGCCTACATGTCTTTGGCAAATGAGATATCTTGTGCTTTCCTTTGAAGACTTGACTAATCAAGTGGAAGAAAGAGCTCTACGTACTAAGACAACAAATGTTGCATGTACTATCTTTTGTTGATATGGTTGTGTGGGAAGAATTACTACAGATAGGGGTGAGCTAGATGCAGATGAAGCTCACGATTTCTTTGCATGGTTGGGGATAAAGCTTGCTTTAACTTCAGCCTCCTATAACCTTGAAGGAAATGCCAAAAGTGAAAGAGGTCATCCACCTATTGTGAAGGCATTAGCAAAAGCATGTGGAGAGAAGGTGTAGGGTTTGTTAAGAGTGGCCACGATTGCTCCCTTATGCCTTGTGGGTTGACATAACAACTCATAGTACTGTTACAGGATATATGCCTGTAGAATTGCTGTATGGTAAAAAAACCTGTCATGCCGATAGAAGAGATGACACTCACATGGAGTGTGCTACCTTGGGAGGAAGAGTTGAATTGAGAGGAGTTGTTGGCCTTACACATTAGGTAGTTGGAAAGAAAGTCAGAAGACATAGAGTCAACAATTGCAAAGTTAAGGGCAACAACGATACAGAACAAGAAACGGTTTAACAAAAGACATAGATTGAGGCCAAGAACCATACAAGATGGGGACTAGGTATTGGTTTATGATAGCAGTTTAGACAACCAGCATAGTGCCATGCGTAAAGTTTCCAAAAGATGGTTTGGACCCTATGTGGTAAGTCAAGTGTTTGATAATGCTACTTACTTATGCATTAAATGAGTTGGATGGGACAGCCATAAAACTTCCAGTAGTAGGGAAAAGAATAAAATTATTCAAGAGGTGGGAATCTAATGCCTATGAGCTGCCATAATCGGAAGAAAATAGTGGTTATGATACAAGGGGTAGCCAGGAAGATATGGAAGATGAAGAAGGAAAGGATATGGCTAGAGAGGATGAGGAGGAGTCAGAATGTGATGACAACTAGGATTTTAGTATATACCCAAGGATGTGCAGATTCAGAGGGGGTTGGATGTCGTGCCAGTACACGAACACCATGCGAAAAACTCTGGAGTGCATCATCATCCAACTTTCTTATTGATCAAGAGAGTCAATGACATCTGAGTCATTAGTGCTAGTGTGAGTGGCATAGATGGTCCAAAATACTAGATTTTTGGACAATTTTAGCGTATTTTTGATACTATTTATTGTAAAAAATCCTAAAAATTTAGTCAAGCTTCTAGATTATGATGGCATGCAAAAATCAAGTTGCTTTTTCAGCTAGTTTTGGGATTTTTCATAAAAAAGAAAGATGGGCGAAATCGCGTGTGTCGCTATCGCTATTAACAGGCTAAAAACTGCACTTTGAACTAAAAGAAGAACAAGGAGTGAACTGGGAGATCCTGAACCAAGTGTTGTGAAGTTTTACCCCCCCTTAGAAGCCAATGGAGCCATCACATTTGGGTTCCCAGTAGCAAAGAGGAGGCTATTATTTTGATCAACATTTTTGGTCTACGAGGGAGCTCCTGGAGATTTGATGCTTGGAGAGTGCTTCTGAGTAGTGCCATACGACGGATTCCGGGTTCTATCAATACATATTGATTCGATCCATTGTGCTTTGTCTTTGTCGTGTTTACCTCTTGTCTATTCTTTTCCTTCTCTTCCATCTCCTATCTCTACTTCCTTCTATCTCTGATCCCTAGTGGATACGACCTTTCGACAAGAACCCCTCTGACAATGTGGCCCTAGGTATTTCCTCAATACTCAGTAGTTGATGATCATGACATTTTGAGTATCGTCACATAGATTTTGTTTCATTATTAGTCCTTGTTGTAGATAAAGATGGATTCATGTGTATCCAATACCTTTTCAAATAGAATGATCATATACTTACAAAGATTGCATGAAGACTAGATATGCATATCCTCCCTAGATGTAGCCTAATGCCACTTTAGCTATGCAAACATCTTGACCTTTGAAATTCTTTTCAAATTCCTTTGATTATCTTGCAATCTACTATTCTAATCTTAATATCTAGGATTGTATCTTAAACCAATATAAAAAACTTGCTATTGGGCAACATGCACTCAATGTTTTTGCAATGTTTGGATACAATCCTATTATTTTAGAAGCCTTGACTACTTAATCAATGACTACCTCTGACATAGCCTCTTGCATACAGTCACAAGGTTTGTTTGTAGTGAATACACAAAGAAAACCTTCCATGATGAGGGATAATCGATCCACGCTTTATGATCCAAGATGCACTTTCTGGATTCTCAAACCCTCTATAGCCTTTATCATGCTATAGTAGGAGAGCATGGTAAGACATGAGAGAGTGTGAGAAAAGGTGGAGACTTCACCCCCTTGGTCTCTCGCTCTCACTCTCACTCACTTGCTCTCAACTCACATGTGTCTCTCTCTCACTGTAAAAGCAAGAAGGTAAGAATCAAAAGTTGGCACACATGAGAATAGCCATTTCCATGATTTTTTATTCCTTTTATACACAAATTCTAAGATTAGGATTTTCCCTATTTCCTTAGGCATTTGATGTATTCTTTGGATCAAAGACCAGTCTTCTCCCTTTGCAAACACTTAGGTACACATTTTTATGCTCATTGCTAACAATTTAATGTGTAATTTGTATGAGAGGGAGCATATTGACACGCATTAACAATAAATAATTTCCATTCTCAAAAGCATAAAATTCCCAAAAAATGGAGTAGCCCATTTTCTTCTCTTTTTTAGTCTTTGTCCTTAAACTAGTTAATATCCCCCCCTTCTAGTGGAGTTCAAGTCCCATGGCACTTACAACAATGAAGTGCGATGTGGTTGGGAAGAATTGTTGAGTCAATCGATGAAAAGATCATGGAGAGCCAAGTTTTTGAAATAGGATAAGGCAAACAAAAAGTGTAGAGGGGAGAGGAAGATGATGGTGGTTAGGGGTGCAGGAAGCTGTAGGAAGTAGGAAGCATGGGGCACCAATGTTGATGGTTCTTTGGGTGCTCCGTATACTTGTCATGGTGCTCTCCTTGAGGGTGTGTCTACTTGTCTTGGTAAGGTGCTTGTGCAGTGAAACTAGGAGATGAGTCGACTTCCAAGGAACATTCTCCCACACTTGACAACCTAGTTTGTGAAAGATTAGTGTGTTATGCCACCCTAGGATGATAGTGTGTCAAGAAAGCGTGGGATGTCTTGCCTTTAATGGCCCTCGAGGTTGTGATGTGGGGAAGTGCGTTAAGGTGCCTCCCTAAGTGTTGTTAGAGTTTCATGTGCTTCTCTCTTCTTTTTTATTTTTATTTTTCTAATTTTTTCTTTTTTTGAATAATTCTAGCAAGTATTTCCACTATTGAAGGGCCAGCCTGAGTGCATGTTAAAGGCATCCTTTATTGACCATGTATTCTTTTATTAAATTGCATAGTCATAGGTACCATTGTGGATAGAACACATAAGTGCATAGAGAAAATCTACTATCTACCATATATGTCAGGAGCTTTGTACAATAGAAAAATATTAGTAGGGCTTGAAGGCCGAGTGGTATCATAACCACTTAGTCGATTCCAACATTGATGTGAAAGAAGAGTGGTGACACCCTACCCTTGTAGTGTGTGATGAGTTGTTGGAGAAAGATGATGAGGTAGAGATGATTACATGCAGTGATGAAGGAAGGGTCCTGACAGCTAGTGAATTTCTTTGCATATTGTATGAATGAGAGATCTTCTTCTTCTTAAAGGCCCTTACATTTAGAATCTTTAGGAAGTCCTCCCATGCTCATCTTTTGTCATACTCCCTTCCATGTTGATGAGGATGGGGACATAGAAGCATATCTGCTCATTTAATCTCGCTAGAGTAGATAAATGCATTCCATACCACCTTGTCATGCTTTGAGATTGCGTACTTCCATTTCGGGTTGTCTTGGCGAGGCTTCTCAAGGATTCATGTTGAGGTATTTGCTTTCCCCTTTCGTGATTTGAAGGATGCTCTGAAGGAGTCATGGTTAACCTATCGAGTCCATTTCCTTGCTATGTTGCCAACCACTCGAATAAGGACCCTTACTATTCATGAAGGTAGGGGCTTCTTAAACTTATCGACCTCATTTATTGTGCCATGTACCTCTGTAGTTTCTACTCTAGATTTTCTTCTCTGCTACCCTCCTCTTCATTCCTCATGACCACATGCAAAATGGGGTGATCTAACACTTTTTGGGGTTGACACCATATTGGGGAATACGGGAATTTCCCATAAGTTTGGGACACGTGGTCAAATCTTTGGATTTGTCATAACTTGAACACTATAACTCCAAATAGAGCACTCTATAGCTCAATAGATTCCATTTTTCAAGCGCTTTCCAATGATAGGTCACATCATATGGTTTTGAGAAACTTATGGGCATGTTATTTGAGTGCCACCTTTTTAGTATTCAAAAAATGGTAATTGGGAGATTCCCAAACTCACTAATACTGTGTTGGTTGTGCTTTCAGCATAGTATCATAGGTCTCTTTTTCTGTGGCAATGTGTTCTTCAATGGACCCTACCACGAAATCATCAAATGATAGTAGATAAGGAGCATTCTTTGTTGGTGTCATGAGAATCAACGATTTCCAAGCAATAGAAGACATAGGAAGAGAAGACTCATTTGCTAGAAGCCCCATTACTTCCAACTCGTGATTCTCATATCCTTTCTCCTATCTGTGTTGTACGACACTGAGAGTATTTTCTACTAGAATGAAAATATATGTATGGTAGTTGCTTTCCCCCTTCATTATCATAATGTAGTAGGTGGAAATTTGAGTTTGGGCGTAAGCTATGTTATTTTATTGAGAGAGGAGAGGATATGCTAAACTTTTAATGTCTTTCTACAAACTTATATGTAGGGCCCAAAGATGAAGGAGAAGAGCATGATACAAATTTGTTTTCCTTATTGTAATGTAGCTTAGATGGGTATCATTGAGGACTACAATGATCACTTGTTTTTTCACCACTCAAGGGGTTCATATATCACTTCCTTTCGAATACAACCATGCCATGGAATAATACACACTTAATCACACCATTTTATGCACTGGCATGGCATGAGTCGTGGCCTGTTGAGACTATACTCAAAATGCACTTGCACCAGAGTGAACATCATGATTATGCAAACACCTTATGGCACTGCACAAGGGGTAATCATACACTCAATAGGAATCTTAGGGTTAGAGAGCAAGGTGAAAGAGTGAGTAAGGGTCAAGGAGGTCTCCAACAGTTGTAAGAGGGGTTCATCAATTTTATTAAATCTATAATCACGAGTGCGAGAGAGAGTGGGCAGCAAAGTGTATCATATTTTAAAATAGGGTTGAAGACTCAAGTGCTAAAGGACTATAAGCTAATCAAAAAACCCATATGTAATTTACGTTTCATAGAGCACATGCACTATAACTTAGGTTATGCACTCAATCCTTTATTGCATTCATTTCTCTTATGTGAACATTGGTGTGTTTTTGAGTGCATAGCATTTCCTTTGAGCATGCTATACATCAACTACATAAGCACAATTTTTCCTAGGTGTAGAGAGAGTCGTGTAAGGAGCTCATCCCATGGGCATTATTGGGAGGAAATGGCTATCTTTACCATTTCATTGATAGCTGAGAGGATGGAAGGTGGAGTGTAGTTTCAACTTCAATGAGGGGCGAGGATGAGAAAAGTTTTTTTAAGGGGAGGAGGTCAGACAAAGTAGTAGAAGGAAGGGGGTCTTCTTCGAGACTCCGAGGTGTTTTGAATTGTCATGATCACTCGTTTCCTAGCATCGCGAATTAAGGCTTCACTAACCGTTGCGAAAGGGAAGGCAATTAGGAGGTGTCATAATACCAGATCAGGGCTATACCGCGATTCGGTAATTGGATACGGAGCTGAAAATCGAATATGGCGGAGGCGTCACCTACGTTCATACAACAGCAATCTGCAAATTGCTTCAATAGCCTAATAGGTCTCCAAGTTTATCAATGCTGATTAATCGTGCCTGCATGCAATAAAAGCATACCATCGCTGAGCAAGAACGTATCTCCCACTCCAAGTCAGGACAATTAAATAAGTGAAATTAAATAGGAAGAAGGAGGCTGACTGCTGAGGGAAGGGAGGAGTACGTCGTTGGAGTGGGACAATTAAATAAGTGAAAAATATGAAGGAGGAGGCTGACTGCTGAGGGAAGGCAGGAGTACGGCAACCGGAGCTATCCAGGGAAAGGGACGATCGTTCATGAACTGAGGTTGATGCCAGCATGATATGTAGTGGGACACAGCATCATTGGTGGCCTACATCAGCATCTTTGTGACCAGGTGAGGATATCTTCATTTGACAAAGCTTCACAAGATGTTGAAGGTTGGAGTCAGCTCAAAATTGCATAATTTTGGAGCCAGCAAAACAAGTTGGGTTGGTGACATCCTAGTCTCATAGCACTCGAGCAGTACCTGAATATGTATATCAAGTACTTGCATGTAAGCCAGATTTACTCTATCTTATTTGAGAAAGATAAAGTCTCTAAGATTTTGAACTCTAAAAATCTCTTGTGATGGGACAAGGAGATGGTAGTGGGATAAGATTCACATGAGGTGCTTGAAGCAAGCCTGGGTTTTATATTACTAAGGATGTGGATTTGTATAGCATATAAATTCCGGAGTGTTTTCTCTTAAATATTTTTTACAGGACTCCATTCTTCTAGTAGTGAGAAACTATGTCCTTAAGACTAAAGACAAGCAGGTGAGATATAAAGATACTTGCATTTCTTCTTAAAAATTTTTGGAAGGAAATTGAAGAAAGGTAGGTATGTGGTTACGACTTTGACTTTGTGTTATAATAAGAAATGTATTGGAGCAAAGGGGCCAGATAAGTAGGTACGAGCTAAATGATGAGATATAATAAAGCAAACCTTTAAGTTTATTATACACAAAATGAATCAAGTTGAGAGAGAGAGAGAGAGAGAGAGAGAGAGAGAGAGAGAGAGAGAGAGAGAGAGAGAGAGAGAGAGGCCCTCCTTGCTCATTTGCCTATACGTTTCAACCAATCTTTTCTGCTACAAAATCAGTTTTGTGAATGTATTCAGCAATTGATTGCTTCCTTTAGCTCGAGGGTCCTATTTGGAGGGATGGAAGCATGGGCTTTTTTTAGGGATAATGCACAAGTGTTGTCCCAACAGTATGATATTCAACATGCTTTCTCTTTACGAGCTGAATTGCATCATGTGCAATCTTTGTTGACCAACTCGTTGCCTTTGTATCAGTCAGGGATACTACTAATGACTTGCGCACATGCATTGAATGGTTGAAACGTAGAGTTCAATCTCTTCAAGAGGAGGAATATGCTAAATACAAATTGCAGGCCCGAGTGGAAGCTTTGCATGATAATAACTGTAAATCTCATAATTTTTTGCTCTTTATGCTAGAAATATACTCGAAAAAATATTGTGTGTTTGTTGGATGAGCAAGGTGTTATGGTGACTGATTTTTCTTCCATCATTCGAATGTGTGTTGACTTTTATAAATCTTTGTTGGGTCCACATGAGATTCTTTCTGATGCAGTTCACTTTGCTCATCGATACATTTGTGATTTGGTTAGTAATTAGGTTAAACCAAAATGGGTTGACTTGATGGAGACTGATATTTCAGAGGATGAAGTGGAGGATGTGCTATCCCATTTACCATGAAGGAAAAGTCATGGCTAGGATGGGCTTCCTAATGAGTTGTTTTCTACCCATGTTGAGCAACTTAAGGACCCATTAACTTGCTTGTGTCAGCAAGTGTGGAATTCTGGTAGGATGCCTTTAGATTGGAAGATTATTGTCATTCAGTTATTGCCTAAGGTTGCCTCTCTGACATCTTTGAAACAATGGAGACCCCTTTCTGTTATGAGTTCTCTGTATAAAATCCTCTTTAAAATCATTGCCAACAGATTACAAAATGTATTCCTACACTTAGTTCATCCACATCAATATGGTTTCATTAAGGGTCAGAATATAATGCATAACATTTTGAATGCTCAATTGGGGATTGATTATGCCAAATCCTCAGACCAGTAGGTTGTTATGCTTCAGCTTGATCTTGAAAATGCATTTGATCATGTCAACTGGTCTTTCTTGCGACAACCAATGTCCAACATGGGATCTGGTCCTTCCATGATTTCTCTTGTTGATAACATTAGTTAGGGTGTTGTGGCTCGTATTACACTTAATTGAGGGATCACAAATGAAATTGCCTTGCCTCAATCTCTTTGGCAAGGATGCCTTCTCAACCCATTGCTATTTGCTTTGGTCACTCACCAAATGCTCTCGTTGTTGGATAAGTTGGTTGAGCAAGGAGAGACTGTTGGTTTGTCTCTTCCCAGTGGTGCCCAACTTTTGGGTCAATCTTTGGCTGATGATTCCTTTATGTTTCTTAAGGCTAATCGCACTAATGCTAAGATTCGGGCAATGATTGCATGAAATCTTTTTCTTTAGCATCTACACTTCATATTAATGCTAAGAAATCTATAATGCTTTCCTATATGGAGAATGATCTGTAGGCTTTTGGGTTGGCATGGAGTTATGGTTTCTAAAGGAGATATAACCTGACTTTTGGGTTATCCTATTGGTGTGGATGTAGATCCCTGTGCCTTTCTCGATTGGATGCCATCCTATATTCATGATCGGTTCATCCTAGAAATCTCAAGGTTGGCCTCTTCATGTGAGACCTAAAGTTTCTCAATGCATCATGATTAGTATGATCTCGTTATTTCTGCCATTGCTTTCTTGGACTAAGAAGTCTCTTTTGTAATTGGTTCAGCCTATCCGATTCATGTTGTGGAAAAAAAAAGGGAATGATTTGGGCCAGGTGTGGAGTTCGTGGTAGCATTTGACTCTTCCTAAAAGCGTGGGGAGTGTAGCTTTATTGGATGTTAATTTGCATATGGTTGCTTTGAGACTAGCACTTTTGCAAGCACTATGTGTAGAGAGTTATCCCTGGTGATATTGCAAAATTTTTCATAGAAAAGAGTGGCATCTCTCATGGTAGCATGGTTATTCAAGTTTCTTGGTGGGATATGCTTAATTCCACAAGGCCTATTAAGATCTCCCAGTCTTTTCTCCTCTATCATTTGATTGCATCATGGTAGGAGATGTTATGTTTTGTATTTTGGCACCCTCTTGATTTTTGTAAGGAGGAGAATTCACTGCATGGAGAAGTGTTGGCTACCTCTAGGTTATTGGACTGGCCTGATAAATATTTGCAGCAAGACAGTTTAATTGGATGGCTTGTTTGGGGTTGCAAATAAACCATGATGGTGTCAAACCTGGGCAGTCCCATCTTTATTCTTTCCAGCATATTCGCCATTAGTTTCGTGTGCCTCGAGGATATCATGACATTTTTAAATCCATACAAGACATGCTTTTGAGGTTCTCTCCTTTGCCTACTTTGCAGCTATTGTCTACTTGGCAAGATTGGATGTTCGTGCTTTCTTGATGATTTCGAGAAAAGGACAGCTAAACATATATATCATTAGATGGTTGAGGCCAAGAAATGGGTCACTGGAAAGGCTAATAAATTTTGGCACATTCGGGACAACCAAAAGAAGTGGCATGAAAGATTCATCCAACTCTGGAAGTGAAAGCTTCCTTATCAAGGTAAAGTGTTCATGTAGAGGTTTCTTATTAGGGGTCTTCCAACTAGGGACATGTTGTGTGCTTGCAAGATCTCCGGTGGTTGTTGTGCATTTTGCACTACATGTGATGAGACATTGCTTAATGTCTTTGTCTCTTGCCGTGCTACTCAATAGATTTAGAGTTTTGTTTCCCATGTGTGGTCCTTGGGGACTCAACAATAGATATTAGCTCATTCTTGGATTATGGGAAGGATGACTTCTATGTCTACTTTGCATTCAGAATATTCTTGCCTCTTCCATTTTCTCAGATGGACAGCTCTATGGCATACTTGGCATACTAGGAATGCCTTTATTTTTTATTTAGCCTCGGGCATCCATGGTCATGTGGCCCGTATTTGTGGTTTAGTGTTATGGCAGATCTCCTCTATGGTTTCAACTGATTCGGTTCTTCCTACATTGATCCTCCTTGACTAGATATTGTTTGATCCACACCAATTGTCCTTTGTGTGTGATATTTGTGTGTTAGAGTCTTGGTAGCCTTTCATTTGTGTCTGTTTTTTCTTAGCTGACTAGATGTTCTGACATAAATATTGCTAGTTAATTCAATTATCGTCACGGAGAGAGAGAGAGAGAGAGAGAGAGAGAGAGAGAGAGAGAGAGAGAGAGAGAGAGAGAGAGAGAGAGAGAGAGAGAGAGAGAGAGAGAGAGAGAGAGAGAGAGAGAGAGAGAGAGAGAGAGAGAGAGAGAGAGAGAGAGAGAGAGAGAGAGAGAGAGAAAGAAAGTTATGTTAACATCTTCTAAAGACCAAAACTGGCCTATGAGACAAACTGTGATACAATTGATGAGGTCCAGCTATCCAAAATAAAAGTGCTGAATGAAAAGCTAAAAACTGGAAACTGAAAATACGGTGCTGTGAGTGTGATAAGTGTCGTATATGTGTATGTGCGTATGTAGCTCTAGTACTCCAGATAATGGCTACAAAAGGGGAACAAATGTCGGCTGTGATAGGGGAACAACTGTCGGCTGTGATAAAGTGGTGCGATGTGTATATGTAACAGATGCAGGGAGATATACTATCCTGGGATGTAGTACCAGTCGTCGAAGTCGCTAATAGCAGGTGATCCCTCCTGGATGCAGGATGTGGTACATCGACGGTGGAGAAAGAGCAAACTGGAGATCTGAGATCCAATGTGTCGAGTGTCGTCGGATCTCAGTCTGCTGTCGATGTAGATCAAGAATCCTCTGGATCTCTTGTCGGTGTGGCTGTGGGGTTCGAAACCCTCGGATCCTCGTGCGGCGTTGGGTACGCTGGTCCTCAGCCTGCTGTAGTGTGAGCCCGGAGGTCTGGCTAGAGGCTGGTATAGTAGCTCTCACTCTGTCTGTCTGAAAGAACTGTGTAATAGTCGTCTGGGTGGGCCCCTCTCTGACTGGGACCCGCTGTGTGCTCTGCTCTCTGATGTGCCATGCCTCTCCCAGAAAACGGCCAAATGATCTCTGATCCATATCAGTCATACATCCCTGAAGTGAGCTGCTCAATGTGTATCTAGATCTCAACTCTAAGTATGCGGGGCATCTGAGAACAAAATGCTCCTCACTCTCCACCTCTGATCTGCAAAGGGGGCATATCCTCTCCTCCCGTGGGATGCCACTAGCTCTGCCACTCTCAACCATAAGCTGATGTGATGATACCCTGAGCTGTCCAATAAGAACTCTCAATCGATGTGGCATATAGATCTGAGAGAGAGAGAGAGAGAGAGAGAGAGAGAGAGAGAGAGAGAGAGAGAGTGTGTGTGTGTGTGTGTGTGTGTGTGTGTGTAGAAGGATGTACCTGGACAACAAAATGGAATAGACTCGGAGACAACAAAATGCCATATTAGAGAATTTGGGAGCTATCCAAGTTCCACTTTCAAATAAGGAGCAAAGATTTTACCAAGTGGCTAAATCTTAACCCCATATTTGAGAGCGGGACTTGGGGGGATTGCTTATATAATATCTAGGAAAAATTTCACCTTCAAGTAAGGGGATAAGATTTGACCATGTTCCTAAATATTAATCACATTAGGAATTCCCAAATTCTTGAATATGTGGTTACAATCTTAGATTGTAGGAAATGACTTACAACAATGACCCTAACGATATGGAGTATAAAGGAATTCCAAGACTACTTAAGGATTGATTATTAAGCCTCATTGAGGAGACCATGATATACTTGACTAGAATTCTATAACTAATGGATTGGCTAAGTTTTGGGGATTAGGGACAAGTGTGCTTCTCTTGTTTGAAACAGAATGTTGTAATAGTAGGATAAGTAGAAACTCAAGAGTTGTTGAAAAGGAAATACCTTTTATGTGTTGGTTTTTTGGCCGGGTTAGGATTGTAGACCTTGAGGATCTATCTAAAGAGGTTAGAATTTAGTGGCCTAGTCATCATCAATCATCAATATCGTTGGTATTTCTTTGTCTTTCAGTAGCTTGTTGGGTGTTTCTACCCTTATGGGAAAGTCTAGCTCAGATTTTGGTGCCCTACCTAAGGATCCTTTTGGTTTTTTGGGCTGATATTTCACTCAAAACCAAGTTCAGGATGGTTTTGATTGGTCGTAGGTTCTTTTATGGAAAAGAAGGTGAAAGAGTTAATGATTGGGTCAAAGTTGTTGAGCTCATTGTTAAGAGTTAAATGAACCAATTGGAGATTTGTGTTTGCCATGTGAAGACTTTTATATCTTGGCTCAAAGCTTGTGAGGAGGAGGAAGATAAGTGGTTAATATCCATAGATGAAGGGGTTGACCATATATTTGAATTGGCTATGAGATGCTACGATGTTAGTTCACCTATAGAGGGAGATTTTATACTAGTTTTTGACAATGTTTTTGTGGAGATACACATGCAATTGTGTGCTTGGGATGGTAAGGTTTATTGAGGTTGAGATAGAAGGAGCTTTAGCGATGCATCATGTAGAGGGCCCACTAGTGTTTGATCATGATGAAGAGGTTGTTGTGGTGTCTCTTGAGTCTTCCTTTCAAGATGTGAGTTGCCTTGGGGAGACTAGAGACAATATTGATTTGTTAGGGTGGGACTACATGGTTATCCATGTAGAGATTGCCCATGCATCATGTAGAGGGGCCCACAAGTGTTTGATCATGATGAAGAGGTTGTTGTGGTGTCTCTTGAATCTGCCTTTCAGGATGTGAGTTGCCTTGGGGAGACTATAGACAATATTTATGTGTTAGGGTGGGATAACATGGTCATGCATGTAGGAATAGCCAATGTTTGTAGTCAGATATGTGTAAAGAGGATCTAGAGAATGAAGATGGTCCCTCAAGTTTTTCTAAAGATTAATATTATAACCTGGAAGAATATGTGGAAGGAGAAGAGGATTTGGGTTTTGAGAAACTTGAGATAGAGATAGATGAAAATATGAGAGAGTCAAGTTAAGACTTTCCAAGGTTAAACTAAAAGACAAAAATGGAAACAAGAATGAAAGTGTTGAGCTGACAATTTAAAATGTGTTAAAGGAAGATTATTTTAAAGGTATGTATGATAATGAAAACCTAGAGTGGAGCTGACAATTGCAAAATTGTTAAAGGAAGATGATTATAGAGGTATGTATGATAATGAAGACCTAGAGTGGAGCTTACTATGAGATAGCCTTGGATTGCAATTAGAAGTGCCTAGTATACAAATCCTAAGGTCTCTAACAAAGGTTAAATGACAAAGGGAGTAGCTAAGCATCCTAAGGAAAGAAGAAAATGAGAAAATTCATAGTGATATTTTAATTTATATGCCCTATGAAAATATATTTGGACATGAGTATGAAATAGGGATTTGTAAGAGGCAAGGTTTTTAATAGAGCTATTGGGGATTAATACATCAAAGTAGATTGTTCTAATGGATCAAAAGAGAAAATATGGTGGCAAGAGAGGACCTAATGGCTAGGAAAGTTACTTTCTTGTGTTTGTGTGTGTGTGTGCGTGTGCGTGCGTGCATGCATGCATTCATGTGTGCGTGCGTGTGTGTGTGTGAACAACTAGTTTGTGTTAGGTACTTATGGTAGTTAGATTTAGGAGAGGTTTTTAATGTAGATGCAATGCAATAGTTATACTAGTTGAAAAGTGATGGAAGGAAGAGAGAATATTATTTGGAAAAATGCCTTTTGTGTAAATGTTGATAGTGTTAATGTTGTTAGTAAGTGATAAAAATAAGGATAGTTGAAATTTGTATATTTCTTTTGACCTAGTGTTTCTTAAATGGGATAATGAGAATATATCAAAGATAATATTTTTCTGGAACATAAATGTTTTCCAAAACTAGTATGGAGGGAAAGAGATAAAGGTTTTTTTGCTAAGAATGAAAATATGTGTATGGTAGTGACTTTTCCCCTTCATTGTCATAATCTAGTAGGTGGAAATTTGAGTTTGGGGCATAAGCTATGCTATTTTATTAATAGAGGAGAGGATATGATAAAATTTCAATGTTTTTCTAGAAAGTTATATGCAAGGCCCAAAGATTGGGGAGAAGATCATGATACAAGTTTTTCTCCTTACTCTAACCTAGCCCACATGGGGTATCATTGAGCATACACCAATCACTTGTTCTTGCACTACACAAGGGCTTCATATCCCCTTCCTTTGAATCATGACCATAGCATGGAGGAAGATGCACTTAATTGCACCATTTTATGCATCGGTACAACATGAGGCCCATTAAGGCTATACTTACCTAAAATTAGATGCACATGCACCACAATGAACACCATCATCGTGCACACACCTTATGTCACTAAAAAAGGGGTAATCAGACATTGAATAGGAATCTTGGGGTTAGAGAGCAAGGTGGAAGGGTGAGTTGAGGTTTGAGGAGGTCTACAATGGTTGCAAGAGGGATTCATTATTTTTTTGAATGTATAATTCACGAGTTCTTGAGAGAGTGGGGACATGGTGCATCATCTTTTAAAAGAGGGGTGAGGACTCAAGTGCTAAAGGAATATAAGCTAATCAAAGGACCTATATGTTTGCATTTTCATAGACCCACTCAATTATTTATTAAAAGAAGTGAGGCTTGAATTGGAAGCATGAAGTAGAAGCAAGAGCTATGGTAGAAGGAGCAAGAGCAAGAGAGAGAGAGACACATGTTGTAGGAAATCCAACACTCACAATGATTGACCGGCCTTCCCTTTATTCAAATGTCATTGAAAGAAAAAAGAATGAAGTGACATTGATGGGAGCCTACCACCACCACTTGCAGTGTATAGGCGTGCATGTATTCTCAATGTAACTAATACACAAACGGCTTGGGACATGCACCTTTACCCCCAACAACCTCCCACTTAAAGGTGAATGTGTCCTTGGTGAGGAGAGAACAAGGAAAAAAAGTGACAAAGTACAAATGTATATAAGTACAATAGGATGAGGAAATAGATCATCTTATTCAATTCCCATCAACTTCCTAAGGAAGAAAAATTCTTTGTCGAGAAACTTTTATTAAGTAGATATGCATGATTTTGGTGAGTTGAAATCTTGACAAGCTCAATGGACTTATCCTCAACGAACTTTGTAATAAAGTGATAATGCACCTCAATGTGTTTCATCTTTGCATGAAAGATCGGATTCGTGGCCAATTGAATAGCACTCATAGAATCAGAACATTAAGGCCAAAAATGTTTCAAAATGGCACTCGTAAGAAAATGATTAAGTTGCTAATTAGAAGATGTTTAGAAGAGAAAAACCCTCCAAATTTGACTGCCTGAATGTGATTAATGAGAGAATGTATGATTCATTTAAAAGGTCGGGTATTAAATATCTTCAATCTTTAATGGACGTTAAGTGTCAACTTTTTAGTCTTATTCTCTTGGAAATTGCAAAATCTTGTATTTTTGAATTTTCACACCATAAGACACCGCTCATTTATTCCTCGATGTTCATTTTCTACACCTCTCTTTCCTATGGTCCTATTTCCTTTTGTGTGATATTGTTGCCCTGTTTAGGGTTCCCTACCAAAATGTTTACTAGTACCTCTTCAAGCAATACAAGCGCAGCCCCACCACACAAGTATAAACTTACTATTCGGTTAGATCCTGTCTATTCATCTTGGAGGAGTGTACACCATCGAGCATTGTGGGACAGGGATGAAGCTAACCGGTTGCGATTACAAGGAAGGAAGCATGTAGACTTATGGATGGATGGTAATATTTATCCTCCAGACCCTTCTACAGGTAAAAATCCTCCTTTTTACAATATTCACAACTTCATAAGGTATGTTGGAGACGGTTTTGATGGGATGCTTGGCTATTGCATGAGGTTATATTCTGCATCTTTTACATTTAGAGAACAAATGCATGAAACGAAGGAAGCATTAACATTGGCACAAAAAACTATTTCTGAGCTAACAGACAAGGTTGATAATCTGGAAAACTCTAAACAATCATTGTAAGAAAAATTATTGTGCTTAAAAGAAACTCCAATAGGATTTAGACAGAGAAAAAAACCACTTAAAAATGTAATGGACTTGTGTAGTTGGGTGAAGAAAAGGAGACTAAATCTTGCAAAGAGATGTGTTTCTAATATTTCAGGTATTAATATTTGAGAGAATGATGAGAGGATTAAACTTAATAAAAAAACCATGACAAAGAAGGACATTATAAGGATTCTTAAATCACCTGAAAATGTAGACTTGAGAAGTCAAACTCTGAAAGACTTAGTGAAAGATTTAAAAGGAACAGTTAAACCAAATGAAATAGTGGAGACATGTGATAATATGGGTATCAGTCGTCGTAGAGGTTATTGTGCTCTCTCTAAATTTTGGTTTACAAATCTTAAATGCCATAGAATAAGTGCATTTGGTTTGCCTCGGCCTCTTGTAGTTTCAATTGCTAGGACATGTATGAATCGTAGGATTCCAGATGATTTTGGAGAGTATATCCATATAGAAGGATATATGCCCTATGAAAAACATAAAACAAAGGCCTTTTTTGAATACAACACATTTAACGAAATTTGGATTGATCTTAAAAGAGTCCAGATTGCAATGGTCCATATGCATAAATTTACTATCCAAGAATGTGGTGGTATTTTGAAATTTGAACTAAAATTGGATGAAGCACAGATTCAAAAGGGACAAAAGATAGAAAGAGTCAACATCTGTATCATGAATAGGGCATTGGATTACAGTACTAGTAGGCGGCAAGAACAACAATTTAAGATAGAATCCAAGATGGGATTGGTGCGGCCCAAGTACCAATTGAAAGTCCAAGTTCAAAAATGTGGATGGCTTGTGGGATCCTATTCTCTCAATCTCTCTAAGGAACGTTCATATTTGTACATTACATGCAAAGATTAGAATAACTGATAAGTTGCTTAGATTGCATCTTGACTATGCATATTCAATAAAACCAATATCTTTGTCACATGAGTGCATTGTGTGAGGCTTTACTGTCAAAAATAGGTTTTCATGGAGGTCAAGTTCACCTGAGAAAGGATCCAATAGCCTCAGGGAAAATAAGAGAGGCCTTAGCAGATGCCTCATGCTGGTAAACAAATGAACACATTGTGGGAGTGCTGGAGAGAGTTTGGGATCCAAAGAATGGAGTACTTTGTGCCCAGCAAGAAGAGCCCCGACTCGGAACTCTATATATTTGAGCAAGTTCAAAAATGTGGATGGCTTGTGGGATCCTATTCTCTCAATCTCTCTAAGGAACGTTCATATTTGTACATTACATGCAAAGATTAGAATAATTGATAAGTTGCTTAGATTGCATCTTGACTATGCATATTCAATAAAACCAATATCTTTGTCACATAAGTGCATTGATAAATATGAGGCTTTACTGCCAAAAATGGGTTCTCATGAAGGTTAAGTTCACCCAAGAAAGGATCCAATAGCCTCAGGGAAAACAAGAGAGGCCTTAGCAGATGCCTGATACTGGTAAAAAAATGAATGCATTGTGGGAGTGCTGGAGAGAGTTTGGGATCCAAAGAATGGAGTATTTTGCGGCCAGCAAGAAGAGCCCCGACTCGAAACACTATAGATTTGAGAAAGTTCAAAAATGTGGATGGTTTGTGGGATCCTATTCTCTCAATCTCTCTAAGGAACGTTCATATTTGTACATTACATGCAAAGATTAGAATAATTGATAAGTTTCTTAGATTGCATCTTGACTATGCATATTCAATAAAACCAATATCTTTGTCACATGAGTGCATTGATAAATGCGAGGCTTTACTGTCAAAAATGGGTTTTCATGGAGGTCAAGCTCACCTGAGAAAGGATCCAATAGCCTCAGGGAAAACAAGAGAGGTCTTAGCAGATGCCTCATACTGGCAAACAAATGAACGCATTGTGGGAGTGCTGGAGAGAGTTTGGGATCCAAAGAATGGAGTACTTTGCGACTAGCAAGAAAAGCCCCGACTCGGAACTCTATAGATTTGAGCAAGTTCAAAAATTTGGATGGCTTGTGGGATCCTATTCTCTCAATCTCTCCAAGGAACATTCATATTTGTACATTACATGCAAAGATTAGAATAATTGATAAGTTGCTTAGATTGCATCTTGACTATGGATATTCAATAAAACCAATATCTTTGTCACATGAGTGCATTGATAAATGTAAGGATTTACTGTCAAAAATGGGTTTTCATGGAGGTCAAGTTCACCTAAGAAAGGATCCAATAGCCTTAGAGAAAACAAGAGAGGTCTTAGCAGATGCCTCATACTAGTAAACAAATGAACGCATTGTGGGAGTGTTGGAGAGATTTGTGTGCAATCACAACAAATGTGGCTAGCACACCATGAATTGCATTCCTATGAATGGAGGTTTGGAGACACCTTGACATATTTTAAAAAATGCTCATGGAACAAAATATATCATCTAACTATTTGAAAGAGTACAAACTTTCAATTGTGAATCTTGTTCAAGCAATTAAGGAAGCTTGGGGAGAAAAGGATATTACTTTCTACTTGGTAAGATAGACATAAATTTGAACATTTCTGCTTTGAAAACAAGGTTTAATGATTTAAACTGATTATTGGTTGTTGGGTTGTCACATCATATTCTTCTTGTTCATGGGCCTTATTTTGTGGAAGAGCAAGGGCCCCTAATAACTTACAATAGCCAAGGTATGGAGAAATCTCACTACCAAGCACGTATGTGTTTCTTTCGGAGCACTAGACATGGAGGAGAAGCAACAAAAACCAATGCCCTTTAGGATTTATTCAATTGGTTTTTTCGAAGACAACTTCAAAGATCAAGGACACAATAAATGTGGTGGAATCTAAAATATCGATAATATTTCAAAATATTATTTACATGACTAGCTTTTAAGAGCCTTTACATCCTTGTTCTCCTCATGCATTTTTCCTCTATAATGTAAAAACTTTCTTCTCTTGTATCCAGCTATGGATTTGATATCTATTTTGTTTGTTGCTAAAATATAAGATGAGTATGCTAGGAAGTATCCAACCCTAGAGGTAGAGAAGGTGGGACCATAACCAAATATTCGGATGACTGCTGTCTTTTCCAAAAGCATAATTTTGTGCGCATTATATTGCAAACCTGAGTATCCAAGAATCCTTGTAAGTGCTTGAGCATAGACAATTGGCCATGAGGCCTCCTTTGAGAAAGTGCTATGAAAAACCAATAGAATATTGGGATCAATCTTTGATATATAATGCCCAAGTGCAACATTCCTTAGGGAACTACCACCAACTCTCAATCCTTTAGCTCTTTCCAAGAAATTATCCTCATCTGCAATCTCCAACTATAAAAGCAACACTCAAAATGAAAAAAATAAAAAAATGTATGTGGTTCCACAAAAACAAAAGAATGCATTACCATTTGATTTTCATCACTCTCAAGTTTGCTTGGATTCCATAAGCTAATTGATGTCTCGTTGACATCAATTAGCTAATTGATGTCTCCTTGACATCCTTGAGCTCCTTTACATATTTCGACTCCTCCCTTTCGAAATTGGAGATTCCAAGCTTCTCTTGAAATCAGTCAAACTCTTTGTCAGCAGCCTATAACTCTCTCTTAGCATCTTTAACCTTGCTTAAACATAGGGAAAAAGCATTTGATGCATCTATAAACTTATCATCAGACATTTGAGTATCTCCTTGGAATCATTTTCAACATCCACTATGCCTTTTGCATCTAGAGATGCCTCTGCAATAACTGCCAAGCAATAATCTTCTCTCAATTGAAAAGAATTTGGAGATCAGACAATAATATGTACTCCTTGTCTTTAATTGGGAAAGTAGGCAAACATGAAATGATAAGGCTTGAAGGAGTGTCAGATGGCTCATCAACCTCTATAGCGGTCTCTTCAATTACTGTCTCTGCTCTGAATTCAGAAACATTCAGGTCCTTTTCAACTAATGCTTCCATCTAGGTGTCTAGTTGCTCCTCAACATCAACTTCATCTACAATCTCTTTATGAAGGAAATAACTAGATAATTTTGAGGTTTCTTTATGCTTTTCATTGGATCTTAGAGGGTATTTCACAAGGGAAAATACAATGAATGCAGTAGACTTAAGCATAAGCTTGTATTTTTTTGGGTGTAAAAAGTATAACTCAGGTGCATAAATCTATCAAGACAATGATAACCACATTTCTTGGTAAACAAGGTCTTTTTAGTGCTTGAACTTCCAATTGGGGTGTGAACATACTCCTTGGAATCCAACTGAACAACAGGATATGCCAACTCTTCAAGCTCTGCAAAATCTTCCTTAATAAAGTCATTTGAGAAATTAAGAACTTGATCAAGGTCCCACCCTGGATTGAAAATCTTCCTAGAGCTATTGGATAGAAACCAATGTCAATATTTTTTTCTATGCAAAAATCCAGAAGCTTCTCAAAGGCTGTGACATCTGTAATTTGAGAAAGCCTTGGGATCCTCATAGGAGACTTTGAAGCCTTTCCCTTCTTTGGATCCTTGCTTGAACCTTCAGTTGTCACACACATATGAGATGATATTGAAACATCTAAGACAACTGACTCCTTTGTCATTGTGGGCTCAAGGACTCTTTTCCTCTTCATAGATGTGGAGGCAGACATGTGTGACATATCTGTACTAGACATCTTCTTAAGATTCAATAGCTCTAGACAGCTTGCCTATACAACATGAATATCAAGGTATAAGCCTCTTGAAGTGGTGCATTTGCTCTGCGTTGGATTAGTTAGGAATACGACGCGAATAGGAGCCTTTCGAAATCTCCAAACCCCAATATTGTGTCGTTTCTGCGAGAGTAGGAAAACGAGTGCTGGACGAGTCAGGAATACAACGTTATAGGAAGAAAATCAAAGGCTTTCTATTTATCTTCTCGGGTTGTGTTGGACGAGTTAGGAATAGAAAAAGATTGAGCTAGGAATACGAGTGACATTATTGTGCATGCGATGAGGAAGACCTTGATGGAGGGGGGTAACAGAGTATGGAGGAAGGGGGTGACAGAGTATGGATGAAGGGTGGCGGAGTGGAGATTGAAGGCGGAGTATAGACGTAGGGGGTGACGAAGGGGGTGATGCAGGGGGTGACGGAGGGGGCGTCGGTGATAAACAAGGAGACGGAGGGGGTGACGGAGATGGTGTTGAAGATGTTGGACGCATGAGGAAATGGAGAAGAAAAGTGCACGAAAAAATTTGTGTGGCCTTAAATAGGTGCAAGGGGGAGACAAGGAACATTCAAGAATCCTTAATCAAACGACCAATGAGAACATGACACGTGGAGATCAACACTCACAAGTATATAACATCTTCTTAGTTGGCATGAACGCAATTTCACATGTTATGTCACGAGTGATGTTCTTTCGATAGTATTGACGTATTGGACCGACAGAGGTACCGTACGTTCGACATTAGTGACGTCGAAAGCTGCCGAGTTGTCCGAACAACGCGATTGAATACTTCAACAACTTAATCAAGAACCTTCATCGTGTTGTGTGGTGCTCAATTCTCCAAAACAACATGATATCATACATTAGAACTTTTGCAACAACTTGAATCCTGTCGTATCCGACTTCACTGCACTATGACCGGAGAACTCGTGCTTTCGCATTGCATCGGAATCCGCCAATATGAAGCGATTAGGGCAGACCAGAAACTCAAACTCGCTCTATCGCCTCGGGGAAGTTACAATATGTATAGCCTCTACATCACATGCATTCAATGCCTATTTATAAATATCCTTATCTGTGAATTTTTCATGAATAAAACATAACCCTTTTCTATTCAATCTGTAAATAACCCCCTTATATTACACCCTTCTGTATGTAAGAATTCTATAAAAATGATATTTTAAAAACACCTTATTTTAAACCCACGTGATGTACACATATATTTATGAGTAACTTACCCGAGTCTATCGCGTTGTATTGGTCCAACCTTTATTGCGAAGTGAGGAGTTTAAGGCTTCCATCTAGTCTCTATTACGATGCGATGGAAGTCAGTTGTCTGTGTTTACCTTCTTTATCACACCGTATGGATTTCAATGGCCAGGACAAAACAAACTGCAATGAAGGTCTTGGTGAAGAAATCTTCTGAAGAAGGTCCTGAGCTAACTATTGAGGAGATAGTTGAAGAAATTGTTGTCCCTGTTACACTAGCTGGTAAAGTTTATTTAGGTGAATCCTCACAGAACAAGTAATTTGGTAAGTTTGAGCCCTCAACTTCTCCTCACTCTCAAGATCCCAAGGAAGACCCTATGAGGAAAAAGAGAAAGTCAAGATGGTTTTACATGCAGAGGTGTTTTACAGAGATCAGGAAAGCTAAAAAATCAACTAGTCACCTCATTCCTAAGGCCACATTTTTTAGACTGGTCAAGGAGGTATTTGATAGATTGTCCTCTGTTGCTTCTGTGAATGACCTCAACAAGAGATGGAAGTTGTTTGCCCTACTATGCTTGCAAGAGGCAGCAAAGGATTTTTTAATAGATTTTATGAATGATGCTTATATTGCAACTACCCATGCATATCAAATTACATTAATGAATAAATACTTTAGTATGGTTAGCAGACTTAGATATAGGTTTGACAAAGTTTTGAAGCCTCTTCCATCAATTGATCAAAAGGGATTTGAAATTCTCAATGTTCCATCTAGGAGAAAGGAGAAAGAGCAACCAACGCTCAAGATTGAAGAGGTTACCAATTTGTATCCTACAAGGGTTGCAAGCGAACATGAGGTTGTCTTGGAGGAGAAAAGGAAAGAGGTAATAGAAAATGAGGATCTAATCTGGGAGAGAAAGATTTTGTCTCTTCGTCAAGTGAACTACAAGAGGATGGGCAATGTGTATGGCTAAATGGTTGTGAATGTTTCTATTAGTCCTGAGAAACAAGACTACCTCAGCATTTCTCGAGAGGATAAGATCTTATTTGAGAAAAAGGATACTCAACTAACATATTGAGTAGTTTATTGTTGTTTGAGGGAAGGTCTTTTATTTCTCTTTATTTATAATGATTTTTTCCAAGGGTCCTTATATTGCACTCATTCTCTTATTCATTCTTTACTTTGTATACAGGGCATATGTTGCTTCTCTTAGCATTGATATTGCTAAGTGTATATTTGTTATTGAAACACTTGTCTTTGTGGATTTGTTTTCAAAATGTGATTCAAATATTGCAAGGTTTTTTAAGGACTTCGATAGTGTCACAAACCATCATATTTTTTTCCATATATTGAAAGGTACTTTCTTCAACATTTTATCTCTTGATGATTTGTCTTTAAGGTTATTTCTCACTTCTGTTTTGGTTTGCACAGGACACTGGAGCCTAATCTATAGTGACATTCCTACAACAGAAGTCATTTTTATGAATTCTCTCTCAGGAATCCATGGCCAATCAAAGACGTATTGTCAATAAACACTCTTTATTTTATCTTTTACTGGATAAATTTTATAGTATTCACTAATAAGTTAATATGTGCAACGATGCTAGACTTGTTACTACTCACTTTTAAAGCATTGTTGATCCTCAAAGACCTTTCAAGTTTCTACTTCAAGAGGTCCCATTGCAAAATGGCGTACATAGCTGTAGCTGGAGAGTGGTTTCAAATGCTTCAAGGATAATAGATTCAAAGTTATTGAATGTAGAGGGGGTGAATGTATGTTTCCTATTGTCAGGAATCGTGTGATGGGGAGATGTGCTTGAGCTGTTACGCCAAACACACACTGTATACACAAGAGGAAGCTCACTCAAGAACACAAGAAGAGAGATGGAAGCCAAAACATTTTCTTGCTGATTTTTCTTCTTCTTTCACACACTATACAATGTACACAAAGTATAGATGAGATACAACATAAAGAAAAGTGGCCTTCTAAGTCAAACAGTGCATAACCAACTACACTAATCAATTGGCATTGTATCTTTGCTAGCTATAGGTAGGTGTAAAAAACTAAATATAATAAGTGATAAGTTAGTGGCCATGTGAGTATCATAATGACCACTAACGTGCTAAGTGTAGACGTTTGACTCATCTAGCTAGGCGGTCCATCATCAATGTCTGTACATATTGAGCTTGCCATCTCAACACTCCCCCTCAAGCTCAATTCTATCTTTGTAACTCCAAGTAAGCTTCGGAACTTTCAAAGCTTCTTTGCACCCAATGCCTTTGTGTAAATGTCAGTTATCTAATACCAAGTCAATCTCTCTTGCAAGTACCTTCTCTCCACAAAGTGGTAGTGCACCTCAATGTGCTTTGTCCTAGCATGGAACACTGGATTCCTAGCTAGTTGTATGCTTCTCATGTTATCACAATGAATGACAATTGGATCATCTCCCTGCACATCCAAATCACCTAATAACTTTTGCAACCATACCACCTCACATGCTGCCATAGCACCACTTCTATACTCAGCCTCTATACTCGATAAAGCAACTGTAGGCTGCTTTTTGCTGCTCCATGTAACTGCTGCACTATCAAGGCAAAACATGAATCCACTCATAGATCTTCTGTCTGACATGCTACCAGCCCAATTTGCATCTGTGTATCCAAAGACATGTACATCCTTACCTGTCTCATAAAAAAGTCCATAATGTAAAGTCGACTTTACATACCTCAATATACGTCTAACTGCATCCAAATGAGGATTTTTAGGCATATGCATAAACTGATTGACAAGGCCAACATCATAGCTCAAGTTTGGCCTTGTGAGAGTCATGTAAATCAAACTCCCTATTATCCTCTTGAACATAGTAGGGTCTTCTATCTCATCCCCAACGTCAACACTCAACTTCACATTTTTCTCCAATGGTACTCAAAGAGGCTTACATGCTGTCATAACATACTTGGATAACATATCCAAGCCATACTGCCTTTGGGATAGCCATATATCGTCATCACATCTGATCACCTCAATACCAAGAAAGCATCTCAGCTCACCCAAATCTTTCATCTCAAACTTCTTCTTCAACAATCCCATTGTCATTGTCACGTGTAATAATCAAGTCATCCACATAGATGACCATGATGACCAAACCTACATCTCCCTTTCTCACATAAAGTGAGTGATCAGCATCAGAAATACAAAATCCAATATTGACAAGATACTCTCCAATCTTGTTAGACCATGCTCTAGGTGCTTGCTTCAGCCCATAGAACGCCTTCTTTAACCTGCACATATATGTGGGATGCTCTAAATCATCATAACCTGTTGGCTGCTCCATATATACTTCTTCTTGCAATTCACCATGCAAGAAGGCATTCTTAATATCCATTTGCTGAAAACTCCAATCTTTGGCTGTTGCCAAGGCAATCACACATCTAACAGTTGCGATCCTAGCAACTGGACTGAATGTCTCTTCACAATCTATGCCATATATTTGAGCATAGCCTTTTGCAACCAACCTAGTCTTATACCTGTAACTAAACCATCTGCATTATGCTTGACTTTGTAAACCCACTTACAGCCAATAGCTTTCTTACCCTTAGGTAAGGGTACCAAATCCCAAGTCTTATTGCCTTCTAATGCAGCCATCTCCTCAACCATTGCTGCATCCCAATGAACATTACCAACAACATTCTCAAAACAAGTGGGCTCAACATCCTCAACTAGTTTCACCATATAAGTATAATGGTGAGTTGCATAATCTTCAAAGCCAAATATTTTAACACGGTATCTGACCCTGCTAGTTTTGCACACCATCGGATCACTCAATGGAGCCTTTACATTACTATGAGCTCTCTGTATATCTGGTGTCCTGACTGAAGGAATACCAAGCTCATCATCCAAACTCTCTGAACCACTGGAATCTCCGTCAAATCCCAAATGACTAGTAGATGCATCATTACCATCATCCAACACTTTCTTCTTTCCTTTGTCCTTCCCTACAACACTTATAGATCCACCTGAAGATATGGGGCTACTCCTTAGTCTTCCAGACCAAGGGCTCATTATAGGTATAGTATTAGATGATGTTTCTAGTCCACTAAGACTCAGTGATTCTTGTTTTTCTTTCTGCACATAACTGTCACGATCATTATCATCATCTAATACATCACCATGAGGTGCATACCAGCTGCCCATCTCATAGAAGATAACATCCCTGCTCACTTTGGACTCACCTGTGTGACAGGGTTATAACATTGATACCCTTTCTACTCTAAAGAGTACCCAATAAAAATAGATTTTTCAACCTTTGGATCAAGCTTCTTCCGTAGCTCATCTGGCACATGAACATATGTAACACATCCAAATACCTTCAAGTGCAATACATCCGGCTTCTTGCCAGTAAAACACTCTTTAGGAGTCATCCCATGAACTATAGTTGTGGGAGTTCTGTTCATAATGTAGACATTAGTATGGATAGCCTCAGACTAAAAATGTTTGGGCATATTCTTTTCAGCCATTAATGCCTATGCAACTTCTGTAATATCCCTATTTTTTCTTTCTACAACCCCATTTTGCTATGGGATATACCTGCAAAGTAAATTGCCTCTTTATCCCATGAGTCCTCAAGAAGCCACTAAACTCATTGGAGAGGTACTCTCCCCCTCCATCTGATCTCAAGCACTTCACTTTTAAGCATGTTTCTATTTCAACAGCTACCTTAAAAGATCTGAAGTGCTCAAACACATCACTCTTTTCCTTCATGAAGTATACCCATAACTTCCTTGAACAGTCATCAATAAATGTGACAAAGTGTTTGCTGCCACCAAGAGATACATTTTGCGTAGGCCCCTAAACATCTGTATGCACTACATCAAGTATTTTTCTACTCACTTCTCTCTCATGCGAGAAGGGTTGCCTTGTCTGCTTACCAAACTGGCATGCTTCACAGACTTTATGCAATTTTGCAATTGTAAAAGTAGGCAACCCTGTAACCAATCCTTTAGACTGCATTAATTTTAGCCTTTGCACATTTGCATGTCCAATACGTTTATGCCATATTTCAATTTCTGCAACTACTCCTTTTCCTTTAGCATACATAGCAACATCCATTGTAGGAATTCCAACATCTAAAGTGAGCATTCGGCCAACTCTACTTCCTTTTGCAATTAACCTACACTTATCATTAAAGTCTTCTACAAAACAAGCTTTTGCATTGAATCGAACCTGCAACCCCTGCTCTACCATTTGGCCAACAAACACTAGACTCTTTGTAATTGATGGCATAGGTAATATATCTGTTAGACTCTTTGTCTAGCCATCATACAAGGACAAGGGAACCTTTCCAATGTGTCAGATTGGGTGGCATGAATCATCACCCGTCTGCACATAACTTGGATTTTGTAAGTCCTGCATCTCTCCAAACCATTCAACATGATTGGTCATATGATTAGATGCATCTAAATCGATATACTATACATCATCATATGTCCCCTTTTGTGTAATTGCATTCATCATATGCTGCATAACAAAGAGATGCTCTTTTTTGTCTTCATTCTGTCATGAAGACGATACATAGTTTCCTTGCTGTAATTTACCGCTGTGAATATCATCCTTCTTTGCATAACAATGGGCTGCAATATGGCTTGTTTTGCCACAATAATGGCAAAAAAAAGCAGAATTTCCAGAACCTCTATTCTGCCATCCACCTCTTCCTCTAGAGCTCCCCCTGCCTCTAAAGTTTCCTCAGCCTCCTGAAACCTGCATTTCACCAAATTACTGATTGAACTTGTTTTGCTGGCTATCGCCGCAAGTCCTATACCACGGTCTCTCGAAGAGGATCTACCACATCCCCTTCCTGAACTTGAGTAAAATGCTCGAACTTGTTCACCATTTTTTTTAGATGAGTCACCCTGTATATTGATCTCTTCCGTAATCATGAGAGAGATCAACTCATCAAAATCTGGAAATGGCTTCTAACATATATTGAAGTAACAAATGATTTCCATGCCTTCTCATTGTTAAGGCCACTCAAAGTGGATGAAACCAAATCATCATCATCAGGCATTGCATCAATTGCTGCTAAAGCATCTGCAATGCTCCCCACCTTCAACACATACTCATTGATAGACATTTTTCATTTCTTCAATGCATTCAACTCTTGCTTGAGTTGAATCTTTCATGTCTTTGTATTTACTAAAAACATGTTCTCAAAAATTATGCAAGCTTCATGTGAAGTTTTTGCATTCCTGATATGTTCCAACATCGTATTATGAACTGCAGAAAACCAATACATCACCTTTTTGTCTTTTACATTCCATTCTTTCCATGCTTTTAATTCATCTGCAGTCGGAGGGATACCCAGCTCTGGCTCCTTTGCTTCATCTAAAACAAACTCATAAAGGCCCTTTCCAATGAGGAAGTTCGTCACACAGAACTTCCATGAAGGGTAGTTTTTCTTGTCGAGCTTCTCAATAATGGAATTTCCACTGTTCTCTGCCATTATCACAAACAAGAATACAACACAGCAAGCTAGTCTTCTGCAATCTTTCAGAACACGTGCACATCACTACGCCAAGCAGCCTTTTTCACTAATTGCTCAATAGTACATATAATCTGCAACCTGTTTGCAGATAAACCTTATTTTTTCTTCTTGCAAATACATCGAAAATTACAGAGTGGAAATCTGTAATGTGTGCACCCACTTTTGGTCAATACAACCGAAATCACAGTGTACCTTGAAACTGCTGTCCGCAACCTTGCGGCTCTAAAACGGGGCCTAAAACAGCCTCAGATGCCCAAAACAACTACGAAAAGCCCTAAAGGGGTAATCTGCAAAATATACAGTGCTCTGCTCGCACACCAAATCTCACAGCAATCTGAGATTTTTGCTCCACCTTGCTTCCGGTGCCTCCATTGGCACTATCCAAGAGAGAGAATGGAAGAATGGGAGAGCTTCTTACCCATTGCTTGCTCAAACCTTGCTTCTTTTCCTTCACCTCAGCCTTCAAAATCAGCCTCTCTCAATGGCGCGGCTCTGATACCATGTCACAAATCGCGTGATGGGGAGATCTGCTTGAGCTGCTGTGCCAAACACAGACTGTATACACAAGTGGAAGCTCACTCAAGAACACAAGAAGAGAGATGGAGGCCAAAACGTTTTCTTGCTGATTTTTCTTCTTTTTTCACACACTATACAATGTACACAAAGTATAGATAAGATACAACATAAAGGAAAGTGGCCTTCTAAGTCAAATAGTGCATAATCAACTACACTAATCGACTGGCATTATATCTTTGCCAACTGTAGTTAGGTATAACAAACTAAATATAATAAGTGATAAGTTAGTGGCCATGTGAGTATCATAATGACCACCAACGTGCTAAGTGTAGACCTGCGGACTCATCTAGCCAAGCGGTCTATCATCAGTGTTCACACGTGTTGAGCTTGCCATCTCAACACCTATGCTTTATCCTTTTTATAGCAAAAGTCTCTTACTACTTCAAATAACTTATGTGCTTTGTTACAATGCAGAGACTACCCTGATTCATACATGTGGTGGATACAGGAGAGGTGTATTGAACTAGTTTTAGATAGGGAAATTACACCGGTGGACCTAGATTTCTCTCTCCCAGCTAAAAATTCCAAAGGACATGAAACAATGAAGGGCAAAGGCAAGAAAATGACAACCACCAAGAAAAAGAAGTCGCCAAGGTCCAAAAAAAAGGGGCCCAAAATGAAGGGCATGCCTAAGCTTTCTCCATTGAAATTTAGTCCTTCCCCTCTAAAACCCAAGGAGAAAAGAGTACTTCAAGTAATTAAGTTCTTCGAGCGACCAAGGAAAACACCTACTAAGAGGAAATTAGTCATGATGGATGAAAGTATGGAAGATGAAGCAACTTTTCCAAAGAAAGAGAGAAGTCTTAAGGATGGAGAAGCTATAGATCAAGGAGAAGCTAAAGAATAGCCCGAGGATGGAAAAGACAAAGATCAAAGAGAAGCTAAAGAATGGCCTTATAATTACCAATTTGTCTATTTGTATACATTCCCCTTGTGTATACATCTAAAGTGCAATATCCTAAGCCAAAATCTAATGATATGTCATTTTGATCTTACCCATGAAAGATGATTTTTTTGTTCATAGAATCATAGAGAATTATAAAGCTTGTACCAAGTCTTTTCTTTTAAATTGTACTGCAATTTTATAACTCATGATATAATGAAATCATTTTGGTCCATAAACGATGATTTGTTATTCACAGAATCACTACAAAGCTTATACCAATATTTTTTTAAATAGTACTTATCAATGTGTATAATTCCATGTTTTTGGTAGCAATATTTGTGAGCAAAAGAAATATTCAAAATTATTTATGCATGCATATTTATGGTCCAAAAATCACAACACTAGGAGGCAAATAACTCATACATGATAAAGAGCTCTCAACTATTTTTCCAATTACAGCACCGTTTACCTTGAACTTATAGCGAAGAGTAACATTCTCTAGAAACTCCAAGGTGTCTCTTACATCCTTCGAACTCCACTTTGAAGTAATGTTTACCTCCTTTACTTCTTGTGTGGTAACTTGTATTGTAAGTTTCAATGTCTTACAATCAATATCAGAATCTAAAGGAACCCAAGCACCAAATCTAAGTTTGTATATTTTGTAATCAAAACCTATGATAAGAGATTGTTGAGATATATTATAGGATAAACCCAATGATTGAGGGCACACATTGCACCTTATAAAGTAACTTTTGTGGTCAGATTCCTTGACTTTCCAACATAGACCTAAAATTTTGTCCAAATCTTCCTCTGAAAAATTTATGTTTAGCCATGAAACCTTTGTCCGTTGTAAACATGCTGTTTTAAAACAAGCTACAAAAACATGCAAGGATAAAAACCATGATAAGCGTACTCTTCTCCAAATCCTTTCAGGAGTCATAGCCTTTTGAAAATCTTGAGCAATCTTGAGTTTAAAACTCTCCATTGTTGCTTCATCAAGCATCTCCCAATCCAAAGATGAGAGGCTTGGTAACTGCAGATCTTCAAGGTATCCATACACACCTACTCTTGAAGGAACCACATGTTGTGCATAATACACAAAAATTCCACTTTCATGAAAAAAACTACTGGTCTAATCAGCATAAATAATGTTTGCAAATTCTTTATGAATGGCATGGAATGTTTCGCTGAGGCTCTCCACAGGTTTCCACTCAAAACTTGTTGATGGAAAGATATCTACAACCAACAATCCATTATTTAGCATATGCTTCAAACAAAACCATATACTCACGTAAACCTAGCAACTCAAACTTACAACGTGCTTGCTGGGAAAAACATTCCCGTGGAGCCAAGTACATATCTCTAGCCATGTAAAAATGTTGCACCAAAGCAAACCAGCCTTGAGGCGTGGTTTTGAAGGCAAAGATATGTCCCTTCCAATGATATTTGATATCCTTCTTGTTTTGTTTTTTTCACTCTGTGAGAGCCCCTACAAGATGGTAGCATTGTAACCCAATCATTTATAGTAAATGTTTTGGGCTCCCATTCTCCATTTAGACTCTTGATATACATGGTGCAAGAGTTTATGGAATGAGAAGGATGCCATGTAAAAGAAAACGAGTATGCAGACAATGTGCAAATAAAGAAACCTAAAGAGAGAGGTCAAGGAGACAAATTAAAAATACTACAAGCATCAAGAACTTTGAAAATTCTCTCAATTTTCAAAATGATCTTAATTAACTTAACTTCGTCATGCCTTCGTCAAAGGTTTTGACAGCTTTTATTACTTAATAGTGGCCATTGGGACTACCAAAACTTGTCACGGTTTGAAGATTTCGGCTAAATAAGAGGGGAGAACCACAAAATGAACTCTACTATCTCAAAAATAGAGGAGACAAGAATACCATATTTTTTCCACATGGAAAAATCTCTTTGGTCCTTTCCTTAATCTAGGGATTAACAAAAGTGTCATTTTTAACGTTTTGTGGCCCTAATGATGCAGTCTAGGGACCATATCAATAACACAAAGTTCTACCACTACACGGCCTAACTAGAGAGCCTCCTTTGCCAGCCTCTATACCGTGGACATCTAAGAAACAACACCTCCCAAAAAGGTAAAGACATAGTCAAAGATGGACCTCCTACTGTCTGCATGTCCTATATAATCAAAGTCAGTGTATCCCATGACTCCTATATTATAGCCACCATAAGCGATTCACATAGCCACTATTGTAACATGTCTGCTTAACTACTTGTGGGACATGTCTTAGCAGCCCATGGGGAGGGGAATCCAGAAAGCTCCACCTGGCACTTGCAAGGAATGTCACAGGGTTTGTGATCTAGGTCTTCCCTAGTCTGCCTCGAAGTGGAAGTATCTGGCCGTTCCCACTTAGGACTGACCTAAAGTCAGGGAATCTTTTCTATCAGCCAAGTCTCTAGGAAGTAGCTAGCGTCTGAACCACTTTGCATAGGAACAATAGAGTCGAAGCGGATTTATGATGCACTTGGTTCATGGAGAATGGGAAATGAGAGGGATCCGAAGCTCAACTTCTCTGCCCATAAAGCATAGTACCATTCCGCTCCCCTAAAATAGCATAAATCAGGATTCTAACTCTACTGACTCTAGCTCTTCACAGTTTCATTATCACGTCTTTTCAGAAAAGTTCCCAGCTAACCAGGACCACCCTTCCATAGGACGGGGACCCAAGCCGCGTCCACCGCACTTTCCTTGAGTTGCTTGGTTATCTAATTACCTACCACATTATGTTTAACATGCAAAGGCAGCTTTCTTAATTAATCAATTTAAACACAGGTTCCTTCACGTAACTTAGGCATTGACACAAAAACAATGTCAAGCAAGTTCCTTTTTTAAATATTTGATCTTTATTTATCATAGTCTCGGAATACATCAAGTATCATGCCCGAAGGCTATCCCAGCAATCAACAGGATTGCTGCTCCAAATTTTGCCTGTAGACTAGTACACGGGCCTTGAGATTCCATCTTGAGTCACGTCGGCCTCTTGTGCGGGATCCGAAGGCAAGGAATTTACAGCCAGAGCCTCCCGTGGCACCCAAGCATCCTCCTGCTCCAATCAGCACCCACGGAGAAACCTCTCGCGGTGGGTTTGGTCCATATACCTGGCACGGCTAACAACACCCTTGGATAGGGTCACGCAGGTAGTCTGAGGTAACTGAACATGCCTCTCCCTCCAAGCTATTAACCTAAAGCATTAAGTGTTTGGCCTTGAATTAGTTCCTTGAGCAAATAAGTTCAAACAGTGTACCTAAGTGTACAATCACGTTCATTTCTATGGTCGTTCGTACGAGCAATTGCTAAGGTGTGATTCCTTCTTCCCGAATGCTCCCAACATTCGATTGTGGATCATTCGTGACTTGGCGAGATTCCAAGGGGTTGGCAAGCTAGGTTGCTTGTTCATCCTTTTTCTTTGGGTTAGGGTTTATACTCTATGGACCCTAATTATCCTTACCTTAGGTCTCCTTGTACTATAGTCAATTAGATCTTGGACAACCCTATCATCCTCGGTTGTTCAATTTCTTTTTAACAATTCACAATTTTCCTAAGTTTGAAAAATCGGTCCCCAAGAGAGAGAGTTGTAGTAGGGTGACTACTCGACCTCTTGACGAATCTAACTAGTCATTAGATTTTGTCTCCCTTGGCCTATGACGTAGTAATAACATCTTATGATTTAGTTGCAATAGCATCTGACCTTGCGGACTAGTTGCACGAGACAGGTAGCAGTGCCTATCTTGAGGAATTACATCCCTTTGTCGATATTACTAGTACCCATGTCCTAAGGCCACGTACCCTCTCCTACTCACAACATAGAATGATCTAAGTACGAGAATGCTGGACTAACTCTACAGGCGAAATACTAAGCAACATTTTAACTTAACTTAACCTATCTTTCACTTCATGTGTATTATATGCTTTTCATTAAATGAAATATAACCCTTTTCCTTTTTATACATTTACTTATGCGTGCAAGTTGTTTATGCATGCAGGCCATTCTATGTACAGTTACAATGATATTGAAATAAAACCATAATCTTTTCCTTTCCCATGCAAGTGACGCGAAATAGAATGCAGTTGCTTATATGAAAATATAACCCTTTTATTCTTCTCCATAGCAATTACCTATTCATCCTTCGACGAATCAACCTATTTATGGTTGTCTCATGAGGAATTTTGTTTATTGCACAAATGCATTGTGTACAACATAACTCATTCTTGCCAACGTAAGTTACCCAATGCAAACCTTCCAATGCACATGAGCATCGCAATATATATTTAAACTATGTGCGCGATGCAACTAGGACATTATTGCATAAGTGCATATTTTAACACCTGAACCGTATCCTTGTCATTCAATTTAAGACCTTTCCGAACATCCCTATGATCCTTCTAAAAGCAAAGCATTCTAATAATGCAATTAACTTAATGCACCCATATCATGCGCAAATGAAAAAAAGGGTGAATTGATGGAACCTGAACATCCACAGGAGGGGTATTATCGATTCCCGCGCTTCGAGTGTGGACTCCTACATGTGCTCCTCTTACTCCCGCGTGTGCTCCTCTTGCGTGGCACTTGGGGGCCATCTTGGGAATAAGTTAGGCAGGTGGGGGGGTGTGCTAAACTTCCCAGCAGACTGGTAGTCCTTCCTTCTCGCAAGAGAACTCCCTTCACAAGCGGGTTGTGCCCTTCCGCAGTCTGTGAGTGAAACACCCCCTACGAAGCTTTTTGTGGAAGCTTCTTGGAAGCTTTTTTTTCCTTTTATTTCCATTCTTCTGACAGGGGGATCCTGACGGCATCGAGCTGAGGATGGGGAGGAAGACAAAGATGATGATGATGATGATGAGGAGGGAGGTGGCGATTTTAGGCGGGGCAGGGGGGTTGTTGTCAGGTGGAGGAGGGTGGTGCTACTGTCAGGCACAGGGGGGGTGACATTGCTATCAGGTGGAGGGGGGGCGGTGTTGCTTTAGTCCACGGGGGCGGGGGGTGGGCTCCCCTTAAATAGTAGGGAGGGGGTGGTTTATGAGGGGGGAGACGGCTGTTTAACGGCCACCACCCCTCCACTTGGGGGGGTGCATGGCTCCCCCTCCACTTGGGGGGGTGCATGGCCCCCCTCTCCACTCATACTCCCTCCCTCTCTCTCTCCCCGACATGCTGTCGGCGGGGAGAGAGAGAGAGAGGTAAAAAATTTTGAATTGAAATTTAAAAATTTTTAAAAAGGGGGGCGGGGCGTTCTTATGCACGAGGGGGGGATGCTACATCCTCTCCCTCTTAGAGGAATCGATATGTCCTCATCTCGAGAAGATCTGGGGGTATTGTTGGTTGAGAGTATTTTCATACATCCAAGGTGGCATCCTCTTTAAGATAATCTTTCCACTGGATGATGTATTCTCTCAAGGTCCTTGATCTCAAGTGCCTCTCCCTAACATCTAGGATTCTATCAGGCCGTGGCTCAAGGACTCCTTGGCTAGGCAGTACAATTTGCTAATCATCAAGTACATGATTCAGATTAGGTAGATACTTTTTTAATAGGCTAACGTGAAATACATTATAAATCTTTAGAGTTGCGGGCAGGTGTAATCTGTAAGCATTAGGCCCTAGGCACTTGATGATCTTATAAGGTCCACAATACCTTGGACTTAGCTTCTTGTACTCTCCCAAGGACAGTGAACTCTTTTTAGGGCATACACGGATGAAGACCATATCACCTTCGATGAAGGATCTGTCTTTCCGTTTCAAGTTAGCGTAAGCCTTCTGTCTATCCTTGGCAGCTTGAATGTCTTGTCTTATTGATTTGATTTGATCATCCATGTCTTCCAACATCTGTCTTGAAGCTTCTACCCTCAAAGTTGGATCTGAGAAGTTCAAAGGGGTACGACAATCATGCCCATACAATGCTTGGAAAGGGGTCATTTGAATACTCTATTGGTAAGAAGCATTGTAGGCAAAATCAACTAGTGGTAAGTATTGAATCCACTTTTTGGGTTTGTGATAGCAGTATGACCTAAGCATATCTTCAATGACTTAATTGACTCGTTCTGTTTGACCGTCAGTTTGGGGATAGTAAGCTGTGCTGAAACATAGTCGAGTTTCAATAGCCTCAAAGATAGCCCTCCAGAAGTGTGATGTGAAAAGAGAGTCACGATCACTAATGATTCTTCTAGGTAACCCATGAAGTTTGATTATTTCCTTGATAAATAATCTTGCGATGTCTGGATATTTATAGCTTGTCTTTGTTAAAGATGTGGGATCTAGAGCATGACAAAGGCGGTAGCTATGGAGGATGGAAGATAAAGACACAACTCATGTTGACATGACAATGTAGACAACTGTTACACAAGTGAATTAGGTTTCAAGATTGAGACTTGAACTCATAAACACAATCTTTTGTATGGACAACAATGACATAGACACTTGACATAAGAGACAAGTACTATTGTATTATCATCATATGAAAGTGACAGCTCAAGTACATCATTATATAGAGTTCTTTGGTAGCACTTAACATCCACTGTGCATATGGGATTTTGTCTCTCTTCCTAGAATGGACTGCATCTTCCTAGCCTAGTTGTCCTATACAAAGTAGGTGTGATTGCAAGTATCTCAACACCCCTCCTCAATCACAACCAAAAGTACAAAGTGTGTAGAGGCTTTAGTAAAAGCAATACCTGCAAAGTGTGGGCACACCATAAACATGGCAAAACACCAGAGGCTGTCACAGAAAAGGATAAGTGTGGGTACCACAAACATGATGGACATCCAGAGGCTATAGCAGGGGCCTTACAAAGTGTACAGAGGCTGTAGTACAAGGATAACTAAGGAGTTTTACAAGTTTATATTTGAGACATTAGGACTAGGAAACACAGAATCAGCAAATCAGTTCCAAGATTCTCAGATTTTACAAGTGAAAGAGCAGATTACAATGTGTGAAGAGACACAAGTAATGGTAGTGTGAAAAACACACTATGTCTGACTTGATGTTGAGCTTGAATCTTCCTGTTCGGGTCTTCGATCCTTTGTTGATATTTCCAGGTTCTTCCCCTCCTTGATTTGATGCTGGATCAATAGATCTGAGTAACAAATGCTTCAATTGATTGAGAAGAAGCAAGAGCTTGAAGTGAAGGAAGAAGCTTGAACTAAAGTGGCTATGGTGGCTTCGTCTTTAATTCTTCCAAATGTTCAAGATCTCCCCTCCTTGATGATTTGATGGGAAGGTTGATCAAATCAGAGTGGCAAGAGCTTTGTTTGAGTCCTGAGGAGAGAGAAACTAATGGATTTTTGAGCTTGAAGCTCAAAGCTATGGCTGCCTGAGTTTAGGGTCAAGTAGAGATGAAGGTGAGAGTAGAGAAGAGCTAAGCCATGATCAACTGAGCTCTGATAACATGTTAAAGATGCAGAATCTAGAGCATGACAAAGGCGTAGCTATGGAGGATGGAAGATAAAGACACAACACATGTTGACATGACAATGTAGACAACTGATACAAAAGTGAATTAGGTCTTCAAGATTGAGACTTGAACTCATAAACACAATCTTGTGTATGGGCAACAATGACATAGACACTTGACATAAGAGACAAGTACTATTGCATTATCATCATATGAAAGTGATAGTTCAAGTACATCATTAAATAGAGTTCTTTGGTAGCACTTAACATCCACTGTGCATATGGGATTTTGTCTCTCTTCCTAGAATGGACTGCATCTTCCTAGCCCAGTTGTCCTATATAAAGGGACTAGAGTAGGTGTGATTGCAAGTATCTCAACAATCTTGACAGGGATGAGATGTGCGACCTTGGTGAGCATATCTACTACAGCAAAAATAGAGTTATATCCTCCCTGAACTTGGGGTAGGCCAACAATAAAGTCCATACTAATGAACTCCCATTTCATTTGTGGAATGTCAAGTGGTTGCAATTTCCTAGGCATTTTAACATGTTCTTCCTTAATGCGTTGACAAGACAAACATTCCGTGAAATATTTGAGTAGGTCTCTCTTGGGCCTTTCCCAATAATAGCTCTTTCTGATCGTATTAAGAGTCTTGGCATAACCAGGATGTCCTGAGAAAGGGGAGTCATGGGCTTTCCAAAGTATCTTCTGCTTGAGATTTTGGCTTGCAGGGATACATAATCTTGTCCTAAAGTAGACAAGTCCACTACTGATGGAGAATTATTGATACTTTGTCTTTAGCTTCGGATATTGATCCTTGATGGGGATCTCCCTTAGCATTTTTTGATAGACTGGGTCATGATATGCCCCTTCTTTTGCTAGCTCAAGAATCGGGTTGTTTGGCATTGATACCTTTGTGGCTAGAGACCTTGCTGTTGATGGATCTTGCAAAAATGAGAGAATTTAGAAATGCCTTGCGACTGAGTGCATCAGCAACTACATTCTCTTTTCTAGGCCTATATTTGATTTCAAAATCATATTCTTCCAACACTTCGATCCATCGACACTGCCTCATATTGAGCTCATTCTGGGTGAAAATCCATTTAAGACTCTTATGGTCCGTTACTAAGGAAAATTTGTTACCTAGCAAGTAATGTATCCAAAGTTTGAGAGCATGGATGATAGCCAACAGTTCCAGGTCGTGGGTAGCATAATTCCTTTCATTGCTCTTCAATTTTCTTGAGGAATATGCTACGGATGACCTTCTTGCATAAGTACACATCCTAAAGCAAGTGAGCTAGCATCAGTTACTACTTCAAACTGCTTACTAAGATCAGGAAGTTTTTAGGATGGGTGATGATTCTAAGCTTTGCTTTAGTTTGTTAAAGCTGGTCTATTCAGCAGGTGACCATACAATTGCTACTTGCTTCTTTAGTAGATCAGTCAGAGTTGCTGCAATCAAAGCATAATCTTTGATGAAAATTCTGTACCACCCTATCAACCCAAGAAAACTTCATATTTCTTTGAAAAAAGTTGGTGTTTTCCATTCCAGAACATCTCTGACCTTAGTTGGATCTACTGAAATTCCTTCTGCTGATACAATGGATCCCATATATTCAATCTATCGCTTGAAAAATGTGCACTTCTTCTTCTTGGCATAAAGCTTGTGTGCTCTCATTGTTTCAAGAACAGTGCGAAGCTAGGGTTCATGATCTTTTCCCTATTTTGAGTAGACTAGGGTATCATCAAAAAAAGACGAGTACGAAGTCATGAAGATAGGGCCTAAAGATATCCTGCATTAACCTGTTGAAGGTAGCAGGAGCATTCGTCAGCCCGAATGACATCACTAGGAATTCGAAGTGTCCATACCTTGTACTGAATGCAGTCTTCGGAATATCTTCTTGTTTGATCCTTATCTGATAATATCCAGATCTGAGATCTATCTTTGAGAAGACCTTTGCCCCTTGAAGACGGTCAAGTAATTCATCTATTCTTGGAATGGGATATTTATTTTTTATGGTTTCTTGATTCAACCCTCTGTAGTCAATGCATAGGCGAAGCGTTCCATCTTTCTTTTTTTGGAACAGCACTGGAGCTCCCCATGGAGAATTGCTAGGATGGATGAAGCCTTGATCTACAGTTTCTTGAGTTGCTCTTTTAGTTCAATAGCTTTTGGGATAGACATCTTATATGGCCTCTTTGCGATCGGTGCAGCTCCTGGCACAAGTTTGATTTCGTGGTCGACTTCCCTTTGGGGAGGAAGTTCCGTCAAATATTCAGGGAATACGTTTGCGTATTCCTTTAACCATGAAGGTTCTTCTCCAGATTCTTGATTCTGATCTAGCTTATTCAGTTTAATCATATAAACAGGTAGACCCTTTTGAACACCTTTTATTATCCGTGTTGCTTTTTCCAACTGTATTTTTGGCTTACCAGCCTCACCTTGAGTCGTGACTAGTTCCCCTTTGGAATTGCGGAAGGAGACTTGGCCCTTCCCACAGTGGATGTGGGCATCATTGGGTATTAGCAAATCCATTCCGAGTAAACATTCGTGGATCCCTAGGTTCATTACCCTGAATCTCACAGAAGTTGGCTTCCCATCTAGGAGGAATTTCACCTTAGCAGTTTGCCTAGTACAAGTGACCTCACGACCATTTGCTAATTCCACAAGTAGGTCATCTATTGTGGCTATCCCTAATCTTCTTGCACAGGTTGGTAAAATGAAGGAATGTGTACTGCCATAGTCAATCAAGATTTTGAAGCTTTTACCTTGATATTCTGATGGTGTTTGAATCACCGAGAATTGGTGATTTGGACCCTTCTTGTGAAGAGTGGTGTGAACTATTGGCCTCTCAATGTCAGCATCCATGGATGGATCTTCTTCATTGTCCAGCTCCTTGTTAGAAACACTGGAGGTTCTCACTTTGGCCATAACAGTGGTTCCTTGGCCATAAGCGGCTCTATTTTGACCTTGGAATTGCCCCTGGCAATGCCCTCTACCAAGCTTGGGACACTCCCTCTTGAAGTGTCTGGGCTTGTTGCAATGGAAGCAATGTGGGTTGCGATCATTGCTTTGTGTTGGAACAAAGTTGTTAACAACATTGACCCTAGATTTCTTTCTTTGGCCCTAATTCTGACCCTAGCTCTCTTAGTTTGAGCCTTAGACATGCCCTTATTCTGATCTTTGTAAGGCCAAATCTTGTTGTTCTTTGGTTTGGTCTACACCTCTTGTATTATTGGAGCAGATTGAATGAGTGCGTCTTGTAGGTCCGTTGGGTGCATTGATTCCAATTGAGTGTTTATGGATGGATTCAACCCAATACAAAATTTTGACACATGTTGTGTGATATCCATTGGGGGTGCATACTTTAGGAGTGAAACAAACTTTGAATAATATGCTTTAAGGGATAGTCCTAGCTGCTTCAAGTCATAAAATTCATTCATCTTTTGTGTGCGGTAGGTAGGTGGTAGATACCTCCCTCGCATAGCTTCCTTAAGCTTATTCCAAGTGACTGGCCCCTCCGAGATTGATTGGTCTTTGCACCACTGTTTCCACCAAAGTCTCGCTTCGCCTGTAAGCTTAAGTTTGGCGAGCATGGCTTGGTTAGCAGGTGCAGTTCTTCCTGCTGCCTCAAAATAGTCCTCGACAGACTCAATCCACATGTGGGCATCGGCTTGAACAGTCCTTCCCTTGCCATCAAACTCGAGTGGCTTAATTTGTTTGAGAAGGAATTTCTTCTCTTGAACCACAACTGGACTTAGTGCAGGAGTCGGATTTGGAACCTGCACTTGGAGTTGCATCTGAACAATAAGATTCTTTATGTTAACATCTTATCATACTTTCCCATATTATGTTAATATGACTAGCAGAGCTTTTACCTAAGTGATTTAATCACTTAACACCTTAGTTAACATTTATGATCAAGATAGACAATTGTAAAAAGTCTTATTTATTCATGAAGGCATAACCCCTTGAGTACATTTATCTTGGATAAGTAGGACAAGTTGATTGATACATTAGTTTGGGGAAAATAGGATTGTGTTACAATCGGCTACAGGGATGGAAAAATAATATGGAGTGGGGTCATGGATTTTCAAGAAACGGTAAGTCATAGGAAGCTTGGGGTATCCCTTCCTTTGATACCCGTTCTTCTCATAGCGCCCTAACACTTTGATTCTATCACCAGAGATCACCCGGGTCACTTCTTCATAGACATACTTGTTCTGCTTGACTTGCTGACCGCTCACATGCAAAGTTGATTTTACGCAAGCTTTGACAAAGATGAAAGCTTCACGATCTTTAAATCCTCCATCCACTTGATTCTCTTCAAGTTGGTCTTAAGGTACATGAGTCGGTGGGCTGCTATGTAGTACATTCCTGAGTCTCTCGTCCATCTCCGCTTTGCATACAGGGGCGAAGGATTATAGATGTGGTCTAGAATATTCATCATGCCAAGCCTCTGATGATAATTCAAAGCATGCATTGTAGTCATGAACATGACATGGAGCACCAAGAACGTGCTCCATGCTTCGTGACTCTGCAACCCAGCAACCATAAGTGAGTAAATAAATGTTTTCAATAGAAAACACTGCTCTATTCTACTCACCCTCCCCTATTTTACCCCCCTTATTCCCTTTATTTTCCTCCATTAAGTTCTCTTATAATCTTTAGATCTCGTTGGTTCGCTCTGATACCAACTGTAACATGTCCTCTTGACTACTTGTGGGACACATCTTAGCAGCCCATCGCGAGGGAAGTCTAGAAAGCGCCACCTAGCACTCGCAAGGAATGTCACAGGGTTTGTGATCTAGGTCTTTCTAAGTCTTCCCTGAAGCGGAAGTATCCGGCCGTTCCCACTTAGGATCGACTTGAAGTCAGGGTTTCTTTCCTATCAGCCAAGTCTCTAGGAAGTAGCTAGCGTCGAGCTCCAGATGAACCACTTTGCGTAGGAACAACAGAGTCAAAGCGGATTTATGCTGCACTTGGTTCATGGAGAATGGGGAATGAGAGGGATGCCAAGCTCAATCTCTCTGCCCATAAGGCATAGTCCCATTCCGCTCCCCTAAAATATTATAAATCGGGATTCTAACTCTACTAACTCTAGGTCTTCACAGTTTTGTTATAACGTCTTTTGAGAAAATTTCCCAGCTAACCAGGACCACCCTTCCGTAGGACAAACCCAAGTCGCGTCCACCGCACTTTCCTTGGGTTGCTTACTTATCTAATTACCTACCACATTATGTTTGACATGCAAAGGCAGCTTCCTTAATTAATCAATTTAAACACAGGTTCCTTCACGTAACTTAGGCATTGACACAAAAACAATGTCAATCAAGTTCCTTTTTCAAATATCTGATCTTTATTTATCATAGTCCTGGAATACATCAAGTATCATGCCCGAAGGCTATCCCAGCAATCAACACGATTGCAGCTCCAAGTTTCACCTGTAGACTAGTACACGGGCCTTGAGATCCCATCTCGAGTCATGTCGGCCTTTTGTCCGGGATCTAGAGCTAAGGAATTTACAGCCAGAGCCTCCCCTGGCATCCAAGCATCCTCCCACTCCAAGCAGCACCCATGGAGAGACCTCTCGCGGCGAGTTCGGTCCATGTAACCGACATGGCTAACAACCCCCTTAGATAGGGTCAGGCAGGCAGTCGGAGGTAACTGAGCCTACCTCTCCCTACAGGCTATTAACTTGAATCATTAAGTGTTTGGCCTTGAATTAGTTCCTTGAGCAAAGAAGTTCAAACAGTGTACCTAAGTGTACAATCACGTTCATTTTTGTGGTTGTTCATACGACCAACTGCTAAGATGTGATTCCTTCTTCCCGAATGCTCCCAACATTCGATCCTCGATCATTTGCGACTTGGCGAGATTCCAAGGGCTTGGCAAGCTAGGTTGCTTGTTTACCTTTTTTCTTTGGGTTAGGGTTTATACCCTATCGACCCCAATTATCCTTACCTTAGGTCTCCTTGTACTATAGTCAATTAGAACTTGGACAACCCCGTCATCCTCGGCTGGTCAATTTGCTTCTTCACAATTCACAATTTCCCTAAGTTTAACAAATCATTCCCCATGAGAGAGAGTTGTAGTAGGGCGACTACTCGACCTCTTGACGAATCTAACTAGTCATTAGATCTCGCCTTCCTTGGCCTATGACGTAGTAATAGCATCTTATGATTTAGTTGCAATAGCATCTGACCTTCTGGACTAGTTGCACAAGATAGGTAGCAGTGCCTATCTTGAGAATTTACATCCCTTTGTCGATATTACTAGTACCGTGACCTAAGGCCTAGTACCCTCTTCTACTCACAACATAGAACGATCTAAGTACGAGAATGGTGGACTAACTCTGCAAGTGCAATACTAAGAAACATTTTAACTTAACTTAACCTATCTTTCATATTGAATGTGACTGTCATTTCATGTGTATTATATACTTTTCATCAAATGAAATATAACCCTTTTCCTTTTCATACATTTACTTATGTGTGCAAGTTGCTTATGCATGCAGGTCATGCTATGTATAGTTACAATGATATTGACGTAAAAACACAATCTTTTCCTTTCCCATGCAAGTCACGCAAAATAGAATGCAGTTGCTTATACAAAAATATAACCCTTTTATTCTTCTCCATAGCAATTACCTATTCATCCTCCCACGAATCAACCTATTTATGGTCGTCACGAGGAATTTTGTTTATTGCACAAATGCATTGTGTACAACATAACTCATTCTTGCCAACAAAAGTTACCCAATGCAAACCTTCCAATGCACATGAGCATCGCAATATATTTTTAACCTATGTGTGTGATGCAACTAGGACATTATTGCATAAGTTCATCTTTTAACACCTGAACCGTATACTCAAAAATGCAACAAACTTTCATCATGATGGTGCGAGGATTATACGTATCTTGTCATTCAATTTAAGACCTTTCCAAACATCCCTATGATCCTTTTAAAAGCAAAGCGTTCTAATAATGCAATTAACTTAATGCACCCATATCATGCAGAAATGAAAAAAAGGGTGAATTGATGGAACCTGAACATCCGCAGGAGGGGTATTATCGATTCTTGCGCTTCGGGTGGGGACTCCTACATGTGCTCCTCTTACTCCCACGTGTGCTCCTCTTGTGTGGCGCTTGGGGGCCATCGCAATCAAGACTTGGGAATAAGTCGGGCAGGTGGGGGGGTGTGTTGAAATTCTCGGAAAACTGGTAGTCCTTACTTCTTGCAAGAGAACTCCCTTCGCAAGCGGGTTGTGCCCTTCCACGGTCTGTGGGTGAAACACCCCCTAGGAAGCTTTTTGTGGAAGCTTCTAGGAAGCTTCTTGGAAGCTTTGTTTTCTTTTATTTCCTGTCTTCAGACAAGGGGATCCTAACGGCGTCAAGTTGGGGAGAAAGATGAAGATGATGATGATGATGAGGGAGGTGACAATTTCAGGCGGGGCAGGGGGGGTTGCTGTCAGGCAAAGGGGGATGGCACTGCTGGAGGGGGGGCGGCATTGTTGTCAGGCAGAGGGGGGGCAGCATTGCTTTAGACCACCGGGGGGGGAAAGGAAGGCTCCCCTTAAATAGTAGGGAGGGGATTGTTTATGAGGGGGGAGATGGCCGTTTAACAGTCGCCACCCCTTCGCCTGGGGGGTGCATGGCCCCCTCTCTACTCATACTCCCTCTCTCTCTCTCCTCGACATGATGTCGGCGGGGAGAGGGATGGAGAGGTTAAAAAATTTGAATTAAAATTTAAAAAATTTTTAAAAGGGGGGGTGTTCTTATGCAGAGGGGGGATGCTACAATTATGCCTCTTAGGTACCTCATGATACCCTTCATGATATCCTAATTCCATCTGTCAAGTGTAGCCATATAGCATGCTACAACTCCCACTATAAATACTATGTCAGGATGAGTGGCTATCATGGAATACATCAAACTACCTACTACGGAAGCATAAGTGGCCTCTAGATAATGAATGAAGTGTTGTCCTGAATTGTATGATATCAAAATATTATAATCTATGGATGGATGGTCCCAAGAGCTCCAACAAATGCCTAGACTCATGCCAAAGATGTCAGGGAAGTTTCCAATTATTGCCAAGAGCTGGATGGAGTGATAGGAGCTCAAGGATGAGGCAAGCTCATCAAGAAGTAGGGGGCAACAAATACACGCAATTAATGTTGATGTGGCTACCCTTGTTTCTACTCCTACAACATGTGTTGGAGCTTTGGAAGCACTCTAAGGGGCTCGAAGGAACTAAGAAATGCCTAAAAACAAGTGGCAAAAGAAGGGGAAGAAGGTGGGTAGGAGATAGAGCTCAATGCATATCTTGGGGTGAAAAATCAATGGTTGCCATTGAGACTATGAGTTAGAGCTCAATGCATATCTTGGGGCGAAAAATCCATGGTTGCCATTGAAACTATGAGCTAAAGCTTTTCTCCACAATTTGAAGCAATGGGTCAGGGCTCAAGCTTTGGGGAAGATGGCGCTGATACTAGGTGAAGGGAGTGAGCCATTAAGTGGAAGCATGAAGCGAAAGCAAGAGCTATGGTGGAGAGAGAGAGAGAGAGAGAGAGAGAGAGAGAGAGAGAGAGAGAGAGAGAGAGAGAGAGAGAGAGAGAGAGAAGATGTGGGAACTCCAATAATTATAATGTGTGACTAGTAGTTCCGTTATTCAAATTTTAGTAAAAAAATAAAGCATTGATGGTTGCTTTGCCGCAGTGTACATGTGTGCAAGTATTGTTAGTGTAACCAACACACAAATGACTAGGCATAGGTGCCTTTACCACCAACATTTATTGCATTCATCCCTCTTATGTGAGCATTGTTTTGTTTTAGTGCATAGCATTTCCTTTGAGTTGCACTTTCTTCAAGGCAGAAAATGTTTGAGGGCGCTATACATCAACTACACACACACATTTTTTCCTGGGTGCACACAGGGTCATGTAAGGAGCTCATCCCATGGGTACTAGTGTGAGGAAATGGATATCTTGACCATTCATGGAGAGATGACAAGATGGAAGGTGAAGCGTAGTCTCAACTTCAATGAGGGGTGAAGATGAGAAGATATATTTTTATTTGTTGAGAGATACTAGTATATATGTGGCCCATTGTGCATGTGTATCTAAAGTATTATTTTCTTCTCATGTTCTTTTTGCGCCTACTAGGAGCAAACAATGCTTATAATATACATTAAGATATTCTTTTGTTATGTGTGTGTGTAGATATTGGAGTGATGCTTGTGCATCTGTGTGTGTAAAGATATGGCAATGGTAATGTGCCAAATATCCATGTGGGTGTATGCTTATGTATTATATGCATCCAAACGCTGCATGTGTCTTAGTGCAAACTTGAAGATGACATTGAGGAGGCGTCTAAAGGCTCATCATACAAAGTCACAAACCCGAGGCCAACATGTATAAGTAGTTAGAGAAGGTGACAAACCTTCTAGAGAAGATGGAGGGGTGACGTTTCTAGGTGGCATGCGATGGATATTGGATAGTGGTGCCTCACGCGACATGACCAACAAGAAAGGTCCATATAGTTCTATGAAGTCTTTGCAAGAATCCATCACCATGATGGTTGTGGAAATGATACAAAATGCCTTGTTGAGGGTACATGTACTATTTTCTTTATTACTACAAATGGTGAACTCAAGAATCTATCCAATGTGTTGTATGTTCTAGAGCTTAAGAGAAATCTGCTATTAGTTGCTTCTATAACTAATATTGGCTATGATGTGAGGTTCACTAAGACAGGTGTAGAAATGATTGATAGTGCTAGTAAAGTTATTAGCAAAGGAGAAAGGAGGAACAACCTATATGATCTACGTACTATTACAGCCACCATTGGTGTGGGCATAAGAAAACTTTAGCATGAAAGATTTGGTCACATTGGTTTTGCAGTGTTGAAGAAGATGCATAAGCAAGGTATGGTTGCTCACCTACCTGTAGTATAACTAAAATGAAGGAACCATGTGAAGCTTGTATGATGGGAAAGAGGTGAAGGCTTCTCTAGAGTTGGTGCATGCTAACTTATGTGGTAAAATGCATACAAAATATTTTGGAGGATATTCTTATTTTATGTTGATCATTGACAACTACAATAGGAAGATGTGGGTGTACTTCCTTCGTGATAAGGGTCGAGATTTTGGTAAGTTTAAAGAAGAGCTAAAGCTTGTTGAGAATGAAACATGGAAAAGTGTGAAGAAGTTTAGAATAGATGGTGGTGGTGAGTTCAACTAAAAGGATTTTGAAAACTTTTGCAAGAGCAAAGGGACTCAAAGCTAATCGACAATGCCTCATACACCTCAACAGAGTGGTGTTGTTGAATGGTGAAATCACACCATTGTGGAAATGGCAAGGTCCATGCTTAGGAATAAGGGATCACCTAACCAAATTTGGGTAGAGGTTGTTAATACTATAGTTTGCATTCTCAATTGGAGTTACGCAAAGACTCTTAGGGAAAAAACTCCTCATGAGGCCTATTCTGGTAAGAAGCCATCTATCTTACATTTTAGAACTTTTGGATGTGAATATTATGCACTTATTATGCTTAAGAGCAAGGAATTTCCTAGCCAATTTTGGGCACAAGTTGTTAATACTATAGTCTACATTCTCAATTGGAGTTACACAATTCTCACTTGGAGTTACACAAAGACTCTTAAGGACAAAACTCCTCATGAGACCTATTCTGGTAAGAAACCATCTGTCTTACATTTTAGAACTTTTGAATGTGAATGTTATGTACATGTTCCAAAGGATAAGAGAAACAAGTTAAATCCGAAACACACTGATAAAAAGACAAATGGGCCAAGGAGGTCACTAAGAATAGAGGAGCAAAGAAAGGCTTCTACTCTCACATACTTAATATGGCCTTGATGATGGCTGAGATTATGAGATAAGTAAAGGAGCCAACAGACTTTAATAAAGCACTTGCCAATCTAGCATGGAGAGCAGCTATGCAAATTGAGTATGATAGCATAATGAATAATGACACTTGAGTGGAGCTAGTAGATCAGCTAGAAAAGAGGAAGCTTAGTGGCAGAAAGTGGGTCTAAAAGGTAAAGTACATGGCAGATGGTATCTTAGAAAAGTACAAAGCCAGATTAGTTGCACATGGATTTTCACAGGTTGGAGGATTTGATTTTCAAGAATCATTTTTCTCCTAAGTGTTAGAATGATCACTATTTGCATTGTACTTGTAGTGGCTGCTCATAATAAGAAGTGGCCAATTTACCAAATGGATGTCAAATCAATATTCTTGAATGGTGACCTCAAGGAGGAGGTTTATGTGGCTCAGTTTCCAAGATTTATGGGCCCCCATTATGAGAACAAATTTTGTTAGCTAAAGGAGGCATTGTGTGGGCTAAAACAAGCCCCTAGAGCATGGTACTAATGGATAGATAAATTCTTTCTAGGTTTGAATTTCAGAAGATGTGCCTCAGATGCTAACTTGTATGTTTATAGGAATAGTGAAAAGCCAGTAGTGATTTTCCTATCTGTGGATGACCTTCTTATTACATGTGACTATGAAGATATGATCCATTAAAATTGAAAGGCTTTGAGCTCTGAGTTTGAAATGATAGACTTTTGAGCTCTAAGTTTGAAATGATAGACCTCGGGGGGTCCACTAGGGTTTACCGTATGGTACCACGTGAGTGTAAGGGAGTGGGGTTATTTAAGGGAAGGAAGGTACATTTTATAAGGTAAGGTCCCATAAATAGGGGGTAGATAAGGGGTATTTTCATATATTTCTTGCACGCAGGTGATGTCTCCTTATTACTACTAGTGAATCCCCCGTGTGATAGACTTGGGCTTTTTGCACTATTGTTTGGGGATTTAAGTCTGACAAGTGCTTGGTAAAATCTTCATCTCTCAAAATAAGTATCCATGGAAGTTCTTAAAAGCATTTGGCATGATCGAATATAAGGATATGGCTACACCTATGGAGATCAATGTGAAATTATCCATTGAAGTTACATTAGCACTAGCAACAGATATTGGGAGGTATAGGAGGTTGGTTGGCAGCCTCATCTACTTGTGTAACATTAGGCCATATATTAGTTTTGTTGTTGGGATTTTGAGTAGGTTCTCAAATAAACCCCAAGAAAGTCATTGGAAAGCTGGGATGCAGGTGCTCAAATACTTGAAGGGAACTCTTGACTATGGTATCACATGCAATTCTGGAAGTGCTCTCATGGGAAATTGTGACTTAGATTGGGCAAGTGGCAATGATTCTAGGAAATTAGTTTCTCGATATTATTTCTCTTTAGGTTCAGGAATTTTATCTTGGATTCATAAGAAGCAACCAACTATGGCATTGTCTTCTACCAAAGTAGAGTACAAGGCAGCTTGCTTTGTGACATGTGAAGCAGTATGGTTAAGGAGGATCCTATGGCATATGGGAGTGCATGATAAAGATCCAAGAGTGCTAAGATGTGATAAACAGAGTTGCAACACTATGCCAAAAATTCCTATTTTAGTGAGATCCAGTATCACTATATGCATGACTTGATGGAGGATCACATAAGAGAGTTGGCAATGTAGGAGAATGGAGTAGATATCTTTAACAATTCTATTATGAGGGATCTCCTTAAAATTTATCTTTAGAGACTCGGCATTGGGCCAAGAATGTAGTTCACCTATGGGTGGATATTGAGGGGGGTGTTAGATATGCTCAATACCCACTCTTGTAAAGTACCACCAATGATCCACGATGCTCTAAGTTATAAGGATCCCATTATGAGGAGAAGTCATGTGTGAGCATAGACATTGGGTAGGTCATGACTTGTATGTCAGGTGGGGTCTATGTGACCAAATTGAAAAAAAGTGACCTTTGTGAACCTAGCTGTTGGGTTAGATAGAGTAGTTATGTTGGTAGCAACTTGAGGCATATTGCATTGAGTTATGGGGTGTGGGAGTCATCAAGAATCCCTATTTTATGGTTCGAGGGCCACAAAAAAGCGGCCCTCAAATGGTTGGGAGATCCTAGGGGGGCTGGTGGCCCTTTTAACAAGGGTACAAGGGCAGTGCCTCCGGTCCGACGATAAAGGAAATATTCCTTGGCTAGCTAGGGATGGTTCATAATATGGTTGGACTTGTTGACTAGACTAGCTTTCCAAGCTATAAATGAAAGACCCCTCTAAAGCCATCATCAATCTACCTTTTCCCTAGTCAGAGTTCTTGCAACTACCCTAAGTTCTTCACTATCATCAATTTGGATCCCCATCTAAGCTTCATAGTGGAAGCACACGGATGGATAGAGCCATCTTTGTATTTGTTCATTTGAAATTAAAACATTCTCTATTCTTCTCATATTTGTTGTGTATTATTTATTACTAGCTCGGATTTTCTCCATTGTATTCTCTATTATTCTCGTATTTGTGTATTCTTTATTCCTAGCTTAGATTTTGTCCGTTGTGCTGTGTAATTTCTACATGTAAAAGATGTGATAAGCTTCTTAAGATTAGCTCAGTACGAGAGAACCCATATTTGAGACTTTTCCAAGTTAGTAAGCCCTTTAATTGAATTGACTAAGAAAGCTAATGCCATGTACATGAAAGGGATCCCAATCCCACTTTCATTCACAATCATAATCGCAATTACAATCAAAGTCTTAAATTTATGGAAAAAGAAGATAGTTTTGATCACTTGTCTCTCCACACCAACTTCATGTGTCCAAAAAAGGTTTTTCCATGAATGACACATTTTTCGAGAAAAGCATGCATTAAAATTGATATGATCTTTCCAAATTGGCACTTGCATGCATTCTACCAAAAACAAAAAGAAAGCACAAATAACACAATATGTTTTTCTTTGTTAATATTAATTATCTTGTGATTAGTTGTGTTTCAAGTGGTATTAGAGCAATTCTGATTTGTGAAGATGGAAAGCTTGCATCAAAGAATGAAGGAGCAAGAAGAACTTATTCAATGTCTTCTTATTGATCTAAGAAGAGAACAAGGTGGCAAGGAAGTTGCAAAGGCATCACGGATTGTCTCGTGAATTTAGAAGGTGAAGCGAATACAACAGGTATAGCCAGATCGACTAGAGAGACACCTTAGCAACCTAGGTCACAATAGTATGTGAAGAGAAGAGAAAGAAATTTTGAATATGAAGCTAGAGAGTCTCTGATTATGCAAGTATTCACATGAAGGTGAAACTGAATGAGTTTGATGGCAAAAGAAGACATGAGAAGATATGGAGGTGTGGCTTGAAGAGCTTGAAAACTTATTTGCACTCCAAGAAATTTCTAAAGAATGAAAAGTTAAGATTGTGAGGCTGTGGCCTAGGCCCTTTTTCCCATTGTCCTCCTATCTTCCTAGCTTCCTTCCTATAGGGCCCATCTACCTTTACAATTTGCACGGCGGATGAGAGCCTGGCACTCTTAAAATAAATCATGGTGCACCTTACCCTCTTTTACAAAAGTATTGACTTGCACTTTTTTTTGTGCGCCTTTCTCCTTTATTTTGGGACTTTTCTACACTTCTTGTGTTTCCATATTTTTCTTGGCACGCCTTCTTTTTCCATTTCGCTTTTGCCTTGGCCTTATCTTTTTCTTTAGATTTTTTATATTTTCCACCTTGTTCGTATGAGGGTTAACACTAAACATTTTTATGACTCTTGAGCCATACCTAGTACTCCCTCTAGGGTCATAAGGCCTTGGGTGTGTATCATATATTAGAGGCTGTTCAATCTCCATATACATGCTATCAATGCACCCATCAATAAATACATTTTTGCATGCATGCTCTTTCAAAGTCGAGCACATAGAAATCTTCTTATACTTGCAATTATATACCACATCAAACTTAAACTGAGCCTCACTTGCATCCAACACATTCTCACCATCACCAAAAATAGTGAAGCAATCCATATCTTGAAGCATCTTTGAGTTGCATATCAAGGCCTCTGACAAAGCATCCGAAACATTTTCCAATTGTGGAGCATTACATCTAACATCCTCTAAAGGCATATCCTCGAGCTCACGAACTGTCTTAGAAATGATAACTTTATCCTGCAAATCATATGCATCCAACAAGTCACCAATCTTCCTTTGAGTCCTTCCATCAAGTAAAACATGATCTTTGTAAACCTCTTCAGATGCATTAAGAAAATCTATGGATGCAATGGCTGACTCTTCCATTATAGGATCTTCCAAGGTATCTGTGGTTGTTTCAATATCAAAATGCCACTTATATCCTAGCTATTTTCTCTCTTGCTTACTATCCTCTTTTTGCTCCTGCCCAATCTCTTTTATAATATGCTCCAGAGGTGGCTAATTTGCAGCTTTAGAAAAATCCACACTTCTTGTCACTTCCTTAGATATCCCTGCATTATCTTCATCTCTCTTTTGTTTCTCTTCCACAAGTACATCTATATTTTGCCATTTTGTTGAATAGTCATCCATTGAATATGCATCTACCAATGATTCCCAACCAGTTATGTCATAAATTTCTTTCCCTGCATGAGACATTTCATTATAAGTAACATTCTTGTTTTCAACTACATGCAAAGCATGTGTCCATATTGTAGCCTTTGGACACTTGGCCATGCATTCTATCCAATTGTAGACCAAAAGTAGAAGCATGTACAACTGGATAAGCATTTCGGACAGCCAAGTCTTCCAACAACTTCTACATACCTTCCTTTCCAAAATTCAAAGTAAGAGGCAATTCCAGATCTTGTGCATGGATCTTGCTATCTTTCCAAAAGATGAGCTGTCATGTCAAGGCCCTTTGATAAGAAGTAAAATCCTTCCTTTCATGCTACAAACTATCACACCACATACATCTTTTTCCTAGTTTAGTGGGCTGCTTCCCATCCCCTTTTCTCTTATTCTTTCTCATCCAATTTTGTGACCTTCAACTGAAGATCTTGCATGCCTTCAACCAATTCATCAAATACATCTTTCTCTCTAACATTGGGAACAATAGCAGGTACAACCATAGGATTAGCCACAGAAGTGGGTGGCTTACTGGATACATCAACTATTTTGCCGATAACTGTGAGCAAGCTAGAGACATGCAATCTTTCTCTTCTTCTATACTTTTTCACAAGTGCAGTAACAGCTTCCTTGACATGCATCCACTTTGTTTTAAGACATGTCTCTGTAGTTTGATCCTCTAGCAAATCATCAAGCTTCTCTTGAAGCTCAGGATCTAGTGCTTGTAGAAATAATTCAATTTTCTGACTTGCAAGAGCTTGTTGTTCTGCAAGATCTAACTGCTCAAATCAATTTTCAAATTCTCTTAACAATTCGGTAGCCACAAGACTCTTATTGGGTTGTAAAACCCACTCCTCAAAAGTCTTCCGTGTAATCAAACTAGTATCTTCAAATGTAAAATTCTTTCATGAGTGTCTTCTTGAAAGCTACCTAGTCAGCATCCTGTATGTACAATTCAGTAATTCGCACTTTCAATTCATGTACAATGATCTAAACAAAGTACTGGCTCCATGCAAGTTATGCCACTCCAAAGAATTCCATATTTTGAGCATATGTATGTACATATGCAGATACATTTGTGCCATTGAACAAATTCATCTCACGCTCAATTGCTTGAAGAGCATTCATTTTGTTTGAGTGGAAGCTTGCATCACCTATTGTTGTTGTTGTACTTGCATAAGCATATTCATATTCTGCACTAGCCGTTGCAAAACATCACTAAAAATTGTGTGTGAAGGTTCTCCCATCTTGTCTTTCCTTTTGACAACCTCTCACATCGGGTTCACCAATGTCGGAGGGGTTTTAGTTGAAAGGCTGTATCCACTAGGGATCATAGATAGAAGGAAGTAGAGGATAGGAGATGGAAGAGAAGAAAAAGAATAGACAAGAGGTAAACACGATAAACACAAAGCACAATCAATCGAATCAATATGTATTGAGAGAACTTGAAATCCCTTGTCTGACACTACTCAAAAGCAATCTCCAAGCATTAGATCTCTTGGAGCTCCCTTGTAGACAAAAAACGGGCATTAAAAAATAGCTTTCTCTCTACTACTCGGAACCCAAATCTGATGGTTCAGTTGGCTCCGAAAGGAGGGTAAAACCCCAAGACACCTAGTTAAGAATCTCGTAGATCACCCCTTCTTCTTCCAGTATTGTTTGCTGCTTGTCAACTACGATCGCGATGCACACGATTTTACCCATTTGTTTTATGAAAATCCCAAAATTGATTGGAAAAGCAACTTGCTTTTTGCATGCCACCCTATTCTAGAAGTTTCCCTATCTTTTTAGGATATGTACAATAAATAATATAAAAAATAGGCTAAAACTATCCAAAAATCTAGTATTTTTAAACCATCCATGCCACTACACTAGCACTAATGACTCAGATGGCATTCATTCTCTAGATCAATAAGAAAGTTGGATGATGATACACTCTAGAGTTTTTCACATTGTGTTCGTGTAGTGGCACAACAACGTGTATGACAATGAGGGGTGGAAACATTGGAAATTAAATATTTGTTGATGATTGGCTTCTATCTCGTAGAGATGGTGACAACTATTTACATGGCACTAATTGTGATGTCATTCCATATCACATGATTTTGCATGATGCTAGCATGGATTATCTAATTTCACATGTTTATATCAACATCTTTTCTATGAAAAAATTTACAGAATGAAACAAAGATATTGATGCCTTGAATTTTGGAGCCTTATAGAGAATACACATGGATAGTCACATGTACTAGAGTGTTCAATCCATAGGTATGAGTGATGCTAGTTCTTTTGTTTAGTGAGCTAAGTATCTTAACTCAATTGGTCTTGGTGGTGGGTTTTCCACCTAGTCTAGTACTTTTTTAAAAATCCCTGTTATACAAGAGTCTAAATCCTATAATGGGTTTATGTAATGGTACTAGGTTAATTTGCAAACTGGGGGGGGGGGGGGGGGGTGGGTTTACTCATAAATACATATACATATCATTGTCTTACTAAGAAGTTTTACATGTGCCTTTTATGCTTTAGAAGAAAGTTTCTTAAGGCCAAGGGCACCTTTGTTAGACATTCAATACGTTTATATGAGAGATTCATCACTTCTCTGATGCATAGGGTTGTAGAGATACCATTACTTTTAGGAAAAATTTGATTTAGAAAAAGAAAGCTTTGGCGAGAAAAGTTCTAGCTACACTAGCACTTGTAATGTCCCTTTTATTCTACTTTCTTGCCTAGGCTACTTAATTTTGTAGTGCTTTTTTGTAAGATTCCATTTCAATATGTATATATATATATATATATATATGAAAGAAAACTATGATTGTATTTTATACCATTTTCTATCAAAGTGAGATTTGAGGAGCCTCAACTTTGCACTAACAAATCTTTGTTTTATACATGTCAATATTTTTGGAAAATAAGCTTATGAAATACAAGCCATTTCATGATTTCCCTATTATACACTATGTATAATTGACATTGAGAGTCCCTTCTAGGATAATAGTTAATACATTGTTTGAAAGTTTTTCTTAAAAACACAATAGAAACATATTAAATTGTGTCGCTCGACTCACATTCATTATGTAATAAGAACTGGTTGTACTTACGTAAGATAGATAGTAGGATGTATTAATATCAATAGATACAGATGCACTAAATAGTGAAATAATGCAAAGATAGAGCCTATTCACACATTTTGTTATGGAGTTATGATATCCATGGTATTTTACCAAAATTCACTATGAAAATAAGATGTTTTTAATTTTATTAATTTTAATTTTTTTTCTATTTGGTGCATGATTTGTGACTTATTTCATGATTGCACATGTGTGATGCTAGTTGCATTATGTCTAGTAGATAGATGGAAGGATAATAATGTGCTTTTTTTGTGGTGATGAGCAAATTATTGGATGGAGTGATATAGAATAAATATTTTGAAAAGATCATTTTAATGCATGGAATTGTATGCTTCATAGCATGGAAATATTATTTTTGTTGGTGCTTCCAAGCACAAGTACTTTGCATGCACACTTGTGCAATTGATTGATTTATTGTAAAAGCATAAAAAGGATAAAATATTGTTTTTGTATGTAAAGCTATTAGATCAGGTTATGATAGACTTATTTTACCAAAAGACAATTATGCAAAAAGCTAAAAAACAAGAACACAAAAAGATACTTTCAATGTATTTTAAGCACAAAAGCTTAATACAATTTACAAATATATGCATTGGGGGGCAGGTGATCACCTATTCATGGGGAAAGGTTATACCCAATCTTGTGCCATGTATGCTTTTCTCAATTCTCTTCTCTCTTGCACTTTTGTACTTCTTTCAATTTTGACTAATAATTTGTGATTATATGGTAAACAACCTCAACATTGGTATTAGAGTAAGATGATTGGTGGACGCATCAACATCAAGTAGGAATCATCCATCTTATGAGGACTCATCACCGTCATCATCAAAGATTAGTCCTTTTTTGGAAATTTATATTACACAGAGCTCATGTTGCAAGGGACTCCCTTTGCCAATATTGAATAAACCTCAAGAAGTGTAAGTCCACCTCCTTTTGATAGCACAAATCTTGAGGGAAAAAAGATTTTAAGGAAAATAAGTACTCATATTCTTGAAGAGCTATCTCCAATGTCCGCATGGAAAACTACGCTTTTAAAAGGCTTATTCTCTTCAAACCATCTAATGTAATGAACAATCACCAATAGTAGTGGTTTACTCTCCTAAGTGGTTTTGAGCCAAAAGGAAGGAGAATGAGATCTAATCATGCTAACCAAATCTCACCGACATTGTAGCATCAAAACAAGCACAATTGTGCCAAAACCTCTTATTCTTCCTTGCCATCAAATGAAGGATAGCCGTGCTCATTCCACTAGGTTTTGATGCCGACCTTATGAGCTTTTAAAAAATGATAGATGACCATTCATATTTCAAAAGGAGGGGGGTGTCTTTAATGTATTTTTGTACATTTTCTCATGGTGGCAACAACTAGGCATCTTGTGTTCTTACTACATGCACACAATCACTATCCCATCTTCAGTTCACTTTGATCCACCATCTCCATCAACCTTGGAATTAACAAACCTTGTGACCTCTCCTTTGACCTCATTTCTACCATGGCAAATAGCCAATTGGCAATTTATGTGGACTTTAATTGATAAATTTCAAAGACTTTCTTATAAGCCTACAATCTGTGACTACTGTAGGCTTAAAAACAAGCCTTCAAAGCAATGCATCCTACCCTCTTGACCTTGGAAGGGTCACTTATAGGTATTGAATATATCACGTGGACTCAAAAGAAGAGATTCTTTCACTACCATTTTTACACATGTTTTACATATAGAAGGGTGTCATATAAAGGGATCATTATAGATTGAATAGAAAAGGGTGCCATATAAAGGGATCATTATAGATTGAATAGAAATGGCTATGTTTAATTTTGAGAAAACTCATAGATAAGGATATTTTTAAGTAATCCTTGAACATACATGATATAGAGGGTTTACATATAGTGTACCCCTCAAGCCCTTGACAAAGTACCAATTTGGCACCTGTGAGGCTTACATAACTTTCGTCAAGATCTATGACTTACAACAAGATGCCCATTATTTCTTTTCATATTTATGTAGTGGTTTGGTTTTGGTGCATAGATCGGATGTTGTATGCTCGTGTAGTGAGCGTCGAAAGGTCCCCAAGAACAAAAGAACTCTACTTTTTGCACAAAATTCAAGGTAGAAAGCATGCACGACATGAACAAGAGACCAATTGGGTAGAATCTCCCCCCATGCCTTGTGTGAGCAATCCACAAAGCATGTATTTTATGTATTAATCATCTTCAAGCTCAAATAATAGCCCAAATTACAAAATAGCATGCTTTTGTCTTTTGAGTTTGCTTTAGCACAAAATAGAAATAAAGCTAATAGGCGGGAGCCCAAAGAGTCAGGCATACCCAATACAATGTCCAAATACAAATATCATAATCGTGCGCCCATGCACATACAAAATAATAAATAAATATTCAATGCCTTAATAAATAGGCGCAACAAAATATATGCGCCATGCCTAAGGTATGCGCCCATCAAAATATAAGTGATAACTTGAATAGACGCTATCCTCCAATGCTTTCCTCTGCCACTACTGCTATCTCTACACATCAATTGAAGCATTCACAATCATTAGTAAAATAATACAATTAAACCGACAAAAGTGAATACCTAGCAGTTTTCAGCTACATAAATAAATCAACTGGTTAGAAATCAATCCTAACCTTAATTTATCATGAGTGCACACTCTAAAATCATAAATGTTTATTAATTTAATATGTATTTTGTGGAATCACCCGCTATGGAATCACCCATGTATACACTAAATTAATGAAACGCCCGAAAAGGATAGGCATCCCCATCAACTTCTCGCACAAAGAATCCACTTTGTGTATGAGCCCGGGTCAACAAAGTTTACGGAATCCACAGTAAAACCTCACAAAATCCACCGTGGCATGGAATCCACCGTGAAATATGCCTCCTGGCATCATACCCCCGGGGTGGGATAGCAATTTTCCTCAATTGCTATTAGCTCAATGTGGAGCTAACAGAGTGGGGAAAGCATTTAAGTCTCTAGCGTGCATCCATTGGGCCTCTTCAACAGGATGGTTTTTAAACTTGACCAAATATCTAGAATATCTATGGCCAGTTCTAGTAGTCATAAAGTCAGTATCTATGATAGCTTCAGGTTCAAGGATTTCAGCCTCTTCATCTAACAAAGGTGGGTTTTCATAAACAGGGTGTACAGGTAATTGGCCTCTAAAGGGTCGTAATAAACTAATATGAAAGGTGTTGTGAATTTTCCAGTGTGGTGGTAGTTCTAACTTAAATGGATTGTCATTGATTTTATGAACGATCTTAAATGGTCCATAGAATCTAGGTGCTAATTTCACAACTAGGTGTTTATCTACACTTTGTAATCTACGTTTTTCTATTCTTAACCAAACATAGACATCAACTTTGAAATTCATGGCCTGTATTTTCTTATTAGCTTGCTTTGTATATGATTGCTGGGCTTTGGCAATCATGTCTTTAACCTCATCAAAAATAGTAGCGTGCATGTTAGCAATATCATCAGCACTCTGAATTCTATTTGATAAAGATGCAATAGGTGTATACAATCTATAACCATAAATCACTTCAAACGGTACTTTCTTTGTAGCTGTGTGTGGTGTATTGTTATATGCAAACTGTAGTAAATGCAAATGTGTGTCCCATGTCTGTGGTTTAGAAATAGTGTAAGCACGTAAAAGATCTAAAATAGTACTGTTAGTAGCTTCTGTTTGTCCATTAGTTTCAGGATGAAATGCATATGAAAAATCAATCTTTGTTCCTAGGTTAGTAAACAAAGTAATCCAGAAGTTATTACAAAATCTAGAATCACGGTCAGAAATAATAACTTTTGGTAATCCATGATTGGTGAAAATAAATTTCAAAAACAATTGTGCTGCTTGAGATGCTGTTGAAGTTTTCTTACATGGAATGAAATATGCTTGTTTACTAAACCTGTCCTACAACAGTCCAAATCATATCATGGTTAGCTTTAGTGTTAGGTAAACCAATAATAAAGTCCATAGAAATCTGTTCCCATGGTCTTGATGGAATAGATAAAGGCATAAGTAAACCATACTGTTTACCATGATGTCTCTTAACTCTTTGACAAACCAAACATTCAGAAACAAATTTAGATACATCAGTGTCCATATGTGGCCAATAAAAATCTTTAGTCAATGTACGTAAAGTAGATATGATACCTCTATGACCTTGATATGGAGGACAATGAATCTCATTCAAAACAAAAGATCTAAATGGGAGTGTAACACATAATCTCTTTTCATAAAACATGAATCCATCATGATAAGACAGTGAATCAATAGGAATCCAGTTATTTCCAACTAATTTATTCCAATCAGCATGAAAAGTAATGTCCTAATGATAAGTATCTTTCATAGGAGTTAGAGAATCAAATGATATGATAGAAATATTATAAATGGTGGGTCTTCTACTTAAAGCATCAGCTACTACATTTTCTTTACCTGGTTGATATTGAATAAGGGGATGAAAACTTTGAATAAAAGCTACCCATTTGATATGTCGGTCAGATATTTGAGGTTGAATAAGGAGATATCTAATGCTTTGTTGGTCAGTCTTAATCATAAACTTGGAACCCATTAAATAATGTTTCCATTGTCTTAAAGCTTGTACAACAGCTAACAATTCTTTATCATATGTGGAATATTTAAGTTCGGATGGTTTCAGTTTATAGCTAGAATAGGCTATGGGATGATTATCTTGCATAAGTGCAGCTCCTATTCCAGATCAGCTAGCATTAGTAACTACTAAAAAGAATTGTCTATTGAAATCAGGTAGTTGTAATACATGAGCATGGGTTAATGCATGTTTCAATAAATCAAAAGATTTCTGTTGATTATCAAACCAATGATAAACAATACCTTTCTTTAAAAGTTTAGTCAAAGGCAAAGCAAGTAATGAAAAATTTCGTATAAACTTCTTGTAAAAACTAGCAAGACCTAGAAAAGAACCTAACTCATGCACATTTTTGGGTATAGGCCAGTTTAATATTGCTTCTATCTTCTTAGGGTCAACCTTAATACCTTCTGATGATACAATATGACCTATATATTCAATTTCTGTTTGAAAGAACTCACTCTTTTCCGGATTAGCATACAATTGATTATCTTTCAACAACTTGAAAACCAAAGACAGATGTTCATAATGTTCTTTCTCATTTTTACTGAATACCAAGATATCATCAAAGAATACTATAACACAATGCTGATATTTCAAAAATATGCAATTCATCATTCTACTAAATGTAGCGGGTGCATTAGTCAATCCAAAAGGCATCACTAAAAATTCATCATGATGAAATTGTGTTCTAAATGTAGTCTTAAATATATCAGATTTATCTAATCTCACCTGATGATAACCAGATTTAAGGTCTATTTTACTAAAAATGGCAGAACCTTGTAGTTTATCCATAAGATCATGTACCCTAGGAATTGGATATCTATTCTTTACAGTAATCTTATTTGGGGCACGATAATCAATGCACATGCGATAAGTATTATTCTTCTTCTTTACCAACAAAACAGGTGTGCCAAATGGAGAACTAATAGGTCTAATTAATCCTTTGTTTAATAATTCCTCAACTTGATTTTGAATTTCTTTCTGATCAATCTGGTTATGCCTATATGGTGCTTTACAGGGTGGTTGTGTACCAGGAATTAAATCTGTTTTTTGGTCTTCAGGACGTGAAGGAGGTAGTCCAGGTGGTAGATCTTCAGCAAAACAATGTTTAAATTGTGCAAGGAATTCTTTATGCCTAGGGTGCATATGTTTTTCTTTAGCTTGAAGTTCATTCACCCAAACTAGATAAGATTTACTACTTTTGTGTAATGCACGTTGTTGTATTGCTACACATTCGAGGTGTGAAATCCACCCAGATGTTGTGTGTGTGACATTTGTTACTTTGTACATACTTAGTTGTTGTGTTTACATTTATTTTCTGCGTGTGAGTATAGTGGAGAGAAGTTTGGAGGCATAGTGGTGGGCATGAAGGGATGCTTTTAGCCTATGTTGAGCAGGGCTAAGGAGAGAAGGCTTTACATTGGACAAGCGTTACATGTTGATGCCCTTCAGAAAGGATTCACATCAGACATTTATGTTCATAGTACCCTGGTGTCTATGTATAGCAAATGTGGGAGCATTGTAGAAGCAGAGAATGTGTTTGATGGGTTGTATGAGCACACTGTTGTGTTATGGAATGCTTTGTTTTCTGTCTATCTGGAGGTTATGATCTGCTTCCTGAGTTTGGAATGGCACTTATCTGCACATATTCATGTATGGTTAATGCTCAAGCCCTCTTCAATGGAATGCTCGAATGGAGAAGGCCACTTTTCTGCTTTAAAAACAAAAGGAGACTGCTTTTCTGAGTGGAATATATAGTGCTGGGGAAGAGGACAAAGGGGGCGTGAGAAAGAAAAAGCAAGAAGGACTATTTTTGAAAGGGGAGTTTTGGAGGCAAAAGGGGGCTTTCGTTCTTCTCTCTGCAAAAAAATTTTATTTATGAATTTATTAAGAAGAAGAAAAGAACCTTCTCTATTTTTCCGCGGGAGCCTCATTCAGGGTCGAGGATTCTACAGGATTTCTCATCAGAAACCACTAGGGGGGAAGCTTCTCAATTCTCCTGTTCGAAGAGCAGCCGTTGAGAAGAAGAGAGATTGGTCACGGAGACCAGCAGCAGACAGGAACGCAGGCGCAGAGAAAGGAACCTGAAGAAGTGCTGCAGGCTCTCCACAATCTTCATTTTCTATGGTTGTCCTACAATGCTGTCGACAAGCTCCTGTCTCAGAAGCTATAACCACGTCGAACTTTACCCATGCCAGGCTCACAAGCTTCAGGACAATGACCTGCTTATGACGGAGATGATCCAAGAACCTTAGGAGACAATAGAAGTGTTACTAGTAGCTGCAGCAAAGCTGTTCGTTATGTTTCAAGGGATGAGATCAAAGCAATGTCTCCATCACGAAGAGATGGGATTGACTCAGCAACAGAGAACGACCTTCGTAGATCATTTTGCAGGTTCTTGAGGGAGCTTGGAATCAAGCTAAGAATGCCCAATGTTGCAATGGCCACATCCACTATATTTTGTCATCGGTTTTACCTTCATTAATCACACCATAAAAATGATCGATTTACAATTGCAACAGCATGTATGTTCTTGGCCGGCAAAGTAGAGGAACATCGGAGGTCTCTTGAAGACGTGGTTGCTTTGGCATATTGTTTGCAGAACATGAATAATCCTGTAGTAGCTCAGGAGATGAGAGATAAGGATTTGTGCAAGAAGCAAAAAAAAGAGCTTGTGCTAGTTGCGGAACAGATTGTTCTTGTCACATTGGATTTCAACCTCCAAGTTTTGCATCCCTACTGCCGGACAATTCTACCCTACAGCTGTTCACTTCTGCAACCAGAAAAGCCATTTTTCAATAAGAGGAAACGTGGATACTTGAAGCTTCCATGAACGTGCTGAAAAAGACCATTCTACCCTTCATTGATGATATGCTTCTGAATTACTGTGGCTGTCATTTGATGATGTTTCAAGCATTCATTTCAGTTCAGAGAACCTCAACATTACTGGAAATCCACCTTGACAAGATGTGTATGCAGTCACAAAGCTAGAAGAAACATGCTATTGTGTCCTTTTAGAATCATGAACTGATTTCTATTGTTCGTCTAACAAAAATCTGTGACACTTCTCCAACCAGTTTAAAAGCAAACACTGCTCCTGAAAATTTTATTCTTGTCTGAATGAAGAAGAAGAGCCAACCTTCCATACTATTTATTTTTACAAGGATGTCATCAGCTTTATGTCATACTAATCAACCTTGGTTCCATTGATCTTTTTCTGAGCTGCAATGTGGGCATTTACAACAGTAAACATCTGTGCAAGATTATTGAATCCTGGGGACAGCTGCTGTGCTTTCTGAAGAAACTTGAGGACACCACTATAACCATGGGCTGCAAGCTTCCTCTCTGCAATATCCCGTGTTTCCACTATTAATATTTGTGTTCATTCAAGAATTACAGCAGAATTTCAGCATCATAGCTTTTCTGGAGCACAGTACAACAAAAAAAAGAAGGAGACTTGCTGAAGGATTGTTTAATTGAAGGACTGTTAACACTGACAGGATTGCAATTCTTTACTAAAAGAAAATTGCACAGAGATACTACTTTTGATTACTCTATGTTAACAACAGTAGACAGCAGTAAATAAGAATAATTCAGCTTGATTGATCTTCCATCTCGAAATTTATCAAGGTCTTCTGTAGACGCGGCTTTGCTTTCGAAAACCCTTCGACAACGTTTAACTTGAGTATGAGTAAGCAGTGGAAAATTATTAAATGCGTGCATACCATACAATGTAATGTGTTTTCCTTGAAAATGAATTTTAATTGAATGCGTGGAATAATCTATGTCAGGATTATGCTGATGACGCCAAGGCATACCTAAGATAATATCACTGGACTGTAATGGTACAACTAGAAAATTTCTTCTTTCAGTGTATTCACCAATTTGAATTTCTAAATCATTCACCTCTTGTGTTCCATTATACCTTGTGCCTAAGAATGTTGCTTTAATGCGATAATGCGTAGGAACAGTTTGTAATTTCAATTCTTTCACTAACTTTGCAGAAATAAAATCATGTGTACTACCATCATCATGCAAAATAATCTTTCCTTTTCCATACACTAAACATTTCATTGTCAACAAAGAATGTGGAGTTGGCATACCTGGTAAAGTATCCGAAGGAGTAGTAATGTCGTCCTCATCTTCCGTAAAGTCAAGAATTTCCTCATGTTCTTCATCTTCCATTGCTCCAAGATAGTTGATATGGATAGGTGGCTTCTTCGATTGGCAATTGGCTGCTAGATGTCCAAGTTGATGGCATTTGTAACACACTATAGGTTTGGCTTAGATACATTGTTTGCAATGGCAGGTAGTGTAGGAGTATTAGGATTTGGCTGTGAGGATGGCTTAGGGTTTTGATTGGTATTTGTTGGCAAAGGAGGTGGTTTTGTCCAAGACTTACGGAAAGATGATGAAGGAAATCGACTTTGATTGAATATTCTAAAATTTGAATTGAATTGCTTTGAACCATAGTTACCATTTTCTTGAAATTTTTGTGGACGCTTGTCTCTTCCTTGAAGCTTGTCTTCAGTGTCATGAGCTAAAGAAATTGCATATTCAAGAGTTGCAGGCTTGAACATATTAACTTCAGCATAGTAATGCCCAAGTAATCCAGACATAAACTTGCGCTTGTGAGTCACTTCAAGTACGTCTTCAAGCATGCGTAGTTGGAGTAAGGCGTTCCAAAAGCGTTCAGTGTACTGGGAAATAGGCTCACAATCTCTTTGCTGAAGAAGGTCCCATTGCTTTATGGTTTTTTCATGAAATTGTGGAGGAAGGAAATTCTGCATAAACTTTTTGAAACTCTCCCAGGTAGTGGGACAATCTATGCTCTTATGAACCACGGTCCACCAAAGAGATGCTCTATCCACTAAATGATTAGTGACACACTTGATTTTATCTTTTTCAGCGTATGTCTCTTCATGAAAGTAATCATCAAACTGACTGATGAATGCAAGAACAGTCTTTCCATCTCGAGTGCCATTAAAAGTACGGAATTTGAAATTTATTTTACTTATCTTTGTTTCTTTGCGGATGGATTGAGCTTCGAGAGTCGCATCGATGGTTCGTCGGATAAGATCTTCGGGTTGTGGTCCATCTTTGTCGGTAGTCGATCATTGTAAATTGGCCAATTGAACTTGCAAGGCTTGTCGAGATCTTCGTTCTTCATCCAACTGCATCATAATTAAATCCAATTTTTGTTCCATCGTAGGTTCAGGAAGATCGCCTTCAGCCATTAAATCATCCATATTTTGTTCCATCATCTTGTAAAAAATTCAAAAGACCTCACACTCTCAAAATCCAATTAGTGGGATGAGTGTAGCTCAAAGTCGGGTGTACAAGGCTTATAGATTTTTGTTTGGCTTTCACGGTCTTCGACTTTTGCGGTTGCGGGATTTGAAATCTTTGTAAAATCTGCGTATGACCTTCTACGTGTGCTGAAATTGGTTCAGCAAGTCTGTGTATGCGAACAGAGTCTTCCAAGGAACAACTTTGTAGTTCAGTGCTTCTGCGCAGGAACAGTCCTTATGGGAGTTTTTGGCATAAGTCAATTTTGACCTCTACTGACTTGCAGAACTTGCAGAGTTGCAGATTTTATTGAACTTGTCCAACTTGAAAGATTTTTGTGACTTTAGATTTGATTGACTAAGCTTGTAGCTTAGTTTGTTACAAACGATGAATTTTAGGGGGGGGCGTTTTTCAGCCGCAAAATTCACACTGAGAACATCCTGATGCACCGATTTGAAAAAACTGGATTGAGTAAGCTTTTTAAGCTTACTATTAAGCCTTTTAAACTATCAAATAAGCTTTTAAGCTTTTGGGCTATGGATTTATTGTCAAACTCTTGAGAAGTAAACGACTTGTAGAAGGAGATTTCCTTGTGGTCCTTCACTTCCCCAGGCCGGTCCTTTGCGATCAGAGGCTGTAAACAGAGGTTCTTGACCGCCAGGAATCCACCCATATCGACCGTTTGTGATGAAACTGACTATAGAGCTCGATCGTTCCAGGAGCTCCGCCTTCACGCAAGATGGGTAGCGATTGGAAGCTCTCAATCTCAGCTTCGCTGTGATACCACTGGTGCACAGATCTGATGCTCTATGCTCGCGTAGTGAGTGTTGGAAGGTCCCCAAGAACAAAAGAACTCTACTTTCTGCACAAAACTCAAGGTAGAAAGCATGCAGGACATGAACAAAAGACCAATTGGGTGCAATCTCCCCCCATGCCTTGTGTGAGCACTCCACAAAGCATGTATTTTATGTATTAATCATCTTCAAGCTCAAATAATAGCCCAAATTACAAAATAGCATGCTTTTGGCTTTTGAGTTTTCTTTAGCACAAAATAGAAATAAAGCTAATAGGCAGGTGCCCAAAGAGTCAGCCATATCCAATACAATGTCCAAATACAAATATCATAATCGTGTACCCATGCGCATACAAAATAATAAATAAATATCCAACGCCTTAATAAATAGGCACGGCAAAATATAGGCGCCATGCCTAAGGTATGCGCCCATCAAAATATAAGTGATAACTCGAATACATGCTATCCTCCAATGCTTTCCTCCGCCACTGCTGCTATCTCTACACATCAACTAAAGCATTCACAATCGTTAGTAAAATAATACAATTAAACCGACAAAAGTGAATACCTAGCAGTCTTTAGCTACATAAATAAATCAACTAGTTAGAAATCAATCCTAACCTTAATTTATCATGAGTGCGCACTCTAAACTCATAAACATTTATTAATTTAATATGTATTTTGCGAAAGTACCCGCTATGGAATCACCCATGTACACACTAAATTAATGAAATGCTCGAAAAGGACAGGCGTCCCCATCAACTTCTCGCACAAAGAATCCACTTTGTGTATGAGCCCCGGTCAACAAAGTTTACGGAATCCAGCATAAAACCTCACGGAATCCACCGTGGCACGAAATCCACCGTGAAATATGCCTCCTGGTATCAGGTTTGCGCAAGTAGATAATGAACACTTGTTTGGAGATTCAACCAATCGCAGAATTATAAATCTAGCATTTTCAAAGCTCTAAGATTTCTAAATTGTCATCAACAAACAAAGTATTTCTCATGAAGCATCAAGATTAGAAGTATAGATGCATCGATATAACTTAAACATACAGGAGCATATTCATACAAGCCATGTTTCTTTGAAGGTGAGTACCAACCCCCCTTAGGTCTTTGTAGGTTGATAAAAAAATGAGCTACTAGTAATTGGACTATACAATAGAAGGAAAAAAGAGAATCCATCATCACAAATGCCTTTTTTCCAACATGCTTTTATTCTAAAGTTACCATACTCTATGACAATGGGTTTTCAAGAGATGTGGATAACCTTAATATATCACTTACTTAGATTAAAATTCTTTGGACCTCGCAATATTGCGTTTTAATTTCTAATAACTCTAACAAAATTTTGTATAAATTTAGGATTTAGAAATCATGTTACAAATAATACTTATTGAGCAATCACCTTGTTCTCAAGGATATCTTGTTGTCTTGCTTTGTTTTGTATAAAATTAGGACACATAGATTGTTTTTGTATTAAATATTCCTATCTATGTTTATGTTACATTGAGTAGCATGAGTATTTTCTCGTTGTAGTTTTTTCTAAACAACCTTTTCAATGGTATTAGCATTATTATTCATTTTGTTGGGAGCATAAACTTTAGGATTATGAGGCTCAATTTGACTATTATTAGAAAAAAAGAAGCCATAATATGAAAATAGACCTGATTTCTCAAGAGGTTTTGCTTCAATGTTATTATTTAAAAAAACATTATACATGTTTTATTTTAAAATATCATTAATCATGTATTGAATGGACTCTAGACTAGAATAGTAATTTTGGAAAAACATGTTGATGTGACTTTTTTTTCTCTTATCTAGAATGGATTATGTTAGTCCATGACCAAAAGAAAGATAAAGCAATAAATTTAGTAACCAAAGATGTTTAACATAATGGGATCTAGAAATAAGTAGTTAAGCATATGAAGGAGACTTGAAAAATGATTGCAAAAAGAAAAGGACTAATAATTAAAACTTCTTTCAATCTGAACCTTGTATGTTAGATAGGAGTTTGTTTTATGAATTTATCTTAGTATTATTGTGGAGTAAATGCCCTAAATAGTACTTCAAGTACCTAAGGACCTAAACCTTTGTAGGCTACAATGTTAGCCTCCTTCAAATTCCTTTTGAGCTATTTGAACAAAGACTATTTCTGTCCCTTATCTCAAGTCTAGGATATTATTATTAAAGTCGACAAATCATCCACAAGTTTTAGATAATTTGCTAGAACTTCATATTGAAAAGAGGAGGCAAAACTATTGGAAGGCATCCAAAAAATAAATTAGCTCCAAGATACTATGGGCCATTCTGTATTATTTATAAGATTAATATGAATGCACTTAGATTGAGAATTCCTTCTCATTGACATATTCATAATTCTTTTCACATCAGTATATTGAAACCTTTTAAGGGAATACCTCTTATTACGCCTATTGTAGACAACCAAACATTGTTTGAGGAAGAAATCTAAAATTTTATTTCTGAAGTAATTCTTGACTATGACTAGACCGCAACTAGAACTAGAAATCAATATCAAAGATATCTAATAAAGTACAGAAATCATTCTATGGAAGAATCTAAGTGGATTCAAAAGTCAGTGATAACTCTAACCTAAGACTATCTCGGAAATGCATATATTTTAGTCACATGAATGAGCACAAATTCATGGTATGATGTGGTGTTTCATATAAAATCCATCGAATCTTACTTTCATAGAAAGGTGCAGATTCATTGCATGAGGCAATACTAGCATGTGGCTAATCACCTGTGTAATATTTTTTCTTCTATTAATTGGGGTCATTTACTTTTTAGCCCTTAGAAAATGTTATGGAATCTATGATTTGTCGTATAAGTGCACATGTGTGATATTGATCACATTATGCCTAATAGATGGAAAGATACTAATGTGCTTTGTGTTATAGTAAGCAGATTATTAGAGGAAGTTATGTGAAATAAATATTTTCAAAAGCTCATGTTAATGCATGGATATTGTACACTTTATAGCATGGAAATAATATTGAAAATTATATGCTTTATAGCATGAAAATCCTATATTTTTGTAGAGGCTCACAAGTGCTATTATTTTCGAAAAAATAGTAAAAGCTTAGAAAGACTATGTATTATATTACATCTAAAATTTATTTATTATACAAGCTTAAAAAGGCTAAAATATTATTTTCAGATGTAGAGCTATTACAATAGGTTATGCTCGATTTATTTTGCCAAAATTAAGTAGTGCAAGAAAAGGAAATGTTAGCATATAAAAAGATGTCTTCAATGTATTTTGAGCACAAAAGCTTAGTACACTTTATGAATACATGCATGGGGGAGGTGCTCATCCATGCAGGGGGGAGATTATACTCAAACTTGTGTCATGCGTGCTTTCCTCAATTCTCTTCTATCTTGTAATTTGTATTTCTTTAGATTTTGACTAATAATTGGTTATTGTATGGTGAAGGGTCTCAACACATTCAACATCTCACAAGTGATTGCATTATTGCATCTAGACATACATATGTTATCTATTACAAAGCACAAGTGAATATGATTAAAATAATCTCAATATATAGCCTATTCTTATTCATAGTATTTTATAGATTTAGGCACAAATCACATCATATATTGCACGCAAAGCGTGGTATTTCTAATTCTTTGATGTGTAAAGAGAAGCAGCTATGTGATAGCCTAGCTACTCCCCTTTGTTTACAAAAGCGCAAAGTAAACAAGGTGAAGTCACATGATTTTTGCAAGTCCAGAAACCTCACAACACATGATTGGTCGGTTTGGCTAGCAATGGTGCTTAGGGTAGCTAGTAGTGTATTTTCCTTAAGATGTGATGCTAAAATATGCTATATATGTGTTCCAGAAGAGAGAGATGCAAGAAGACTTGCAATCTTTTATTAAATTTTTTTTCAATAGAAGTGGTTCAAAATCATTATGATCCTGAAAAGCCAGAGTAAGAGATCTCTTTTTATATGATGTAAATGACCCTCCCACATATGAGGGATGTTGTTAGGTAGAACTAAACTTCCCCCTTCAAAATGACGATATACTTAGCATAAGAAGGGTTGTGTGCCGTGCGTACAATCTCTTCACCAAGGAATTGGGTTTTTTGAAAATAGGATAGCCTTTTCTAAGGACAGCCTTTGTTCATTCTTGCCTATCGACCGTCAGCTGCTGCTGGTGAGCTGTCGAGTCTGGTACAAGAAAGTTGAACGTTGGCACGGAGATGTAGTAAGGTCGATGAGATGAGACCTTTGCTCGACTTTTATTTTTTCTAAAGGTTGTGGTGGCGGACAGCAGGCTTTTCGGAGACATCATGGATACCCAGCCCAATTCACTCGACCACCTGCTATCGATACATCACGTTCTGCAGCGGACGCTTAAGTGCTGCTAATTCCGACATCCTGTATTTATTTATTACGTTCAATCGGCTTAGATTCGCGACACCACGATGTACCAAGATATGCGAGGCGATATATAGAGACGATGGTTTACCAGACACACAGAGAGAGAGAGAGAGAGAGAGAGAGAGAGAGAGAGAGAGAGATGCCATCTACAGTGCGAGGAAGTGCTTGACCTTGTATCCAAGGAGTGCGAGCTTTCATTAGGTGAAGAGAACCCTCTTCTCAAAAGTTCAAAGGTTTGACTCAATTTGAATGTCATAAGATCAATCTATGGTTTGCATCAAATTCTTTTTCATATGTAAATCTAGTTTTCCATTCTTATTCTTCATTGTTTATTGTTGAAGGATCTCAATTTTCTATTCATACATTATATTTTTTTGCAATGCTTGAGTTAACGTATTTTTAGTAGGGATCTCTTATGGTTTTATAAGTAGACCTATTAATGCTTGCTTAAACTTATTATCAAATGTGATTAGGATTATGTAAGTTTGTTACTAGGGTTGCTTTGCTTTGATTAAAAATTGTATTTAATGGATTCTAGAACTCTTGTTTTAAGGGTTTTAAAATTACTAATTTTAATGCTTCAATAAATGGTTCTATAAATGGGTGTGCTAATGCTTGCACTCATTATTAAATGTGATTTAGGTTGTGTAAGCTTGTTGCTAGGTTTCTTTACTTTGATTAGATGGTAGGGTTTCTTTTCTCTAATTAAATGTTGTGTTTGATAATTTTTTGAATACTTGTCTTAATGATTTTATAAATACCGAGTTTTAATGGTTTTATAAATGTTGAGTTTGTTGCTAGGGTTGCTTTACTTTAATTAAACATTGTATTTAATGGATTAGAACTCTTATTTTAATGGTTTTAAAATTTCTAACTTTAATGCTTCAATAAATGGTTCTATAAATGGGTATGCTAATGCTTGCTTAAACTCATTATTAAATGTGATTTACTTTGATTAGATGCTAGGGTTTATTTTCTCTAGTTAAATGTTGTGTTTAATAAATTTTTGAATGCTTGTTTTAATGATTTTATAAATGCAGAGTTTAATGCTTTAAACAAAGAGAGCATGCTAGAATCTAGACAATGTAACCAATTACATATCTATATTGTATGAAGAGTCAAGAGTCTATATATGGTGCAACATTTTTTGAAGATGCTATGGGTGCAATTGTGCTGTTTAGGATTGTTGTATGTTAATCATGTATATCATTGTCTTGTAAATGTACTTAATCCTTTTTTATTTCTATTATCAGTATAGAAAGAGTTCATGTCAAAGAATGTAACATGTGTTAGTTTTGGGATAGGGATACAAATGATAAGATAGAAGAGAAAAATAAATCCAAAAAAAACAAAAGAAGTGGGGAGAAGACTTCCAATCTCAATAAGTTAATGAGGAGCTAGAATGCCTTTTATTGGAGCTTTCAAGAAGGAGCTTCTGGTGAAAATCAACAAAAGGCTATTCTAGTTTCCCGATTCATTTCTCCATGAAATGTGATAACTAGAAGTCTTCTCTCTTGCCGAAGGCTCACTCAGACTAAAAAAATATGAACATTGAAGTCCATTTTTGAGATGTGCCAGAATCTACAAGTAATTCATGCACGTAGTATGTCTTATTGTATAATGTTTTTCTTTCAAGCTTTATGTAAATGGTTATTAAAACTTAATTAAAGTTTTTTTTGAAAGTTGCTCTAGTTGTGAGCTCTTGTTGGTTTTATCTTGAAGTCAAAGCACGTTACATGTATTGGTTCCGAGCTATAGACATAAAATGAGATGATAGAAAATGAGAATAAACTTGCCATGCATTTTGTAACGCAAGCTCAATATGGCAACTTATCATGTATTTTATAATGCTCTTTTTATATGCTTTATGGCAACCTTTCAACAAGTAAAGTACAATATTGCTTCAAACTGTTTGTATTTTTATGAATGTACAATTAAAGAACTTACTTTTTTTAACATTTAGTTTAATTTGGATATTTTATAATTTCCGTTGTATATTGTTGTTCAATGTCTTCTTGATTCAAACTATGTTAGTGTGTGTAGTGATCTTTCATAATATGGGGATTCGATTTATAAGAGTAATGCCCAATAATAACACAATTTTCGGGGGGGAGGGAAGGGTGGGTGAACTAGGGGGACTATGTGTTGCAAAGTTGCTCTACAACCAACAACTCCCATGCTTTTATTTTCCGTTTCATGGGTGTGTTTATAATCTTGTAGAGAAAGTGTGTGAGAATCACTCATAGAGCAGTGTATGATGGCATTAAAACTACAATGAAAGTTGCAGAAAGATCACATTTAAATATCCTTAAAAATTTGCATTTCATCTTTTGTAAAGTACATGTAGAATTATATGTAGGTTTGGTTACATGATGGTTAAGAAGACTATAGAAGGGCAAGTGAACTAGGGGGACTACGTGTTGCAAAGTTGCTCTACAACCAACAACTCCCATGCTTTTATTTTCCATGCCATGGGTGCGTTTATAATCTTCTGGAGAAAGTGTGTGAAAATAGCACACAAAGCAGTGTATGATGGCATTAAAACTACAATGAAAGTCGTAGAAAGATCACATTCTTAAAAATTTGCATTTCATCTTTTGTAAAGTACATGCAGAATTATATGTAGGTTTGGTTACATGATGGTTAGGAAGACTATAAACATGTCCATAAGTCTTTTTAATAGTTCAAAATATATGTCAATTAGGGCCGTCTATGAGACAAATACTTTGTAGTTATTAAAGTCTTTAAGAAGTATGGTTTCCATACATTTTGGATAGTAGATGCCAAATTTATTAGCTATAGTTATCATACAAGTAGTAATATCATTGTAAATGATAATCAAGTTGTATATAACACACGGACCTATTTGGTACATTGGATCTTGTAAAAATTAGGAGTGATTGGACTTCTCTTAGATAATCCATGCTATGAAGTGAGAAAGGCAAAGCTTTATGTCCTATTGGCTGCCGAGATAGCATTGCTTTCTTGGATTAGGCATCGTCAGCCCCCCACATAGACAAGGAGCTCATGGAACCATGTAATCCACATTAAACATTGAGATCCTTCTTCTAGGAAATTGAATGCATTCACAATAGCAATTGGTGCTCTAAACAATGATAATTTGTGTAAATAGAGCTTAATTAATATCAAGATTATGGAAATAAAAAATCAATGCTATCTTCCTATACATACGTTAAGCATAGAACACACAACCACCATGCAATATTAAACCCAATTCTCACTATGTTGATGTATATCTTGACTTTGCACCATATCCACTTCCTAAATCTAATGATTTATTTTTGTGTGTGAAAACAATGATGCAAATATCATTCTTGTCACATCCAACCAATTATATTAGTCTCGTTGCCTTTCCAACATGCTTGCAATACTCTCAACAAATTGAACTATTTATTTATTTACAATGTTTCGTGCATATAATTATTTATCATAGACCTAATGACATTGGCACATTGCTATCCTTTAATTACTTTGAGATATTACTAAGAGTTGTTAGCCCTAAATTCTAGATATCATCATTAAGAATTAATAGATTTTGACTTGCTACATGTCACTTGCACACTAACACTTTGTTAGCCTTTACTTATAGATATCCCCATTATAGATTGCAATCTTCTCGGCAATCACATGCCATTTGCGCTCTCTTTAGGATATAAGCCTAGTAGTTGTGTCTACATCATTTTCGTAAATCAATCCAAGTTGTTTGAAAATTTTAGTAATCTTAAATGTTGAAAGGGACAATTACATGAAGATCTTAATATTGAGAGTATCTAAGTCAATTTGTGAAACTTGTTAGTCATTTTGTTGGATGGGGAGAACGTGACCAAAATTCTTGCTTATGCCAATATATATATTATGTAGCTAAATAATATAGCTAAGCTATATTAACCTCTTGCAAATTATTTTATGTGCTTTTGTCCATTTGTCTCTTGCATATTATTTTATGTGTTTCTCCACCTCTTTCTTACATATTACTTCCCATGCTTGTCCAAGTTTTTCTTACATATTATTTCTCATGCTTCTCAAATTCTCTGTATATAAAATCCACCTACTTTGTACCACAAGGTGTCTATCATACACACAAGCTAATATTGAGCCAAGTGTAATGTTATGCTCCACTAAAAAATCTAGAGGTATGATGTCAAAAGGTGTACCAATGAATCCTTGTAACCACTCCTATAACTATTGCCGCAAGTAACCACCTGAGATTTGATATATGATTCAAACTCTTATTGCACCAACTTGTGTGTTGCAAGTCCATCCTAATGCTTAAATCATAGGTGACATTCATATACATTATAAAGGCTCTAGTGAATCATTACGATTCATACAAAAACATGAAATGTTTATTGGAATAAGTACTTGGTAGTATTGACTATGTTTGAGGCTTGCAACTATATTTCATTAAGTCTATGGTCTTTAACATCTTAATACATCTATAAAAAACAGTGAAAATGCTTAGTTTAACAATCTTAATTTGAAAGAGCTAGTCCTCTTTACAACACCTCCACTATTCCATGGGATCATTCTCATGCATAAAAGGATCCACTCCATCTGAGTGCCTCTCCAAAGATATTCAACTCTTAAAATCTTAGATACTATCTCATCCCTTTCCATAGCGTGCTTATCTAATGGTCCCTTGATGGCACGATCTTGATACAGGGGAAGTTCTACCCCATTTCCATGACGATGGATTTGAAAATATGGTTCCTAAATGATACTAAGGTCACTTAATAGTTTAATATATCTGGTATCGCTTGTGGCAATTTCTTGTGTAAATTTACCTAAATCAAAGTAGACTCATGTCACACTTGGTTCAAAGAGACTGAGAAACGAGGAAGAACTAACATGTTGACCACTCTACCGATGAGGCAAAGTCCCACAATGGCCCTCTAAAAAGATATGAAGTCAATTTCTAAGATAATCTTCCTATGATATCAACCTTTTAGCGCATTCCCACCTACTCCTAGTCTATCAACCTTGAGGGGAAACCTCTCAGCTCAGTGAGACAACCGAATCATAGGATGGATGTATTAGGGTTCCTCCCTCCTACTTTCCTTTTTGTGATAGGGTTGGTTAATTTTTCTAATTATTGAACACACTCAATATGACACATAGAAACAATTTTCTTTATCCCCTTACGAACAACATTCATTCACATAATCTAGTCTACATGACATGAAAATAATTTGAAGACAATCACAATTTTTGTTTCAAATTGGGTAACATTTTTTATTCCACCAAATTATTTTTCCATATAGGGCTTCACTTGAAGGTAATACCACCAATCTGTTGTCATAAGGCCACATGTTTAGTGAACAAAAGCAAGAAAAAAACATCCATACAAATATTTTGAATATGTGTTTATGAATCATTTAAACAAAATCTTTATAAGATTTTCAAGGAGCATAATTAGTCCATCAAAATAGTCTAAATTTCCAATATTGAGTTCTAATGGCTTAATGAGAACTTTTAATGAATCCAAAAATATAAAAGGATCTATCTTGAAAAGTACAAGTCATCTAAGGCAAAAAATATCAAAAGTTGATGTGTTTTATCAAAAGCAAAAATCTAAGATGTTTTGAGAGGATTTTCACAATTTTTCTTGTGTTGACTTGTAGATTAATTTATTGTGATCATTTTGAGTTTGCATGGCAGAATTATTGACAAAACAAGTTGCACGTAGAATCAGGGTTTCCAAAAAGACAAAAATAATGAAAAGCAAAAACCAAGGCATAAAAGGTAAAAGTCTATGCTTTTAATATAAAAAGCAAGGCAATGAACTTCTATATAAGATGTATAGATTGATGTATAAAGATTTGGGCAATGAACAGAGTTGGGAAAATTGGGAATCGATCACTAGTATTGAATAAGCACTAGTCGGGTGTTTTAGCCTAGAAAGGCTCACTTGATAGTGACTTAAATTAGATTGTACTATTTGGGTTTCATTGTATACTCTTTATATTGTTGTTGTAGAGATTTGGGATTGACAAAGTAGATAGATGTCATGCCATGAACAATTGAGCTCAAGCTAATAGCTTCGGAGAAGGCTCCTTTTTTCTAAAATGTATGTCACAATGTACAAAGATTATACATGGTTTATTTATAATTCAACATAATACATTGGGTTTCTATTTTTCATATTTTGTCTTCCATCTTGCTTATTCTCGAGAATCCCATGTAGTTATCAATCCACAAAGCATAATGAGTTAAGACAAGATAAAATATAAAATGTGATTGACATGAAGAAGTAGCTCTATGTATTGAATATTATGTACCATATATATAATCCAAGTAACCCTTAAGTTCAATACCCTGATATGATGAAGAATAACTCAACCAAAATGTTGAAAAGAAACCTAAATAATATATTTATGGACTCTTCGATGTTCGTATCTTAGATCCTTCCTCAATCAAAGGAACATGAGGTGTAAGTGCACACTTCAATCCTTAGCTCTGATTGTATATCAACTCTTGTAATTTTTTCGAGGCCTTCATACATCAAAATATGCATCTTATATAGAAGTTCATTATCTTTCTTTTCATGATATAAGAGCATAGGCTTTTGCCTTTTATGCCTTGCTTTTTGCTTTTCCCTATTTTCATTTTTGTGGAGGCCCTAAGTCTACAAGCTATGACTTGTTTTGATCTTAACTTTGTCTTACAAACTCTTTATATGGTTATCTACATACTCGAACTGATTGGAATAACCATGATCTATAAGCTAGGCAAAATTATGAAAATCTTCTCAAAATAGATAAAAATGCAATTTTTTATAAAATGCATCACTTTTTTATATTTTTAGATTTAAATGTCTTGTACCATTCAAGATAGGTACTTGTATGCATTTAGATTCATACAGAATTCTCATTAAGTCATTAGAACTTAATATTTGAAACTTAGCTATTTTGATGGACCAATTCTGATCCTTGAAAATCTTGTAACAATCTTGTTTCAGTACCTAATCATAAACACATATTTAAAATATTTTTATGGATGTCTTCTTCTTGCTTTTCCTTCACTAAACCTATAGCCTCATGAGACCACTCCAATTGACTAGCATGAGGGCCCTCTAAGAGAACCATCACGAGCTCACATAGGTTAGATTAGTCCTTGACTAGTCCTAGATATCCAAGGGTTTTATTATTACAGTCTCCCTTGCATCCTTGTCATCTCCTTACTAATGTGTTATCCCTACAAGAGACGTCTTGCATTCAAGTTGATCCTAGCATTTAGAGAGGACAAGAATAGCCCCTTGGTGAAGGGCTCCTATAACTAGCCTTGGGAAAGCCTAGGATGTATTTGAGCTCAACTTGGTTTAATACAAACCCTAAGTAGAACACGCAAGCACAAAAGATCCTTCCAATACATCCAATCATCTTTGAGATGTAATTCATGCAACTTGGAATTTTCTCTATGGTTACATCATTCTAACTTGAAGTTCTATCTTTCTTTGAGATATTGTTGTAGACTTAGGGAAAAGCATTTATCTTTCTTTGAGATGTCATGTTACAAATTTCATCATTGTTAAGGAAGAAGACTACTGTCTCCAACAATCAAATTGGGTAAGCTTATAAGGCATGTCAAACTCTTCCTAGCTTGCTTGAGACTACATTAGCCTTCTCCTATCTTACATGAAGGCACCCTCAATTTAATTTCCTATCCTCAAAAAAATCTAATATCTGTATGATACAAAATCATATAAAATTCCATAATATTCTCAAACACCCAATATAATAGTAAATTTATTACATATGTATTTTAAAATATATTGTGAGCACAATGAGAAGAACCTCTGCTTGGCCTCATGTGCTGGCACATCACTTGTACCAGTGATCTCATTTCTAGATCCCCTACTCAAAGCTCCAACATTTCTTAACTTTGGGGCCATCACACACAAACTCTACACTGTGTTACAAATTTAGCTCCTTATACTCTTTGTTGGTCTTAAAATGTATGTATCCAAATCGGACAAAAAAAGGATGGTAGTAGCGATTTGAAAGAAGGTTATAACTATGGTTTGAAAGAGAATGTATTAATATTGATGAGTTGTGGAAGGTAGATGGTGATGATCAAGGAATCTTAAATGGGTTAGGAGATTAGGGTGATAAGTTTCTCTTGCACTAAATTTGAGGATCTCAAGGGAGAATGGTGGATGGATGATGTGAGTGTGAGGAAGATGGTTGAATTGGAGCAGACATTGTCTCTCTCTCTTTCTACACACACATACAAATATACACACACACATTTTTCTTATCCACTTTCTCTATTTCAATTTGTTGGGGGGTAAAGGTACATGTGCCAATGATGTCGTGTATTTACTATACACACCATGAACACACACATGTATACTATAGGTGGCAGGTATCCATCACTATCACTTTATTTTTTATTCTTTCAATGACTATTGAATAAAGGAAGGTCAGTCACATATTGTGACTATTGGAGTTCCCACATATAATGTCTCTCTCTCTTGCTCTCTTGCTGCATTCATCATAGCTGTTGCTTTGCTCTTGCTTCCACTCATGCTCTACCATTCAATTGCTATCAAAGCCAACCATTCAAGGAACTTCTTCATCCTTTGCTTCAACTTGAATTCTAAGTTTTAGCTCAAGGTTTCATGGCAACCATTGTTTCTTCCTCCCATGGTATGCATGGATTCTTCCTTTCTCTTGGTTTGTTCTAACTTTCGTTTGTCTTATCAATGTACTTCCTAAGGCTTAGCTGAGCCTTGTTAAGTGCTTACTGAGTTGAGAAGTAGCCATTTTATCTATTTTTAGTGGATCTAGATTATGTTACAAAAGTCATAGATAGATACGGTAGCTTGAGAACACTTTTGTCAGAGAGAGAACTAGGGAGAGAAAAAGAGGAGAGAGAAGACTGCAAAAGAGGGAGAAAGACTGCAGGAAGAGAGAGAAGAAGAGTGACGAGGAGAGAGAAAGACTAGATTTAGAGAGAGAAAGATAGGAAAGAAGGGGAAGCCATAGAAGCTGTGAGCAAGAAGGTAGAGAAATTCTGTAATTGTATTATTATGTCAAGAAGATGTGAAAAATTACATCTTCTCTCCTTTTATACCAATGACAGTGTGATATGGAATAATATCAATATTATTAACACTAATTTGTTATTCCCAGCTTCTTACAATCCATCCCTTCCCAAAAGTTTTTGTCCTAAAAAACAAACCTAGAAACAACTAGAAAAAAGATGGATAGAACAGAGTACTACTCTGTTTTACAGCTTTACAAATGGAAAATGAATGAAAAATGACCACTACATGAGCTGAATTTGAAGAACGGAAGTAAGCCCTAGCTATATACATGATTTGAAATACTTCAGAAGCAAATGGAGCCATAAAGTCTTCAGCAAATAATCCCAGAACAAAGTAGACAGCTTGCTGAGTAAACAGTCCCTGCTGGACCAAATCTGCCATAACTTTTGATAGAAGTGTCCAAATGAGATGTACCATATATCAAAACGAAGCTCTTGAAGAGTACTTTAAGCCCATATAGATAGCTTAATTCTAAAAATTAGGTATGATAAGAACTATTCTAAAACAGCGTGCTGTCCTGAACTAGTCTGCATCATTACTAGCTCCATAAGCAATAGGCTTCAGCCACCAATGTCTCCCTCAAGTATGGATACTCATCCAATATAGAATCAGGTCTCCAAGAAGCCTCTTCAGATGGTAAACCTCTCTATTTGATCAAATATTCCACAATAGAACGTGATCGAAGCTTCTTTTCACGCTGACCTATAACAGCCTCCGGGATGTACTAAACAAGACCATCTTCATCAATGGGTGGCTCATCAACTATATCCATTGGATCACCATAATAGGGCTTGAGCTAACTAACATGGAAGACGTTATAAATCTTTGTAGAAGAGGGAAGCTCTAGTTTGTATGCCAAATCTCCAATTCGCTTAAGTGTCAAGATTGTGGGAGAGAAGGAAGGAGTCTCACTTGTAGCTTTCTTGCTTGCACAATGGGGGAATACACACAAAGGTGGAGGCTGAAAACAGTTTTTCTCTTCTTAGTTGTGTAAGCCAAAAGAACTCTCTTACAAAGAAATAGAAGAACCCTATATATGGGTCTCCAACCAAAGACAACTAACTAAGGTGGCATACTAACTGAGCCACGAACTAGAGTAGATAGCTGTCATCTAGCTATTATTCATGGGCGGTGTACCAACCACATCTGCAACTGACACGTCGGTGACATAAATGCACAACGGTCACCCTGGCATATCACGAGTGGAGCTCGATATCTCAACACTCCCCCTCGAGCTCAATCCCAATTCCTGCACACCAAGCAGGTCTCTGAACTTGCGCAGCTTCTCTGCGCCCAATGCCTTCGTGAATATGTTAGCTACATGATCCTCTGTGCTGACATAAACTAGATCAATAAGACCTAGTAAAACCCTCTCCCGCACATAGTGATAATGCACCTCAATGTGCTTTGTTCTAGCATGATAGACTGGGTTATTTGCCAAGTGTATACTACTCATGTTGTCACAATAAATGACAACTGGCCCATCTGTAGACTGATGCATATCATAAAGTAGCTTATGCAACCAAGCTACCTCACATGCAGCCATTGCTGCACCCCTGTACTCAGCCTCTGTGCTCGACAAGGCAACTGTAGGTTGTTTCTTGCTGCTCCAAGTGACTGGAGCACTCCCAAAAGAGAACACATATCCACTGGTAGATCGTCTATCAGAAGTACTACCAGCCCAATCAGCATCAGTGTATCCATGCAACTGTATCTCAACCCCAGTCTCATAAAATAGTCCATACTGCAATGTGGACTTCACATACCTGAGTATGCGTCTAGCCGCATCCAAATGCGGTTTCCTTGGAGCCTGCATAAACTGACTTACCAATCCAACAGCATAGCTCAAATCTGGCCTGGTAATAGTCATATAAATCAAGCTTCCTACTATGCGTCTGTACATAGTAGGGTCTTCCAGAAGCTCACCTGCATCTGCGCTCAGCTTCACATTCTGCTCCAAAGGAACTGAAATAGGCTTACAGCCTGTCATCCCATATTTGGACAGCATGTCCAATCCATACTGCCTCTACAAGAGCTGTATCCCACTTGGTGATCTAATCACCTCAATGCCCAAGAAATAACACAGCTCTCCCAAATCCTTCATCTCAAACTTTTGCTTCAATAGCATTTTCACATGAAGGATATCTTCATCACTGTCACATGTCATAATCAAATCATCAACATAAATGACAAGCATCATAATACCTTTCTCTGTTTTTCTCACATAAAGTGAGAAATCTGCCTTGGAAATCTGAAAGCCAATAGTGACAAGATACTGCCCTATCTTGTCAGACCATGCTCTAGGTGCTTGCTTCAAGCCATACAATGCTTTCTTCAACCTGCAAACAAACTCAGGATGAATAGCATGCACATAACCTGGTGGCTGCTCCATATATACCTCTTCTTGCAAATCACCATGCAAGAAGGCATTCTTTACATCCATCTGATGTAAAGACCATTCCTTTGATGCAGCCATAGCAATGACTGCTCTTATGGTTGCCATCCTTGCAACCGGACTGAATGTTTCTTCATAATCAATGCCATATGTTTGTGCATACCCCTTGACTACTAATCTTGCCTTGTATCTGTTCACAGAACCATCTGCATTGTGCTTCACCTTATAAACCCACTTACAGCCAATTGCATTCTTACCTTTAGGCAAAGATACCAACTCCCATGTAGCATTTGCTTCCAAAGCATCCATTTCTTCATCCATGGCTTTCTCCCATTTTTCTTTTCCCATGGCTTGCTCAAAAGAAGTGGGTTCTGGTTCATGTATCACTTTGACCATATATGCATAGTGAATGGCTGTAAATCCATCATATTTCAGCCTATCCACAGGATACCTAACTTTGGTAGACCTGTGCAAAGTAGGCTCACTTTCAGGTGATCTCAAAACATCCCTGGTCTTCCTTACTCCAAGTGTAACAATAGAGGGGATACCCAACTCATCATCAATGCTCTGTTCTGAGCCACTGGATTCACCATCCACATAAGAGTGACCTGCATTCACATCAAACATGGGTTGATCTACCTTCTCTTTTCCTTTTCGTGAAACCTGCATACCACTATCTGCATTGCTTTGAGAAGATTCTCCTGATCTCAATCTGCCTGTCCATGGCGAAGAATGTGAACCACTGCTAGAAAACGTTCCAAGGCCACTAATATTTTGTGACTGCTGCTGTGAATTCTGTGCAGCATTACCATTTTGTGCATCTACATTATCAATCACATTTATTGGTTTATACCAGCTACTCATCTCATCAAAAACAACATCTCTGCTCACTAAAAACTTACGAGTAGAAGGGTTATAGCATCTATACCCTTTTTGCTGCAGAGAGTAACCAATAAAGATGCACTTCTCAGCTTTTGGATCCAACTTGGATCTCAACTCATCTGGCACATGTACATAGGCAATGCAACCAAAAATTTTCAAATGAGAAATATCTGGTTTCCTACCAGTATACCTCTCCTCTAGAGTCATCCCATGTATTGCTGCAGTGGGAGTCATGTTCATTATGTAGACTGCTGTAGCAATTGCTTCAGCCCAGTAAAAATCTGGCAAGTCTTTTTCATTGAGCATGGCACGAGATACCTCTCCAATATGCCTATTTTTCCTTTCTGCAATTCCATTTTGTTGTGGGGTATGACTATATGAATATTGCTGCTTTATGCCATGCTCCTGCAGGAACCTTGCAAACTCATTTGAGAGTACTCTCCCCCTCCATCTGACCTTAGGCATTTTATTTGCAGACCTGTTTCTTTTTCAACCATAGCTTTAAGAGTTTTGAAATGCCCAAAAACTTCACTTTTCTTTTTCATAAAATACACCCAAACTTTTTTGCTATAGTCATCAATAAAAGTGACAAAATAGTGACAGCCTCCAAGAGATGCAGCTTTAGTAGTCCACACATCAGAGTGGATTAATTCCAATGGCTTCTTACTCTCTTGAACATGTCTAGGAAATGGTTTCCTTGCCTGTTTTCCAAACTGACAGGCTTCACATATCTTATGCATTTCTGCAACCTTGAATTTAGGCAATCCTGCAACAATATTTTGGGCCTGCATTGATTTAAGTCGCTGTATATTAACATGACCAATGCGTTTATGCCAGATATCAATATTTGCAACTACACCGGTCCCATGTGCAAACATTGTTGCACTCAATTCAGACATGTCTGCATCCAACGTAAACATTCTGCCCTTCTTCTTTCCTTTTGCTATCAAGCGACCTTTATTTTTCATATCCTCAACAAAGCATCCATGAGGATTAAATTTGACCTGCAAGCCCTGCTCAACCATTTGACCAACAGAAACCAAATTCTTGGTGATATTCGGGACATGAAATACATCGGACAGGTATTTCTTTTTCCCATCCTGCATAGACAAAGGAATTTTTCCAATCTGCACAATAGGATGTGCAGTATCATCACTAGTCTCCACAAATCCCGGTTTTTTCATTTTCCTTGCATCCTTCATCCATTCTGCATGACCTGTCATGTGGTTTGATGCACCTGAATCAACATACCATACATCATTGCTTTCTTCTGCACTTGTCACAGAATTGTTCATGTGCTGCACCATGAACAAATGCTCATTTCTATCATCACCCTGTCTACTAGAAGATGCATAATTCCCTTGTTGCAGTTTTCCATTCATGATGTCATTCTGCTTTTTATAGCAGTCTTTAGCCATATGACCCATTTTACCACAGTAGTAGCATTCAACATTATTGTTTGCATTTTGGCCTCTTTGCCATCCACCACGACCTCTTTGGCTCCCCCTGCCTCTAGAGTTACCACGTCCTCCTCCATAGGACTGGTTTTCTTGAGTTTGCTGCATATTCTGATTTCTACCACGGCCTCCAAATCGGCCTCCTCTACCTCTGCCTCTACCTCTTCCAACATTTGAGTAGAAGACAGCTTCTTTTGAAGTTCCTCCTGAAGAAGATGCACCACCATTTCTCTGCTCCTCAGAAATTAGAAGAGCAATCAACTCCTCAAAATCAGGAAATCTTTCACGGACGGAAATGGATGTTCGGAACTGTGCATAATCCTTTCCTAGACCATTCAAGGTCACAGAAACTAAATCATCATCTTCCACTGGCGACCCAATGGAAGCAAGTGCATCTGCAATCTTCTTCACCTTCATGTGGTAGTCATTGATGCTCATATTTTCTCTTTGCACATTATGCAACTCTTGCTTGAGCTGCATTTTCCTGGCTTGCGTATTTGTGCTATACATTTTTGACAAAGTATCCCATGCCTCCTTTGGCGTACTTGCATCCTGAATATGCACAATCATAGAGTCTGAAATACTGATAGACAGCCAGTACATAACTTTCCTGGCTCTCTCATGCCCTGATTTGAATGCCTGCATTTGCTGTTGATTGGGAACATCAGGAAGAACTGGTTCTTCATTTCCTGCAACAAATTTCCAATATCCTTTTCCCATAAGGAAATTCGTCATTCTAAACTTCCATGCTTGGAAGTTGTTCTTGTCAAGCTTTTCAGTGACAATCTGTGAAAGAGAATCGGACGCCATTACAGAACACTGCAAAAAATTCTGTCACTGCAAAGAACACAACTTCAGCCTCACAAGGGCTAATCTGCAAAACTAACGAAAGTGGTATTTGACCACACAGTCACTTCCTAGTGATGATTTTGCATCAACAGGAAATGGGGATGATTCTGTAACTCCCAATGTCTCTGCGCACAGGTATACGATGCAATTTCTACAGTATCTTTTCACCGAGCTGTAGAACAGTGGCTGCACAGCATAAAACTGGGCCTTTTCCTGAGTGCGTGCAAAAAACTTCCGCCTCCAAAACAGACCCAGAAATGGCCTCAAATAAAAAAAACAAAGTCGCCAAGGGCTAAAGCCCTTGCCCGCAGCATATGCTGCCCTCTTGCTTCACTGCGAAGGGCGTCTCAACTTGAGACAATGCACTCTTGCAATTTTCGTCTCTGCTACCTGCAGAGATCTACTCCCAAAATAGAAAATGAAAGCAACATTGCTCCTCTTACCAGAACACCGCGAGCTTGGCTTGCTTTCTTGAGCTCCTTACCACGAACAAGGCTCTGATACCATGTCAAGATTGTGGGAGAGAAGGAATGAGTCTCACTTGTAGCTTTCTTGCTTGGACAATGGGGGAATACACACAAAGGTGGAGGCTGAAAATAGTTTTCCTCTTCTTAGTTGTGTAAGCCAAAAGAACTCTCTTACAAAGAAATAGAAGAACCCTATATATGGGTCTCAAACCAAAGACAACTAACTAAGGTGACATACTAACTGAGCCACGAACTAGAGTAGATAGCTATCATCTAGCTATTATTCATAGGCGGTGTACCAACCGCATCTGCAACTAACACGTCGGTGACATAAATGCACAACGGTCACCCTAGCATATTACGAGTGGAGCTCGATATCTCAACATTAAGGATCCTGTAAGGGCCATAAAACCTATGGGCAAGCTTATTACTGGATCCATCTTTTAACGTAGAGTACTTGGATTTGGGCACCTTCAACAAAACCAACTCTCCTTCTTGGAACTCTAAAGGCCTCCTCTTCTCATCAGCATACATCTTCATTTGATCTTGAGCCTTCCTTAGATTCACCTTACATTGCTGAAGAAGGGTCTGCGTTCTTTCCAACTCCTCCTTCCCATGAGGATTGATCTTTTCATTAAAGATGACTGTGGGTAAGGGCACCTTGTAACCATACAAAGCCTCAAAGGGTGAAACTCTTATGCTCGCATGAGTGGAATTGTTGTAAGCAAACTTAGCCAGGTGTAACCAAGAATCCCATGAGGTTTGGACATCATAGCAAAAATGGCAAAGATAAGTCTCCAACCATTTATTAACTCTGATAAGCTGTAGATGGAGCCGATTTAGTGCCCATAGATGTAAATACGGCCTGCCAAAAGTTACTCATAAACTTTGAGTCTCTATCATGGACAATCACCTGCAGTAATCCATGTAGTCTAAAAATATGCTCCATAAACTGATTGGCCACTTGAGAAGAAGTAAACTGAATCTTTGTTGGAATAAAATGAGCTGCTTTGGTGAGTCTGTCAACCACCACATAAATACTATTCCACCCCTTCTTAGTAATAGATAAGCCAGTAAAATGAAATCCATAGTAATATAAGTCCATTTACCTGTAGGAATAGGCAATGGCTGTAACAAACCTCCTGGCTTATGGGTGCTATCCTTATTTTGCTGACAAGGCATACACTTCATAACGAAGTCCTTGACATCTTTCCATAGTCCTTTCCAATAAAAGCTTTTGCTGATCCTGTCATAAGTCTTGAAAACTCCCAAGTGTCCAACTAAAGGCGAAGAATGTAACTCCTCCATAATTTTTCGCTTAAAAGAAGAAGTAGAGGGAATAACAATCTTGCCTTTCCACCAAATAAGACCATTTTTAAGCTGGTAATGCGAGTTTTCTTCCATAAGACCTTGCTGTAATTTCTGAAAAATTTGGTTGAATTCCTCATCTAAAAAATAGGCCTCCTGTAGTTCTTCAATCTAGTCATTATGTAATTCTGTCATAGCTAAAACTTTGCAGGCCCACATACGAGAAAGAGAATCAGCCACTATGTTATCTTTGCCCCTTGTACTATGAGTGATGTCAAAATCATAATTTTGTAATGTAGCTACCCAGCGACGTTGCTTTGGAGTGAGATTAGACTGAGTAAGGAAATACTTGAGCACCCGGTGATCACTATGTACTCTGAATCGGCTGCCATATAAGTAATGGTGCCACTTCTTGATTGCATGCATGATAGCCAAAATCTCCTGGTCGTAAACATTCATGGCCATCTCCTTATCCGTAAGCTTACGACTCTCAAATGCAATTACTCCATGCTCCTGAAGCAAAACAGCCCCAATTCCACGGCCATTGGCATCACACTGTATAGTAAACTCTTTGGATAAATCCGGGCATACTAAGATAGGAGCAAAAGTAAGGAGTTCCTTTAACTGGTTGAAGATGCTATCTGTAAGAGCATCCCAAAAGAAAGCCTCCTTCAACCTATCAGTCAAAGGAGCTGCAATTGCCGCATAATGATTTATAAATCGGCGATAGAATGAAGATAGACCAAGGAATCCTCTAAGAGAGATAGTAGTAGTAGGCGTTGGCCAATCTCTTATGCATTGCACCTTCTTGGGATCAGCCTGTATTCCTTTTTCACTGACTATATGTCCCAAGTATTCCACTTCAGTCTGCATGAAAGAGTACTTCTTCTCCTTAGCAAAAAGCCTATGATGTCTCAATACATCAAAAACCCTCCTCATATGTACCAAGTGATCCTGTAAAGTCTTGGTATAGATCAAGATGTCATCAAAGAACACCAAGACAAACTGAAAGAGGAAAGGTTGCAAGATCTTATTCATCAGGCTTTGAAATGTAGCTAGAGCGTTTGTAAGCCCAAATGGCATCACCAAGAAATGATAGAGCCCATGATCAGTCTTGAAAGCAGTCTTAACTTCATCACCCTCTCGCATGCGAATCTGATGATACCCTGATCTCAAATCAATCTTCGTGAAGAATCGAGCCCCCTTAAGCTCATCAAGCAAATCATCAATCCTGGGTATAGGATACCTGTTCTTCACTATTATCTTATTGAGATCCCTGTAGTCAATGCACATTCTGAAAGATCCATCTTTCTTTTTGACTAACAGGAGTGGAGATGCGTAAGGTGAAGAACTTGGTTCAATGAATCCCATTTCAAGAAGTTCTTTGATTTGCTTGGCTACTTCCTCTTGTTCACACTTTGATAATCTATAAGGTGGCTTATTGATTGTCTTTGAGTTGGGCTCCAAATCAATGGGGTGATCCACCGCTCTCTTAGGAGGCAATGAAGTAGGTACTTCAAACAAATCTCTATACTCCTCAAGAAGAGCTGTCAAGGCTGGATGGTTTGCTGAATTATTGGGCTGATCTTGTGTTTCTTTGTTCAAATGCAAAACAAATATTTGTGAGCGCTTATTGTACTCTCTTTCGAGTTGTTGAATGATGATAAGCTAAAAATCAGATCTACTAGGAATTCCCTGTAAATGGATAAGTTGTCCATTGGAGATAAACTCCATATATAACTGTGAGAAATCCATAGTGATCCTGCCTAAAGTCATCAACCAAGTACAATATCTATGGGCCCCATTTCCAAAGTGATCAGGTTTACTTTAGCTTCAAAAATTTCAGCCAACTGCAAAGAAACCTGTGGGCAAATTTGTGTGCTGATTTCTTCTTCACCATTAGCCACTTGTACTCTAATGGGCTGCTGTAAGTCTGTGGGAACACAATTTAACTTGTCCATGATGGACTTATTGACAAAACTATGAGTACTTCCACTGTTTATCAGGATGAACACTGACTTTTCACATATGCTTCCCTTCATACGAAGTGTATTAGGGCTCTTAGATCCCGTCCAAGCATCCATAGAGATAGAACAATTAGTGGCAGCAAGCGAGTCATCACAAGATCCACTAGGGTCAAATGGAACATTTCCACCTGGATCAAAAGGAAAAGAGTCAGCTGGATCATAAAAGTACTCCTGTCCAACTTCTTCCTCAAGATCTTCATTTTTAGCATTAATTGCCACTGCATTAGCTTCATCTATGTCATCTTCAAAGTCCTCAAAAACCAGCATACTCTGAAGCTTAGGCTTGACATTTTTGTATACACACTTTGAAGCATGATCAGGTGTATACTTTTCTCCACACTTGAAACATAAGCCCTTGTCCTTCCTTTCCTTGTAAAGATCCATGGGAATAGATTTGGGATTTGTATTAGCTGGAATGGACTTAGGCTTGTTGTCCCCCTATTTGAATTCAACTTTTGGATTGTTTGTTGTCCTGAAATTACTTTGAGGCCTAGAAGCATTAAATGGAGGATAAGTTGGTACCCGTAAGCTCCCATTAGACACATGATTACTGCCATAAGTGTTACCAACTTGTCCTTGCTTTAAAACAGTCCTTGGCTGTCCATAACTAGGCTGAAATGAAGATTCTTTCCTATACTTTCTTCCATAGCGCTCCGCAAGCTCAGTAGCCTTAAAAAGTGAAGTAGGATTTTGTGCCATAACATCAGCTGACAAAGATGGCTCCAAACCATACATAAACTTGTGAAGCTTAGCCTCATCACTGATGCTTTCCACATACATGGTCAAGTTGAGGAATTGGTTTGTATACTCTCTTACACTTAGGCCCTTTTGTTCCAAACCATACCATCTCCGTGCTAACTTCTCTTTCTCAAGAGGCGAAACAAAGACTTCAGCCATAAGTGCCTTGAAAGCTTCCCAATTCTCTACAAGTATATTTTCTTTCTTGATATACCTCCATCAAGTATGGGCAAATCCTTCTAGATACAAGGAAGCAAAGTGAATCTTCATATCATCAGTTTTAGGGTATATATCACAGTAGGTCTCTATCTTAGAGGTCCATTCCTCTAAGTCTGATGGTGAAGATGACTGGCCATTAAATTTGGCTAAAACAATTTTATCCTTAAACTCCCTTTCATAAAAGGGTTGCTGTCTCATTAACTTCTCTTGATGCCATTTGCAACTGCATGAATTTAGAAATTTGTGCCATGAGTTGTTCATTAGATTCCACCAACTTATCAATAGAAGCCTTGGTCTGATCAGTAGATAGAACCATCTGCTCCATTCTTGACAAGATGGCCTCATGTCGTTCCCGATGTCTTTGTTCATGGGCACACAAAGTATTATTAAGTATACTGACTTCTCCTTGTTGTTGAAGCTCTTCAAGGTTCTCTTGAAGTGTACTATCCATCATGGAATCCTTGATTTTTTGAGCATAATCTTCATGGACCTTACTTTTGCCTTTATGTCCTGCCATGTTAGTGCAGTCATGCAGTACCCCCTGTCAGAAAAACGGCTATAACTTTGGCTAGGAAGCTCCGATTTCAGAAATTTTTTATGTAAATCAAAGCTAAGAATGCCCTCTTCGAGATGAGCTATAGCATGCTATAATAGGTTTAGAACAAAAAATTCTGTAGCTGAATTTCAGAGTCTGAACTATCCAGTCATGCACCCTGTCTAGACCTGTAAGTGCCCTGTTTTGACCCTGTAATGCAAGATAGTACCCCAAATGGCTACCGAATCCTGCAAAAGGGTATATAGGACATATGGTACCCTGTAGTACCTGCACCTGTGCTTCAGTAATAAATGGTGGACTTATAACCACCTATAAATACCGTGTAAGTGACCTACAAATTCCCTGTTTTACCCTGTTTTGATCTTGTAGGTACTTGAATCCTTGGAAAGTCTTCAATCTTCAATTCTCCACTCGCTATACCTGTGTGAGGGATAAAACCGCATGACAGGCTCCCTACACGGACTCCAAATCACCGGGAGGTGGGCAAAGTTCCCCCCGGGTCGGTTGGTTGCATCCCTTCGGGATCTTCGATAGTGAGGGAGGGTCACCTCTCTTTTGTCCCACTATCTCCCCCGGCATCCACCTTTTTTCTCGGTGGGAATATCAACATGGCAGAGGCTAGTGTTCTAAGCAATCAGCATGATATGCATTTCTAAAATATTCATTCAGCCTTTCATGAGATGCAATTGAATGAGATTTTGAAAAAAATTGGGATAAGAGAAGGGTCTTACTGATGCAATTCAGTGACTCACTGATTGCTAGTACTTACCCTTTTACAATATTTCAGCTTAGGTGAGAGAAATTCAACAAAACAAATCAAGGTTATGCATCAAGCTGATCAAATGATACCTATGATGAAGTAATGATTTGAATCAAAATGAAATTCAATGAAATAGGCTGGAATCAAGGAGAATTAACACTAATCTTTGATCTATTGATCAATCCAATGAATTAATTGATCAATAATCTCCCATCAACAAGTGGAAAAGCCATTAGCAATTGGATTATTGAGAGATTTCAGAGATTAGTAAAAGGGAATACCTCCATCAAGCTTGAAGAATATGATGGATGCCAGCTTCAATCCCATTGATGCAAAAGTTCTTCATAATCCATCATAAATCCGTCCTTAAGCTTGAAATCTCCATAGAATCAGTCCATACAAGCTCCAATATGATGAAATCCTTGAAGAATCAATGCTCCAGCCTTGCTTGAATACTTGAACATCAAAGATACAAGCCCCTTGATGAAAAGCCCCAAAATAATCCTTCCATTTGAGCTCCAATGTCATGCACGGGCTGAAATCTCTTCAATGTCTTCAATCTTGGAGTCTATCCAACTTGTTCTTAGCATTAGAGAAGCTTTGGAGGTTGGGGAAGTCCAAAATTTTGAGAAATTTGAGCTTCCAAGTCTGTGGTTATGGTTGCCCTGTTGTGTATAAGGGTTTTGAGCAAGAGAATGGATGATCAAGGTGCTTCTGTGGGGCTGAAGATTGTTGTCAACAAGTGCTTGATGAAGCCTTCAAGAACTATGATCAATGAGCTGAAGATCTAGAGCAAGCTAAGCAGGGAGGAGCAGGGAATTCAACGCATTTTTCGGCGCATTTTTCGGGCTGTTGTCTGGCTGGTAATTTGCAACATGTATCACTATGGTACTCCTCCTAAAGCTCATGCAACAAAGATCCTTTGCCCCATGCTTTGACAATGAGAAATGTTCAGCAGAGAGAGGTATTTGGGAATTTCTTGACAGCCACCATGAAAGCTTCAGCCAAAAGCTTGAAGGAGAGAGAAGAGAAGCTCTCTTTTGAAAAGTAACTATAGTTTAGCCTCTAACTAAGCCCGGTTAACCATCCTTTACCCTAGTTACCTCCATTTTTGCATTAAATTTGATAATGTCCAGCCATTTAAGCCATTATCCGCCATATCTAACCTTGGATATCTCCAGATGTAGTCTCTTACTAACTGTAGATGTCCTGCAGCGCTCCACTAGTCACTGTCTTGTACCATTTTTGTCTGAAATTGATTTTGAAATAGGAAAATGGGACTAAAAATGGAAGAAAAGAATGGATCAAAGACTCAAGCTCTGATACCACTTGTCAGAGAGAGAACTAGGGAGAGAAAAAGAGGAGAGAGAAGACTGCAGAAGAGGGAGAAAGACTGCAGGAAGCGAGAGAAGAAGAGTGACGAGGAGAGAGAAAGACTAGATTTAGAGAGAGAAAGACATGAAAGAAGGGGAAGCCATAGAAGCTGTGAGCAAGAAGGGAGAGAAAGTCTGTAATTGTATTATTATGTCAAAAAGATGTGAAAAATCACATCTTCTCTCCTTTTATACCAATGTCAGTGTGACATGGCATAATATCAATATTATTAATACTAATTTGTTATTCCCAGCTTCTTAAACAAGAGAGAGAACTAGGGAGAGAAAAAGAGGAGAGAGAAGACTGCAGAAGAGGGAGAAAGACTGCAGGAAGAGAGAGAAGAAGAGTGACGAGGAGAGAGAAAGACTAGATTTAGAGAGAGAAAGACAGGAAAGAAGGGGAAGCCATAGAAGCTGTGAGCAAGAAGGGAGAGAAAGTCTATAATTTTATTATTATGTCAAAAAGATGTGAAAAATTACATCTTCTCTCCTTTTATACCAATGACAGTGTGACATGGCATAATATCAATATTATTAACACTAATTTGTTATTCCCAGCTTCTTACAACTTTTTTATTTTGGCCGTAACTTTTGCATGCGATATTGAATGGCATTCTATAGCAAGAAATGAAGAGAGTGATAAGAGCTATATATTTGAATACTCATAGATTTGACTTTGTATAATATTGAGTTCCTTATTTTTCATAGAACAAAATAGTTTTTATTTGGACAATGAACGTTAGATTCCACAATGCATGTTTGATTCTTTGAGGATTTGGTTATGCTTGGGGATACTACTTAGATTGTTTAGAGCTTGATGAGCTCTATTTTGTAAATGTTCATTTCTATCATAATAGTTTGGATTGTAAGCATACAATAGTGAGATTCATACTTTAAATGCTTTGGCACAATAGGCATTTAAAGTATGAATCTCACTATTCTGGTTATTGCTTGATATTTCTAATAGTGGGAGGTCTTTCTGATTATTTGCCCATAGTGACTTTGGTTAACTATTGTGTACGTCCGAAGGGTTGGGTTGGTCACCCATTAAAGCCGTACATGAGCTGGGTTAAGAACTTCGTGAGACAGTTTCGTCCATATCCGATGTGGGCATTAGAGCATTGAGAGGACCTTTCTCTAGTACGAGAGGACCGAGAAGGTACAACAACTATTTGCAACTTCCTATAAGGATTTGGTTGGTTATCCTAGACTAATATCCTAGATTGAGGGGGGATTAGCAACCGTAGCAAGCCTTAGGAGGGACCTCAAGGGGACTATGAAAGAGATGCGACATTTCTTTTAGCATTATTATAATTATATTTTTTAGTATTGTTTTGGAGAGGAGACATTGTACTTTGGCATTCTGTTACTTGTGGTTGGTAGATAGCTTTATACTATGGTATTCCCTCTTGTTTTGCCTTTGTTTTGGTTGAGTTTTGGAGGTTGATTTATAGTCATTTATAGTAGTCCATTCTCTTGGATTTTACATTGGTACACTATCATTATGGCTAGTTCTTCGAATTGTAGTGCTACTTTTAATATTGAAAATCTTGTGGCTTAAATTTCATCTATTGGAAGATGCAAATATGGCAAGTACTGGTTCAAAAGAAGTAGATTGGGCCATTGAAAACCAAGAGTGTAAAGTCTAGAGGTATTGATCAAGATACTTTGGATGAGTTGGATGAGCTATGTAAATATGCCCTTATACTATTATTTTCTAAACACATTTGTTTTAATAATGTTGTACCTAAGGATAATGCTTGGTAGTTATGGAAAACGATATGTAATATTTATGATAAGGAAATTTCTTCATAGAAATATTGGTTGAAACAACTTATAAGCTTGAATTTCTTTCTATTTCAGCCAATTGACTTCACAGGGCATTGAGTTCAAGGATAATATCCCTCCCTTCTTCTTGCTTGTGGCAATTCCTGAGTCATGGGACACTTTCAACATTGCAATATGTCTTAATATGCTTAAAGATGTTTTGAAACTCTAGGATGTTGAGGGTATATTACTCACAAGGCAGATAAAGAAAAAAAATGTGGATGCAACCCGTATTTCTCATGCATTGATTGTTGGGGGCAGGTATGATGGTAAGAGTGGTAATGACCATTGTAGTGGAGACTCACAGAGATCTCAATCTCATGGGTAGTCTCATAGTAATTCCTATGGTCATAAGGCCTCTCTTACATGTCATTACCATGGAAAGAAAATGTCACATTAGACCAAAGAGCCATAAGCTATGTGATAATAAGCACAAGGAAAAACTGTAGGATAAGTTTGATGATTGCAATATTGTTCATAATCAATCCAGCTTAAAAATGAGGAGATAAACACATTGGAGCCTGAGTTTCTTGATGATTATACCTTGATAGCTCCTTCTCTTGATGCTATTCGATTGGCTAATGACTCATCCACTTTTTCTCAATATTGGTTGCTTGATTTGGGGGACTTCTTTCAATATTATCTCATAAGGATTGGTTTCATTCATATCAAAGCATGGTAGGTTCTCTCAAACTAGTTGGTATTGGATATTATTGGCATTAGTGATGTTAGACTATAGTTTACTTTAGGAAACACTTTTGTTTTGCATGATTTACACCATGTTTTGGCTTTCATCAAAAGTCTACTCTCTATAGGACAGTTGGATGATGTAGGATATCATGTATCCTTTGGTGATTTAGCATGGGAGATTATCTGTGGGAATCTTTGTCTTTGCTCAATGTGCTAAGGCTAGCAGCCTCTATCCCTTGCTTTTATTTGGGTCTATTGACCATGTTTTGGCTATGGTTGAGATACCACATGTATCTTTATAGCATCATTGCCTTGGGCACATGTTCTTAAAAGGAATGAAAATGTTTTTGCATTTGTAGTATCTTTTGCCCCTTGACTACAAATGTTTTGACTCATGTGATCAGGTAGACATATAGTTCTCATTAGAAGTTTAACATTACGTGCATGGGTGAGCCTCTAGCTCTTGTTCATTTTGATTTATGTAGTCCCATGTCAGATGGTGTAAAGTACTTTACAACTTTCAATAATGATTATTTACATAAGTTTTGGGCATATTTCTTAAAGCAGCAATCGAATGTATTGACTAGCGTTTCTCGTGGTTTGTTTGAGAACCTGCTCAAAACACGAATAGAAAAATTGATATTTGGCCTGGTGTTACACAAGTAGATGAGGTTGCCAACCAATCTCCTATACCTCCCAATGTCTACTAGCATTGATATATCTTCAATGGATAATATCATATTGATCTACATAGGTGTAGCCATCTCCTTACACTTGGTCACACCAAATGCTTTGAAGATTTCCTATGCATACGTCTTTTGAGAAATGAAGATTTTACCATCTTCTTGTTAGACTTTAATCCCCGAACAATAGTGCAACAAACCCAAGTCTGTCATTTCAAACTCAGAGCTTAAAGCCTTTCTAGTCTAATGGATCACATCTTCATAGTCACCTATAAATAAGAAGGATGTCCACATATAGGACAATCACTATAGATTTTTCACCATATGTGTAAATATATAACTTGGCATTTGAAGTACATCTTTTGAAATTCAACCGTAGAAAGAATTTATCTATCTACCGGTACCATATTGTAGGGTCTTCTTTTAGCCCAATACCTTCTTTACCTTAGAAACTTTATTCTCAAAATGGGGGGCCTCAAATCCTAGTGGTGGTTGAGCCACATACATCTTCTCTTTGAGATCATGATTTAATTATACCAATTTAACATCCATCTAGTAAATTGGTCACTTCTTATGAGCAACCACTATAAGTACTATGCAAATAGTGGTCATTCTAGTAGTTGGAGAAAGTGATTATAAAAAATCAAATCCTTAGACCTATAAAAATCCCTACGGAACTAGTCTAGCTTTGTAGTTTCCTAAGCTTCCATTAACCTTGTACTTACCCTTTTAGACCCATTTTGTTGCACTATTCTTCCTCTTTTATGGTTGATCCACTAGCTCCCAAGTCTCATTCTTCATTATGTTGTCATATTTAGCTTATGTAGCTCCTCTCTATGTTGGATTGGCAAGTGCTTCTTTGAAGTCTACTAGTTCATTTACTTCTCTCATAATCTCAATCAATTTTCAGATTTTTTTTCTCTTTAGGTTCAAGAATATTCTCTTCTATCAATAAGAAGCAACCAACTGTGATATTGTCTTCTACCGAAGCAAAGTTCAAGGTAGCTTGTTTTACTATATATCAAGTAGTAATGTTAAAGAGGATCCTATGGTATATGGGAGTACAAGATAAATATCCAACAATGCTAAGACATGACAATCAAAGTTACATTGTCTCATTGCCAAAAATCTGATTTTTCATGTACACACCAAACACATTGAGATCCAATATCACTATGTGCATGATTTGATCGAGGATTGGATAATGGAGCTTATCTAATATTCGATAGAGGAGAATGCAGCACATACCCTCAATAACACTCTTATGAAGGATTTTCTTCAAGTTCATCTTTAAAGACTTGGTATTGGGCAGAGTATGTAGTTGATTTGTGGGTGGCCATTGAGGAGGAGTATTCGATATGCTCAATGCCCCATCCTCGTAAGGTGCCACCAATGATCCATGGTGCTCTAAGTTATAAGGTCTCCATTATGATTAGAAGCTATGTGTGAGACCACACATTGATTGGGTCTTAACTTGTATGTTAGATGAGGTCTATGTGATCGAATGGCAAAAAGGTAACCATTGTGGATCTATCCTTTGAGTTAAATAGAGTGGTTATGCTAGTAGCAACTCGAGTCAGAATGCATTGAGTTATGGGGTGTGTGAGTTATCATGGACCCCTACCTTGGGGTCTTGGGGGCCACAAAAGCTACTCCTAGTTGGGGGTCTCAGGGGGGACTAATGCCCCCTCTGATGAGGGTCTAGCAACAACACCTTGACCCAATGGTAAATGAAATATTTCCGAGAATATTCCATGGCTAACTAGAAAACATTCATAATATGGTCAAAAAGGCCTAAGCTAAAAAAAAAAGACCCATTCAAATCTATCATCAATCTATCTTTTACACAATCAAAGTTTTTCTCACTACCCTTAAACTCATTGCATATCATCTATTTGGATTACCATCTAAGCTTGATAGTGTAAGTGCACAGGTGGACAAAGCATATGGCCAGGTGTCCTAGTATTTTACCCCCCTTTCGGAGTCAACGGATGCATTAGATTGGCAATTTGAGTAGTAGAAAGAAAGCCATTGTTTTATGCACAGTTTTGATCTACAAGAGATTTATCTTCTCAAGATGCAAAAATAACTTGATAGACTTCACCTATATGTGTATTCTTCTATATCTTCTATTTCTTTAAACCCCTTATCTTCTATCTACTCCTCTCCCTGAATCTCCCTTCACACTCCTGTCTCTTACCCCCATGGTAGACTTTAGACTTCAAATGCTTCGGTGGTGAACCCGTGGGGGATTTTGTAGGTTCAAGTGGTGGCGATGCTTTACAAAAGATGATTGCTTTGTTGCAGCAACAACAACAGCAGCAGTTGTTGTTACAACAACAATAGATGCAAACTCGGTAGGAAGCATAAAGAATTGATTCCTTAGCTATGAATGCATTGCAAGCAGCAGTGGGACAGGATTTGAAGCAATTTAAGGGTCAAAAATTTTTGACCGTCATCCAATCGTATGAAGAAAATATGTTGTTTCATGGGGTACTGCAGTATGCATGGAGTCGGTATTTCTCTCGTTTGGCCATGCATGCATTGCATGATCAGATTGATGAGTTACATAAAAGAGATATTGATTGGGCAACTTTTAAGAAAGCTTTGAGAGAAGAGTTTTTCTTGGAAGACACAAGATTGGTAACTAAAAATACATTTACAAATTGGATTAAAAAGCACAATAAAGGGTTGGGTGCTAGAGCTTTGCTCCATGAATTTGAAAGTTGGTATGCACACTTGGAGTTGATGAGCAGTAATCATTGGAGAGTCAGAAAATTGATTTGTTTCTGAAGGCTTTCGATCCTATCTTGCAGGAGAAGCTAAGTGATTGTTTAAAAGATGCCTCTTCTGAAATGGGGCTGAAATCAAATTGGGCTAATGTAGTTGAGGTAGTGCATATGTTAGTAAAGAGAGAGTGGATGAAATTAAGATGGGGTACAAGCACCACACCTGCCAGTGCTCAGAAGGGGGCCGAAATTGCAGCCAAGGCACCTGTGGCTATGGCAGAACAACCAGCTTCACCTGTTGGTGTGACTCTTAAAGGTGATGCTATGAATGAATTAATCAAAGGCATGCATGATTTGAGTATGAATTTAATAGAAATCTATACAAAGGTCAAAAAGTCAGATGTTAAGGTAGAAGAGAATGCTTGGGCAATAGGCCAAAGACCATACAAAGAAGGAAACAAGAGGAAATGCATTTGGTGTGACAAATTACAACATGAAAAACGAGATTGTACAGCCTATCGTGAAGCGGAAGCAAAAAGGTTAGTCTTTTGGAAAGATAGAAAAATACATGCAATAGAAATTGGTCTTCCAATAGTGCCAAATTTTGAAAATGGTGGCATGCAAAAGAGGTTGGAAGAGACTATTGAAAGGACAACATTTGTTGCCATAGATGCAGCCACATATGAGTTGAGAATTGAAAGGACTAATGAAGCTCGTCAATGTTGAGAAATAAAATGATGTATGCCCTTAGAGGCTGGATGTATGCCATAAAGAGGCTTCCCCATAAGTGGATATGTATGAAAGATAGACAAATGATGTATGCATTAGGAAGAGATTTTTAGAATCCCATATGCACAGTGAGGAGAATGGTACTATCCAAAAATCTATAAAGGTGTGTACTTGGTTGACACTCATAACAAGGCAATGGAACTATCAATTTGAGTCACTGTCAGTGTCATAGTCAATCTTACACAAGAATGTGTTTATGAGTCTAACCTAATCTATCTTGGAGCCTAATTCACTTGTGTAATAGTTGGTTTATTTAAATCTACGTAATCATAAGTTGTACATTCATCTTCCATACTCCATAGCTTCTACCATGCTCTAGATCCCGTGTTTATCAACATGGTATCAGAGCTCATCTAAGCATGGAACTGCTTCTCTGGTCTCTTCTCACTCTTAGTCCCTCTCCACCAGCTCAGTCCAAGCTCTGGTTGAGTATCTAACTTCATCTCCTCACTTGAATCACACACTCTCTACTTGTCTACCATAGCCAGAACAAGACCAATCCCCATCTTGGAGCCCCTAATTATCTCAAACTAGGGCATCTCTTCACTTTCTTTCTTGGGGGATTCTTTCCAAGCTCAAGGTGCAACTTTTCATTAGGTTGCATCATGGCATTGGCCACTCGTTGATCCAGTATTGTGTGATTTCATCCTCATTGTCTAAAAACATGTCTGTCTTGGTCATATTGTTGCTGTCACGCACACAACATGCCATTGCTTGTATGAGCTTAGGGAAATGTAAGCTCACTAAAAGAGCTTCATACTCACCAAGTGACTCACCAGAATAGTCACTCTGCATACTGGAAATGGAGAAAAACCAGTCGGGCCTATTAACTCTAATTACAAGTAGCCATAGCTAACTTCCTAGAGCTTCATTTTTCACTTTATTCTCTCACTCATCCTGTTGGGGTAAAAGGTCTCTAGGCCTACCCATGTATACTGTGACCACCCATTCTTTATTCATATATAATATGATAGTGCAATAAGGCCGTCAGTTCAGTTGGACAGCACCTACATTGTGTGTGCTCTTCTCTCCCGCATCTTCCTCTTCTCCTTCTCTACTGCCATTGCATCCCCTTCAACTGGTATCAGAGCGGGTCTTCAAGAGCTCATCTCTGCCTTCCACAGGAGGTATGAGATCATCATTCTCACTCAGTTTTCAACTCAACAAGGTTTTCATAGGTTGTGGGCAGCCATAGCCCACACCTCTTGGAGCTTCCTTCACCTAGATCTTGCTTCCAGCCTATCAAGGCTTGCTGAGGCTTGGTGTAGGCCAGAGATTATTGATTTCAACCCCAACACTAAAGAGAGAAAATTATGAGAATGGGTAGCCTATTATTCTCACCGTGGGGGGATACAAGGCCAATTTGCATTGGTTGGGTAGTAAGGACTATGCTAATGGGAATAGGTATGCCATTCAGTTTGGAGCAAAGGTCCTAAATGAATGAAAATGGTGGTATTCTCAAGTCAAAAGAGAGCTTTGGGATGTAGTGACAACCCTTAAGTGTGATAGGTTTTATTTTATGGGAGCTCATGTAGTGGTAGAGACTGATTGTCTACCTCTATTGTGCATGATAGTAAATTTCTCAACTCTTGATATTGCCATGTTACGATGGATTGCATATATAAAGTCACTTAACCCTGATTTTTAGCATATTGCAGGTAGAGAAAACCGTGTGGCTGACATGCTTTCAGGGGAAAGGTAGTTTAAAGATGAAGAGGAGCTAATGGAAGATGAAGAGGACGATGTGATAGGTGCTAAAAATGACTTTATGACAGCAGGGAATGAGTATGTAGTTGTTGTACTAGAAGTATAACTATTGTAACATGGATTTTAGCAGTAAGAAAAGAGCTTAGAGCCATGGAAAAGAGATGCGCATCATCAGTGTTGTGCTTCGGTGATGAGAACACAATTTTTGGAAGAGTTGTATGAGGATGATTGGTTGAAAATAGGCCAATATTGGAGCCTCATGACAAAGAAGGCTGAGTGGTTTGAAGCTAGATTCAAAAGGATTAAAAGAAAAGCTTATGGGGTTTTCTTAAAATATGGATATTTATGGAAGCATGCAAAGAAAAAGAGAGGAGCTCCAATACGTGTATTGGGAGATAGGGCTTCTCAACAATAGGTGATGCTAGAGTTTCATGAAAACTTATGGGTTGGACATAGAGGAGTTTAGGACACATTTGCGAAGATCAAAGAGAACTATTGGTGGAGAAACATGTATAAATATGTGGAGCATTATGTGAAATCATGCAATGTCTGTCAGATGTAATCCAAGGTAAAGCATAGAGATGGGTTGCAACGGACCTATCCATTATCTATGCATTACAAAGCGGTAGTTGATTTGGTTACCATGCCTACAGGTTTATGGAATATGAGATATATTGTGCTTGCATGAGAAGACTTGAAAAATCAAGTGGAAGGTCAATCTCTTAGTACAAAAAATACTCAAGCAGTTTGGAGGTTCTTACTAGAAGAAGTCTTTTGCAGGTATGGTTGTGTTGGTAAAGTGGTTGCAGATAGAGGAGAATTGGATGCAGATGAGGTTCATGACCTTTTTTCATGATTGGGTATCAAGGTGGCTTTAACTTCAGCCTACAATCTTGAAGAAAATGGCAAATGTGGAAGAGTTCATCAGCCTATCATTAAGGCGTTAGAAAAGTCATGCAAGGGCAGGATAAAAGAGTGGCCAAGAATGTTACCCTTTGCTTTATGAGATGATAGGACCATTCATAGTGTAGTTACATGATGGTATATGCCTACTACATTAATGTATGGACAACAACCAATCATATCTATTGAGGAGACTACTACTACTTGGAATGTTCTACCATGGTAAGAGGGTTTGAATAGAGAAGATTTGCCAGTCCTATGCATTAGACAGTTAGAAAGAAGGCTTGAAGACATTGAAATAGCTATGAAAAAGATGAAGACTGCAAGGATCAAGAACAAGAAGAGGTTTGACAAGCGACACAGTCTTTGACCACGAGCTATACAGGAAGGGGACTGGGTGCTATTTTATGATAGTAGCTTGGAAAATAAGCATAGTGCCAATTGGAAGATGGCAAAGTGGTGGTTTGGTCCATATGTGGTAAGGTTTGTTTTTTACAATGCTACCTGTGCATTAAATGAGATGGATGGGATAGCTCTAAGGATTCCAGTGAGCTGGAAAACATATCAAGCTCTTTAAACATAGGGATTCTTTAGCATATGAGTTGAAGGAGTTGGATACTAAGCATGAACATGAGAGTATGGAAGACGAAGATGTAGAAGGTGAAGACATTGACATGGCAGAGGATACTTCTTCTAACATTGCAGATCCATAAGATTTTGGCACATGTCGAAGGATGTGTAGGTTAGGAGGGGGCCGATGTCGTGCCGCTACACAGTCATAGTGTGAAAAACTCTAGACTACATCGTCATTTGACTTTCTTATTGATCTAGAGAGCCAATGCCATATTAGTCATTAATGTCAGCGTTCATAGTATACATGGTTAAAAAATGCTAGATTTTTGGACAAGTTTAGCCAATTTTTGATATTTTAGATATTACATATTGTAAATATCCAAAAAATGTAGACAACTTCTAGAATAGGATGACATATAAAAGAAAAGCAAGTGGATTTTAGCCATTTTTGGGGGATTTTATGCAAAAATAAGGATTGGCAAAATTGGGTGACGCGTGATTGTAGTTTTTAGGTAGTGAAGGGCACTCGAGACTGGGAGAAGAAAGAGTGATCAGGGAGAATTCTGGCTAGGTGTCCTGGTATTTTACCCCCCTTTTGGATCCAACGGAAGCATCAAATTGGCAGTCTAAGCAACAGAGAGGAATCCATTATTTTATGCACATTTTTGGTCTACAAGAGATTTATCTTCTCAAGATGCAAAAATAAATTGATAGACTTCACCTCTATGAGTATTCTTTTACATTTTAAACCCCTTCTCTTCCATCTACTCCTCTCCCTGAATCTCCCTTAACCCTACTATCTCTTATCCCCGTGGTAGACTTTCGACCCCAAACACTCCGACAACAGTTATCATAGTTGTGTTATAATCGATCCTTCATGATCCATTGTTAAGCTTGGTATATTGCATCCTCTCTCTCTCTCTCTCTCCAAGAGGAATTGAGATATCTTAAACTCAAGAAAAATAGTGGTATGCACTATGAAAATTCCTAATCTATACTATTGTATAATAACAATTGTATAATATACCATGCTTTTGCTACACGATTGTTATTATACAAAATTCTAGGAACTTCAAATATAGTTTTTTTGCAATATGTTGTGACTTAATTGTCATTCAAAGGATTAGGACCCATTACAACTATGAGGCTTATTGCATATTATAAGGATACTTTTAAGGTTTCTATTCATCTTCAATGATTATAATGGGCTTTGGGTCTTTCTCACTATCTATTCTTAAGATAAGTTGAATGTTGAACTTGTACAGCCTTACATCTTTGATTATTTCCTATCTTCTTGATCCAATTCAATCAATGAGCTTGGAAATATCCTAGCTTATTTGCAATGGAAGCATAAGCTATTGGGACATCTCTTTTGGGTGTGTCCTCTCTCACCACACTTGTGGTATCGTTTTTATTGGTCCTTGGAGTTATTATAGTCTTCTTCAATGTGGATATTGACTTGTGTGCTAGGGTGAGGTGTCCTCTAATGATGGTGATGGATTCTAAATCTTAGTGATGCAAGCGGAGCCCATGTGTATTTGGAGGCTAGTCCTTTGAAAAATCTATGCATTCACTCAACTCATAGGTGTAATCCATTTTCAACTTCACTAAGATAACCATCCCTTTTACCCTTTACATTGATATGCCTCCTAAGAACTTGTTCCCCCCATTTTCTAGAGTTATCATAATCGAGAAGCAATGTAGCATACCTAGTGCTTGAAGAGTAAACCCAAAGTGATATGGTAAGCTCTTGATAGGGGTTTTGGCCAAATTTTGTGGTAGTAAACCAGGTTGTAAAAAACCCGGATCATTAGCCCTCCCCTTAGGCTAGAGGCATTCATGCCTCTAGCTTGCTAGAGCAAGGTGGACTGCACCCCCTCATTTGTGGCTCTTCATTGAATGACTGCTCCAAAGTGTTCATATTTCTTTGAAAATAAGGCTTCAGTCGTCGCCATCCATTTACTCTTGTCTTGTGAACCTTCCCATCCATGTCACCTAGCTTATAGCTGCCATTTGGATATCTCCTTATGACCATGAATGGCCCTTCCCACTTGAACACAAGTTTAGCATCCTTTTTGTTATCAAAGCGGTTATCATAGCGTAGCACAAGTGATCCTTCCCTTATGTGTTTGCTAGCCAGCTTCTTATTAAATGTCTTCCTCCTCTCTTCAGCCTGCATGGAATAGTGTTGGACTGCTGCTTCTCTATCTAACTCCAGCCTCTCTAGATCCAAGATCCTTTCCTCTAACTTCTTATCTTGATTCTTTTCTTGGTTGGCTACTAAAACACGCAAACTGGCTAGTTCCACCTCTATAGGAAGCAAAGCCTCTTGGCCATAGACGAGGTGAAATGGAGTATAGCCAAGTGAGGTTCTGGATGAAGTCCTGTAGGCCCAAAGAGCTGCACTCAATTTTTTATCCCAGTGCTTGAGGTGCATGTGTACTTGCTTGGTAATTATCTTACAAATCAGCCCATTTACTTTTTCGACCAAACCATTACACTATGGATAGTAGGGAGTAGAATGCCTGTGTTTGATTTTTAGTCTTTCCATTAGCTCCCCTACTAGGTTCGCCCTAAAACGAGGACCTCGATCAGAGATAATTTCCAAAGGTGTGCCAAACTTGCAACAAATATTTTCAAACACAAATTTTCCCACTTCTTGGGCTGTGATCCTACTAGTTGCTGAAGCCTCTGCCCACCTCGTCATGTAGTCCACACCCATTATGATGTATTCCTTGCCAGATTGAGTTCGTGGGAGTGGCCCTATTGCATCAATCCCCCATTTCTCAAATGGGCCATATGTAGTTATGGGATTTTGTTCCTCATGCATTAGCTTCCTTGGTTCGGCCTTTTGGCAATCGTCACAAGTGCGGCACCAATGTTGCACATCTCGATGTAGACTAGGCCACACAAAACCGGCTTGGAGAATCTTCCTACTGGTTATTTCTTGAGCAAAATGTCCGCCACAAACCCCGTCATGGCAGCTCTTAATCACATCCATAATCTCCTTTGCTGTTGGCACCCTTCTAAGCACTACATCCTTTCCTTTGCAATATAACACATCATTTATCAAGCGGTATTTAGTGGCCTTAGTAGCTAGCCACCTTTTCTCACTCTTACTCATATGTGTAGGTGCCTCACCATGCTCAAGAAAATAAAGCACATCTTGTAGTTGAAACTTACCCTAAAACAAGGGAAGCTTTAATGTAATGATGCCCACCATTACCTCTTTCAAATTTTCAGCTGCTAGAGCATCTGCTTCGCCATTTGTGCGCCTTGGCACAAAATAGATTTGGGCTTTCTGTAGCTTTCTCATGAGAGTTTTAGCTTCTCTCATTTTCACTGCTAAGTTATCATTTTTACAAGCCCAGATTCCTTTCATTTGCTTAACAATTAGCATAGAATCCCCAAAAACATTAAGTCGAGTGACACCATGTGAGAGACACCACCTCAAACCTAAAAGCAAGGCTTGATATTTTGCCTCATTGTTAGAATGGACATCCTCCAAGCTGATACCTTCTCCATAAAGTTTGTCACCTTTCGGGACTGAACACCACTATTCCTGCTGCCGCTCTGTCTTTAATACGCTTGCATGCCCCATCAAAGTAAAGGGCATGGGCATTCTCCAGCCGTGGCGGATCCTCAAAAGGAGGTGTCTCTTCTTTTACCTTTTCCTTCTCTTTTTCCTTCTTTTGATGACATCTATGGGTCAACAAATCAGCTAGGCAAGCTCGAGTAGAATCCTCCACCTTGAAGGTGTAGTCAAACTCTTGGAGTTGTATCACCCACTTAGCGATTCTAGCTGAAACATCCTTGTGCTGCAAGGCATAGGGAGAATGCTCTTCTGTCATGATCATTGTGAATGGCCTAGGGAGAAGATAAGGACAAAACTTTCTTATAGCAAACATTAGAGACAAAACCATCACCTCGACCATCTTGTACCCTCGTTCTGATGCTATCATTACTCTACTAGAAAAGTAAACCGGTCTCATTAGTCCAGTTTTAGCATCCTTTTGTATTAGTACTGCCCCTAGAGCATCTTCCCCAAAACTCGGATTGACAAAAAACTCATGATCCCAACAAGGCTGTAAAATTATAGGAAAGGTGCTAAGAGCCTTCTTCACCACGTGAAAGCACCTTTCGCTTTCGTCACTCCACAGGAGCTCCTCAGAGTGGGTTAGCTGTTGCAGTGGAAATATTAATTGGGAGAGGAGATGAATGAACTGCCCCATATATCGCACCTTCTGAATGAAAGAGGTTAGTTGCTTCACAGAAGATGGTGATGGCACCGCCAATAGGGCCTTAACTTTGTTTGGATCTGCTTCAATGCCCCTCTCACTTACGACATGCCCTAACAAAGTTACACTGCTTTCGCCAATGCGACACTTCTCATGGTTTAATTGCCCCCCCATTTGTGCAAGGCAGTTGAAAGCTTCATCCACCTTTCCTAGATGTAAAGCTTTAGAACTATAAATACAAAAGTCATCAATAAAGACCCTAATGGATTTTCCAAAATATGGCTGGAAGACATAATTCATGAATCGCTGGAAGGTAGCTGGGGCATTTGTTAATCCAAATGGCATTACTTTGTAAGAAAAACAACCCCAAGGTGTAATGAAGGTGGTCTTCTGTTGATCCTTCTCAGCTATTCGGATCTGGAAATAACGTGAATACCCATCACAAACAGTGTATCTCTCATGCCCGGCCACCTCGTTGAGTATTTCATCCTGAAAGGGAAGAGGAAAGTGATCTCTCTTAGTTGCAGCATTTAGCGGCTTGTAATCCACACAAATCCTCCATTTTCCATTCTTCTTGGGTATCACCACCACAGGTGAAACCCACTCTGAGTCCCCTATTGGATAGATGAAGCCTGCCTTTAAAAGTCGTTGCACCTCAGTGAGTAGAGCGTTTTGTTGAACTACTCCCAATCGTTGTAGTCGCTGCACCACTAGCCATGCTCCCTCTTTTAGATTAATGTGATGTTGTACTGCTGTCACACCTGTGATGTGTTCATAATCAGAAATAAAAAGTGCAGAGTGTTTTATCACCACTTCCATGTAGGCTGCCTTCTCCTCAACTGATAGATCCTTAGCCAACATTTTTCCTAAACCCTCCATCTCGACCTTTGGAAGCTGCTGCGGAATTTCACTACTAGAAGGCCCTTTTAATGTAATCCCCATCACTTCTAGAGAGCTTTCTTCCTCCTCATTAAAAGACTCTCCCTCTGTCATAGATGACTAACCCTCACTAGAACTCCATTCATCAGCGGTGGTCTCTTACACAAGATCCTCCTGTTGGCCCTCCTTCATGTTGTAGATAGTGCTCTTCCATTTTTTATGCAGCCCCTTTTGTGGCCTTAGCTCTAAAGCCCCTATCTCCCAATCTTGTCTGGCTTTCATTCCCATTAGCCATGGTCACCCAAGAATGAGCGGATAGCCGTCCCCCTTCACTGGCATCACATACATGTCAAGCTCCAATTGCACTCCACACACCTTTACCTTGACTTTCTTTATAACTCCCAAACAATTTACTACTACATTGTTAGCCATTTTGGCCCCAAATTTAGTAGTTTCATTTACCTCTAATCCCAAATGATGCATCAAATTTTTCGTCATGACACAAATCTCTGCACCTCCATCCACATATGTCATATGTCTTTGACACTCTCTGCCCATTGATTTTGGCTTCCACTAGATGCACAATATCTTTCATATTTCTAGCCTGGATTGCATTCACATGTCTATTCTTCATGGGTCTAATGCTTACCATCTTTGACCATTGTCGCTGCACTGTTGGAGATAGATGTAGTAATTGGGGCCATGAAATTTTTGGCCCTTGATTCCTTACATCAGCAAGCAAATCATAAGCTCTAGTACCTTTACCCAGGGAAAAATCATCTGGCTCAATGTGTCGGCGTGAGCGAGCCCTCCTCTTTTTACTGTTGCGTGTCTTTGAAGCCATTGATGAATCTGCCTCCTCTTCCATATTTTCAACCTCCTTTGGTGGTGTAGGCTCCATTCTCTCAATTCTCCGGGCTTTCTTCACCGGCATTGCTTCAACCTCTACTACTTTGGCCTTCCCTTTGACATCACTCTCATCTAAACTAATTATCCTAACATCATGATTCTCTGGCGGTTGGATAGGCAAGGGCGGCACCTCTGCAAGTGGTCGAGGATGCTGGAGAACTTGAACCGGTGGTGGAGGCCCTAGATTCGGTGGAACAAACCTTTCCCTAGGTGGTGTCACTTGTTGTCCCCTCCTTCTTGGTTGGAACCCATTTCCTAGAAAATGCCTAGGATGAGGGCAAAAGTACATACCATGGCCAATCTCCCCACAATTATAGCAAACATACTCTCTTTCTTGTCTCCTTGGACCTCGATTGCCTTCATTTATGAAGGGAGGGGGTCATACTCCTTGCACCAAATTTAACGAAAGGCTTTCAAGTTGATTAGTAATGCGTTGTAGGAGCTCTTGTTGTGGTATCTCCGGTTTAGGTGGGGCCTCTGCTATTTCTCTAGGCCTTGGCATGGTTGGTAAAACCTGCATGGGCTCAACTCCCCCCTTCAACTGGGCTTGATACTTCAATTTTCTATCTTTCTCCCTCGCATAAGTGACTGATTCTTCATAGGATGTGGGAAACTTTCCTTTGACCTTCTCCCTTAGTAGAGGATGGAGTCCGGCTAGAAAACAATCTTTCTTAAGGCAATTAGGTACTCTTTCTCCCTCGGCTAAAGAGGCTATCCATTTATCCCACAATTTTATAAACATGCCTTCATATGCTTGGTACTCCCCTGGTAAGGTTTGGTGAAGATCTAAGAGTTGTCTCCAAATATCTTCAAGTGGCTCTATATCTTGGTACTTGTGCATGAATGCGGTCTTGAGATCCTCCCAATTACCCCTTGTAGCCTCCGGGAGAGCTTGATACCACACTCGAGCATCACCCTTTAGAACTAAAGAGAAGGCCCATACTTTGGTTGCTTCATCATCCCGACCTATTACTAGGAAGGCCATTTCTAAGTCATCCAAAAAATCTAGAGCTTTCTCCCCTTTGTGCCCAAAAAAACTTGGAAATGCCATGTTGCCTTAGTAGAGTACAAAGATGAACACATTTAGACTTAAGTTGTATTTTATAAGGGGAAAGATGAATGGGTTCACAGATACATTGATTTCAGCAAGACGTCTAGGCCCCAGTATGCTTCTAATAATGCCTTGGAAGCTAAGCTTTGTGCTGGCTACAATATGCATAGTTTGCATAGCAAGTGGACGGATAGGTCCATACAACTCATTGTGATTCATGAGAAACTATTATAATAGGATAAAGACATGTACATTGAAGGATGCATTGTAGTCTAGCATTGGGAAGATTATAGGTTCTGGTGATACAAGAATCTCCCTTAATCTTTCAGCTCCAAAGTACATGACAAGATGCTGCTGGAAGAAAATCTTCATAGTGATGCATACATTAACTCGGATGTTTTGTACAAAGTGGAAGGTGTAGAAATTCGGGCCATTATTATTATTCATGAGTGGAGACTACTTAAGGGAGTAGAGGGAATGCACTTTCTTGAATTATGAAGGATTTTTCCCAGAGTGTTTCTTTTTGGAACCCACCAACTTTGCTATATGGAGAATTTGCTCACTAGTGATTGTTCTTGCCTTGGTGTGTCCATCCTCGGTGACATATATTTCATAAGGTGTGATGGCCACCTTTTCAACCACACCCAACCTTCGAGCTAACAACAATTGAAGGTAGTCTCCATACTTTGCACTTCTACAAAACTCCACACCGTTCATGCATAGTTGTCCTCCTTTGATATGGATTAAGCCAGAGAGAGAGGGATTTGATGATTTGGAGATGAGAGCCTCTCGAAAGGGCCTTCACTTTGTTTGCAAAACACTCACCACAATTATGAGAACCTAGCAATTGATGGCAACATAATTTTTTCCATTGTGTGAGAGAATGGAATTTCTAAAGTGAACACCTTTTACCCACATACGTGCCATCATCCGATAGGCATACTTCCTTTCTTGGGCTTCCTTGGGAGACCATTGTGGGAGTCGTGGACTTCGACCAGCTTCAAAAACAGTTCGTGAAGGCACTGAGGAAGAGCCACTTGGGGCACTTGTTGTAGAGGATGCACCACCATGTGTTGTATCGTCCCACATAAGGAGGTAGAGAATTGTGGTTGAGAATGTCCTCAGCGGGGGCACCAAAAATTAGGGCTGAAATGATGAACGGGTTGCCTCTTACCCATCCAACATCCAATCCTTACTAAGAGAACTAAAGAGGGGCACCACCTAGCCAAAGGGATGGGCTAGGACATCCCTTTTCTCAAAGAGAATCAAGAGAACCAAGACACAAATTTATAAGAGAGAATATATGTACTAGACACCATATTGGAATATAAGAGAGAGAGATGAGAGGAGAGGGAGACAAGAGGAGAAGAGGTAGAGGAAGCTTGCCATTATACTACATGGAATGAGAAGATGAGAAGAGAGGGAGATAATAGGAGAAGAGGTAGAGGAAGCTTGCCATTATACTACATAATAAAAGAACTTACTCATAGCTTACCTCAAAGAGATGAGGATATTCTAGAGTGCTTTTATGGACTTGTCATTGTCCTTCCCCCCCATCTTCATTCTCCATGGGCTCTTTATATAGCCTCCATGAGGGATTAGATTAATCTAATCTTCTTGATTAACATAATTCTAGATGATGTATGGCATCTTTGAAAATATGGAGAGTAGTGGATGGGACAAGTTCCCACCTCGGTCATCATGCAAGAAGCCAAGAGTCGTGATAGACAAAATAGAGAAATGGAGCTAGATTACAAGAGGTGAGTGCCCAAAGCACATTATTATAATATATTTGCAAAAAGGATAGAGTGGAAAGTTGGTGTGGTGAAAGAGAGAAGCAAATTGCATGTAGCCAGCAGTCTGCGCCTTTGTAACTTCAAATCCGTGAGGAATTTGAAAAAAGTTTATTCTGCAACTTTGTAGACTAGCTCGAAACCAATCAGGCAATGTGGGAATTTTCTTGAAATTCGCTTTTCCTTGGGAGTTATTGAGATTATAAAAAACGGCTTCCAAAAGCTGCTTTGACTTTAGTCCCCCATATATATATAAATACATATAAGCATGTGACAGAAGGGGTCCATGCTTGTAAGCTTTTGTGTAAGATCTAAATGACACCATGATGTGGATATTGACTTGTGTGCTAGGGTGAGGTGTCCTCTAATGATAGTGATAGATTCCAAATCTTAGTGATGCAAGCGGAGCCCATGTGTATTTGGAGGCTAGTCCTTTGAAAAATCTATGGCATTATACTACATAATAAAACAACTTACTCATAGCTTACCTCAAAGAGATGAGGATATTCTAGAGTGCTTTCATGGACTTGTCATTATCCTTCCTCCCCCATCTTCATTCTCCATGGGCTCTTTATATAGCCTCCATGAGGGATTAGATTAATCTAATCTTCTTGATTAACATAATCCTAGATGATGTATGGCATCTTTGAAAATATGGAGAGTAGTGGATGGGACAAGTCCCCACCTTGGTCATCATGCAAGAAGCCAAGGGTGGTGGTAGACAAAATAGAGAAATGGAGCTAGATTACAAGAGGTGGGTGCCCAAAGCACATTATTATAATATATTTGCAAGAAGGATAGAGTGGAAAGTTGGTGTGGTGAAAGAGAGAAGCAAATTGCATGTAGCCAGCAGTCTGCGCCTTTGTAACTTTAAATCCGTGAGGAATTTGAAAAAAATTTCATCTACAACTTTGTAGACTAGCTCGAAACCAATCAGGCATCGCGGGAATTTTCTTGAAATTCGCTTTTCCTTGGGAGTTATTGAGATTATAAAAAACGGCTTCCAAAAGTTGCTTTGACTTTAGTCCCCTATATATATATAAATACATATAAGCATGTGACAGAAGGGGTCCATGCTTATAAGCTTTTGTGTAAGATCTAAATGACACCATGATGTGGATATTGACTTGTGTGCTAGGGTGAGGTGTCCTCTAATGATGGTGATAGATTCCAAATCTTAGTGATGCAAGCGAAGCCTATGTGTATTTGGAGGCTAGTCCTTTGAAAAATCTATACCATTATACTACATAATAAAAGAACTTACTCATAGCTTACCTCAAAGAGATGAGGATATTCCAGAGTGCTTTCATGGACTTGTCATTGTCCTTCCCGCCCCCCCATCTTCATTCTCCATGGGCTCTTTATATAGCCTCCATGAGGGATTAGATTAATCTAATCTTCTTGATTAACATAATCCTAGATGATGTATGGCATCTTTGAAAATATGGAGAGTAGTGGATGGGACAAGTCCCCACCTTGGTCATCATGCAAGAAGCCAAGGGTGGTGGTAGACAAAATAGAGAAATGGAGCTAGATTACAAGAGGTGGGTGCCCAAAGCACATTATTATAATATATTTGCAAGAAGGATAGAGTGGAAAGTTGGTGTGGTGAAAGAGAGAAGCAAATTGCATGTAGCCAGCAGTCTGCGCCTTTGTAACTTCAAATCCGTGAGAAATTTGAAAAACGTTTCTTCTACAACTTTGTAGACTAGCTCGAAACCAATCAGGCAACGTGGGAATTTTCTTGAAATTCACTTTTCCTTGGGAGTTATTGAGATTATAAAAAACAGCTTCCAAAAGCTGCTTTGACTTTAGTCCCCCATATATATATAAATACATATAAGCATGTAACAGAAGGGGTCCATGCTTGTAAGCTTTTGTGTAAGATCTAAATGACACCATAATGTGGATATTGACTTGTGTGCTAGGGTGAGGTGTCCTCTAATGATGGTGATAGATTCCAAATCTTAGTGATGCAAGCGAAGCCTATGTGTATTTGGAGGCTAGTCCTTTGAAAAATCTATACCATTATACTACATAATAAAAGAACTTACTCATAGCTTACCTCAAAGAGATGAGGATATTCCAGAGTGCTTTCATGGACTTGTCATTGTCCTTCCCGCCCCCCCATCTTCATTCTCCATGGGCTCTTTATATAGCCTCCATGAGGGATTAGATTAATCTAATCTTCTTGATTAACATAATCCTAGATGATGTATGGCATCTTTGAAAATATGGAGAGTAGTGGATGGGACAAGTCCCCACCTTGGTCATCATGCAAGAAACCAAGGGTGGTGGTAGACAAAATAGAGAAATGGAGCTAGATTACAAGAGGTGGGTGCCCAAAGCACATTATTATAATATATTTGCAAGAAGGATAGAGTGGAAAGTTGGTGTGGTGAAAGAGAGAAGCAAATTGCATGTAGCCAGCAGTCTGCGCCTTTGTAACTTCAAATCCATGAGGAATTTGAAAAACGTTTCTTCTACAACTTTGTAGACTAGCTCGAAACCAATCAGGCAACGTGGGAATTTTCTTGAAATTCGCTTTTCCTTGGGAGTTATTGAGATGATAAAAAACGGCTTCCAAAAGCTGCTTTGACTTTAGTCTCCCATATATATATAAATACATATAAGCATGTAACAGAAGGGGTCCATGCTTGTAAGCTTTTGTGTAAGGTCTAAATGACACCATAATGTGGATATTGACTTGTGTGCTAGGGTGAGGTGTCCTCTAATGATGGTGATAGATTCCAAATCTTAGTGATGCAAGTGGAGCCCATGTGTATTTGGAGGCTAGTCCTTTGAAAAATCTATGTATTCACTCAACTCATAGGTGTAATCCATTTTCAACTTCACTAAGATAACCATCCCTTTTACCCTTTACATTGATATGTCTCCTAAGAACTTGTTCCCCCCATTTGCTAGAGTTATCATAATCGAGAAGCAATGTAGCATACCTAGTGCTTGAAGAGTAAACCCAAAGTGATATGGTAAGCTCTTGATAGGGGTTTTGGCCAAATTTTGTGGTAGTAAACCAGGTTGCAAAAAACCCGGATCACCATGATGCAATACATAAATCAGATTTAAGATTGTACTTTAACGCTCAAACTCCCCTCTCACCCTATCGTTTAATGTTTTGCAATCGTTGATAGGTGTAAGAGTCATTTTATGTGTATTTCTTTGTAGAGAAAGCAATAAATACGGAAAAAACATAGAAATGAGGGTAAACCGAGGCTAACCTCATGCTCTACCTTCATTATACATTGCACAAACACTTATGTGATTTTCTGAAATTTTCCTTTTATCGTTTCCTAATTTTCTCCCATTTAAAACCCATTTTTCACCATTTTTTTGTATTTTTCCTCTATTATTTTCAATTAAAATTGACTAGAAATTGAGATTGATTGTGGGTTGTGACCCTTAGGTTCTTTGACAGTAAAATTTCAGGTTTTATTGATGTTATATCTCATGTTTCCCCTTTATTTTGCAAAAAAACCCCATTTTGCCTCTTAAACGCATGTTTTACGGGTTTTATACCATTAATTTCAGCCATAACACTTATGATTTTCTGATTTTCTGAGCATAAACTGATCAAACTCATAGAGAACAACAATAACATAATGCATAATCAGCCCATGGAAACAATATTTCATCACCCAAATAGCATAAAAACTTATTTTTTCTTCATAAAAATTGAATTATCGCTTAGAATTTGTGTCTCGAGATCTCGATTTTGCTATGGGACTATGTGTCAGCCCTCATTCAATGTCCAGTATCTTCAAGAATAGTACTCTTCATGTCTTCATCCACCCGGAAGCAATCCGGTCTCATCTAGACAAGCTTTCCTCCATCATTCTTCATTATCTTCATCCACACAAGAATAGACCCATTTGATGGGCGAGAGGAGGAGAGAGAAAGACTAGAATCAGAGATTTCCATTGAGGCCACCATTTGACGGGCGAGAGGCGGCGATATGATCAGCAAGGAGAATGTAGGCAAGCCCCATGATCAAATGGGTAGGTTGTTTGCAGGCAAGGATCACCCTCATCCATCAAGATGGCGCAATTATCGGCCACTTGTAGACGTCGTGCTCCTCCATTTCTTCACGATTTTTTTCATCCTAAAATGTTAATGGCATCAAATGCCCCAACTCCCCTTTGGGTCATGACCACTTGACCAAAGTTTGGTCCACCTTTTCAAATCTTGCCCGGTTTCTTGGCTCCTTCCCCATTTGGTGTCTGAATTGAGCTCTGAAAAATCCTGGGCATCTGGCTTGACATCCCGCATTGGCCGATAACTCCTGACAACCCGCATGGCAGTCTGAAAAATTATCAAAAATCAACAAGTGTCGCTCAGGCGCCTTTAAAGCACTTTGACGCTTAAAATCGTCCTAGGTCGAGCCGCCGCCTTCGACGTTGAATATTTTTCCCTTGATATTCATAATTTTTAGCTATTTTTAAGCACTTCTTGGCATCAAAATTCTACTCTCAATACTCTAGATATTTTTAAATCATAATAGTAGAAGAATATCAAAAGAAAACAACGTTCATTACCCCATGGGGATACTTCTGCGATAGAGTAATGCCTTTTGGTGTGATGAATGCATATGCTAGCTTTTCAAGATGGGTTAGGTGGGTATTTGCCCCTTTCATTGGGAAATATTTGCCGGTGTTTATGGATGACTTTTGTGTGTACATCTCAAGGGCATTACACTCTAAAAAAACTTGATGAAGTTTTATGTAGACTTGATGAGGATGGTAGTCAGGTAAACCCTGATAAATGTAAGATAGCAAGAACTAGAGTGATACTCTTGGGTCATGAAGTGTCTGCTAATGGTATTTCACCTGAGTCTAGTAAAGTTGAGGCTTTACTTCTTATGGATTCTCCAAAAACTATAAAAGAACTGATGAACTTTGTTCAAAAGTTGAGATATCTATCAAGATCATTCCATATGCTGGCTGAGTATGTATATCCTTTACAGAAAGCAACTCAAAGGGATCCTTTAGTTTGGATGCAAGTTAAAGAGGATGCATTCTTGGAGATTAAAGAAAATTTAAGAACTTTACCAGTTCTTATGCTTCCAAACTGGGATGAACCTTTCCTCATGGTTAGTCATGTTAGCATTTCTAAAGAAATGAAGAAAGCTATTTCTGCATACATGATTTTTGTGTGAGAGTCAAAAGAAGCTAATGACTCAAGGGCACTTGATGTCTCCAATGAACACACAATACCAACTAATGCTTCTAAGTCTCAGACTTTAAAAGAACCCCTCTCTTCAATTGATAAAGCCAGACATGATTTTTTTAAACAATATGAAGATTTTTTTAGTGATTCACTCCCAGGAGAGTTACCTCCTAAGTGCTTGGAAGATCACAGTTCACCACTTAACCAATCGCCTTACCGAGTAAGTGCAAGCTAGCAAGAGGAGATCCTAAAACAAGTAAATAAACTGATGGAAAAAGGGTTAGTTCAACCTAGCTCTTCTTCATATTGCTCTCCAGTCTTACTTGTTCAAAAGAAAGATGGTTCTTTCCGTACATGCATAGACCATAGATATCTGAACAAGATCACAATCAAGAATCATTTTCCTATCCCAAGGATAGATGATATCTTGGATAAGCTTCAAGGGGCTAGTATCTTTAGTCGCATTGATCTCAAGAGCAGCTGTCACCAGATATGGATAGCACCTGAAGATGTTCATAAGACAGCTTTTCATACAACATTTGGACTATATGAGTTTTTAGTCATGCCATTTGGTTTGACTAATATGCGTGATACATTCAACCGAATGATGGAGAGAGTTTTCAGACCTCACTCAAAGTTCACAGGTGTCTTCTTTGATGACATTCTAATATTTTCACGGTCTGAGAAAGAGCATAGAAAACATCTATTTATCGTTTTTCAAGAGCTTCGCAAGCATAGACTACAGGTCACTACTAAGAAGAGTAAATTCTTCCTTTTGGAAATTCATTACTTGGGCCATATTGCTTCTTACAATTTGGTGAGAATGGATCTTGGGAAGATTAGGGCCATTGTTGATTGGCCTACATCTACTTCTGTACATGAAGTTAGAATTTTCCTGGGCCTATGTTCATACTACAAGAGGTTCATACGAGGTTTTGCATATGTTGCATCTCCTCTACATAACCTTACTAAGAAGAGAATGCCTTTTCATTGGGGATCAAGACAACTACAAGCCTTTGAAAGAATTAAGTTTCTTGTGACTCAAGAACCGACTCTCATAGTTCCGAATCTTCAAAAACCTTTTGAAGCTCACTGCAATACTTCTAGGGATTGCATTGGAGCTGTGCTTAACCAAGAGCATCATGTAGTAGCATTTGAGAGCCGACGCCTCAAGGATCATGAGCTACATGTTTGAGTATATGAGAAAGAGCTTATGGCAGTGGTACATGCTCTTCAAGTATGAAAACACTATTTACTTGGTGCAGATTTTATTATTAAAACAAATCACCAAAGTATAAGATACTTTCTCACTCAGAAGAAGCTCTCAGAGAAATAGATGCACTGTGCTAATTTCTTATCTATGTTTCATTTTCAAATCCTTCATACATCTGAAACTAAGAATGTGGTAGCAGATGCTCTATCATGGCGACCTTGAGCAAATGCAATGACAACTGTTTACCATAACGAGATCTACAACTTTCATGTTGGATATTTTTTCATCTGAGCAACACATAGAGAAATATCTCAAAATTGGTGATGTATAGTAGGTCTTGGAGTAGCCACATCTTGCATGAAGATCAACTCAAGTCTCTCTCCAAGAAGAGAAGATCTTGAAAGCCTATAAAAGAGGAGGCTCTCCTTGGGTGTGAGAGAGGTGAAGGAAGCATCACTTTGCATGCATCCAAGAGGAGAAGAGAAGGTGCAAGTGCTACGGAAGCTCTGCTGAAATCAAGTTCCAAGAGGAGAAGAGAAGGTGCAAGTGCTACCAAAGCTTTGTTGAAATCAAGTGCCAAGAGGAGAGCCCTACACATATTGTGTAGGAGAGAAGGAGACTCAAGAAGGATCAAAAGGTGAGAACTTCCAAGTTGTGCAAGTGTTAGCCGGTTGTAAACCCTACAAGGAACCATGATCTTGTCTCCAAGATCTACAAGTAAGAACTGGATTATGTGTAATGGAGAAGCTCCCTCCTTATAAATTATATAACTCCACAAGGAGGGCATCTTCCAGTCCCTAGTGTGTTGTCGATTTCTCTATCTCTCTCTCTCTCTACATCTTCCTTTTCTCTCATTTGTTCCCTCTCTACGCCATCATAATATTCACCATATATATTTTAAGTATATGAGAAAGTCGAGCGTGTATCTCGAATGCTTATTACGTATTCTCTATTTAATAAATTTATGCTAATAAATTAACGACTCACTTTTCTTTAAGTGTTGATGATGATCTAGCATGGCCACGAGACCATTTAGAGATTAGTATTCCTAGTGCCTCACTTAATGGGGTGTAATGGGGATATCTGGTACAGGCAGTACAAGTTATGAAGGGAGAAAGAAGTGTCTGCCAAGTGTAAGAGTGTACACAAGAACCAAGGAGTTACACATAAATGAAGATGGATTAAGTTCTAAGAAGAGAAAGTGCATTAGCATTGTGTATATGTATTTATGTATGCATCCAAGGATGCTTGGGAACGTTTACTTGTGTGTAATGAGTATTGCATTCATTTGGGGTCATCCTCTCCCTTACAAGTCAAGATGTAAGGTCTTTTCTTTCATTAAGAAAGATGAGAGAGGTAATTCTCTCACTAAGAAAGACGAGAGACATGATCATTTGGAAGTGAGGAGAGAAGTGATTTTCTCTTTCTATGGTCTAAAATGACACAAGCTTTTGTGTGGAAGTCAATCTTAATGTTGAGGCCTAAGGAAATTTAATGAACTCTCCTTAAGGTGGTTGCATGGACCACAAGTTAAGAGTACAAGTTTGAGAATCTTTTTTTTTTTAAAAGACATGCTAAATCCATTTTTAAAATATCTATCCATAGAAAGACGATCTCTTAAAATGGCCCTCATGGTTATTAGAAACAACGAGATCTAAAACTTTTGTGTTGGACATTTTTTCATTTGAGCAACACACAAAGAGATATGTTGAAATTGGTGCTACAGAGTAGATCCTGGAACAGCCACATCTTGCATGAAGATCAACTCAAGTCTCTCTCCAAGAAGAGAAGCTCTTGAAAGCCTATAAAAGAGGAGGCTCTCCTTGGGTGTGAGAGAGGTGAAGGAAGCATCACTTTGCATGCATCCAAGAGGAGAAAAGAAGGTGCAAGTGCTACCGAAGCTCTGCTGAAATGGAGTGTTGTAGAAGCTCCATTGAAATCAAGTGAAGAGAAGAGAAGGTGCAAGTGCTGTGGAAGCTTTGCTGAAATCAACCGCCAAGAGGAGAGCCCTACACATATTGTGTAGGAGAGAAGGAGACTCAAGAAGGATCAAAATGTGCCAACTTCCAAGTTGTGCAAGTGTTAGCCGATTGTATACCGTGCAAGGAACCGTGATCTTGTCTCCAAGATCTACAAGTAAGAATTGGTTTATGTGTAACGGAGGAGCTTGCTCCTTGTCAATAATATAACTCCACAAGAGGGTGGACTAGCCCATCTTCTAGTCCCTAGTGTGTTGTCAATTTCTCTCTCTCTCTCTCTCTCTCTCTCTCTCTACATCTTTTTTTTCTCTCATTTGTTCTCTCTTTGCACCATCATAATATTCACCATATATATTTTAAGTATATAAGAAATTCAAGTGCGTATCTTGAATATTATAACAAATACATACTCGACTTTCTTATATACTCCAAATATATACGGTGAATATTATGCTAGTGTAGAGAGAGAACAGATGAGAGAAAAGAGAGATGTAGAGAGAGATATATATAGAGAAATTGACAATATACTAGGGACTGGAAGATGGGCCAATCCCCCACCGTTATAGAGTTATATTATTAACAAGGAGTAAGCTCCTCCATTACACATAAACCAGTTCTTACTTGTAGATATTGGACACAATGATGAAGCCTAAAGATGCTCCAAATTTGGCACTCTAACACATCTACATGAACCATACAATACATCAATATAGTCTTATAATGCTTTTTAAAAAAAGTTATATTTATAAAATGGGGACATCACTCTTGAAAGTCCTAAAAAAATAGTGATCAGGATAAGGCCAATGTACACAAAACCAAAAGACTACAATTAATAAATTGTTTTATGAAGGGGTGCATGTGGGGGACCGTTGGGTATGGTCCTTGTTATATCCCTTCTCTCTCACATGCAACTTCTCTAAGGGGCAATTTTTTTTGACAAAGTTGTTCTCTCTCTCTCTCTGTCTCTCTCTCTCTCTCTCTCTCTCATGGAAATAGAGAGTCATGAAGAAGGAGAGGATGCTGATTCAAATTCATGCTTCTTCTCAGTTATATTCCACAAGCAAGAGATGAAATCTTAGCATAGACTTTTCTCTTATTGTGTTCCCGGGAGAGTTGTTATTTCCATGGTCCATTTTTGGTGCACTGGCCGGGAATATAGTCGCTTGTGGGGGAGATATTTAGCGAAAGATATTCATGAAATGGATGGTAGGGTAATATTCAATATAGCTCGGACAACGCGCCAGAATGTCAAGGGGCAAGAGAGGGGAGGTGATGGGGGATCATACAATTAATAAATTGTTTTATGAAGGGGTGCATGTGGGGGACGGTTGGGTATGCTCCTTGTTATATCCCTTCTCTCTCACATGCAACTTCTCTAAGAAGCAATTTTTTTGGACAAAGTTGTTCTCTCTCTCTCTCTCTCTTATGGAAATAGAGAGTCATGAAGAAGGAGAGGATGCTAATTCAAATTCATGCTTCTTCTCAGTTATATTCCACAAGCGAGAGATGAAATCTTAGCATAGACTTTGCTCTTATTGTGTTCCCAGGAGAGTTGTTATTTCCATGGTCCATTTTTGGTGCACTGGCCGGGAATATAGTCGCTTGTGGGGGAGATATTTAGCGAAAGATATTCATGAAATGGATGGTAGGGTAATATTCAATATAGCTCGGACAACGCGCCAGAATGTCAAGGGGCAAGAGAGGGGAGGTGATGGGGGATCATATGGAAAGGATAATATTATTCGTGAATCAGAAGAGGGAGAAGAAGATGAGTTGGGGGGAGAGGTGAAGCAACAACAACAACTGCAACAACAAGAAGCCAATATTCATGAGGCTGGGGGCTCGATGTGGATATCGATGCAAGTCCTCAAGGACGTGCGCATGTTCATTGGGACTAGGAGTATGAGCCCCTATGGTTGTGTGGATTGACCCCAACCACAAGCACCACACCATGCTGTGATTGGCCTGAGTGCATGGCCTGCAAGCTAGTGTGCCCCTTCGGCTGCATCCAGGGCCTCGTCAACCCATTGCTACGTCTCTCCCTACAACATTGGGCCACAACTCCTGGTTTTCCCCCACCCTCGCCACATCGTTGATCATGACCCCGGCCATGCCACCTATGGATCATGGTCATTCCTATAAGGAAGCGTAGCAACTAACAATTATCACCAATTAATTATCCTTATTGGGATTCTTTCATTGTCACACATCATTTTCCTTATAATTTCCAATAATCTTATATATACACAACTAAAAGAGTTTGATGATAGAGAATGTTTCTATGCAAAAGCATTCTCTACACATTATGACTGAAGCATCCTCACTATCATGAAGAAGATGGTGTTTGTTTGCTTTTCAAGTGTGCAAGCTCATGGCAAAGCAGGGGATGGTATCCTTGGTGTCGTGGTCCCTAGGTGGTCTCCTATGGCTCAGCTTTGTCATCGATGCTAAAGACATGTTCAATGGTTTTGTGGTTCTTCTTCTTTTTCCTTGCTGAGGACGGCTTCACAATTGTGTTTGGGGAGAATGATGAAGCCTAAAGATGCTCCAATTTTGGCACTCTAACACATCTACATGAACCATACAATACATCAATATAGTCTTAGAATGCTTTGAAAAAAATGTTATATTCATAAAATGAGGCCATCACTCTTGAAGGTCCTAAAAAAATAGTTATTAGGATAAGGCCAAAATACACAAAATCAAAAGACTATAATTAATAAGTTGTTTTATAAAGGGGTGCATGTGGGGGATGATTGGGTATGCTCCTTGGTATATCCCTTCTCTCTCACATGCAACTTCTCAAAGGGGCAATTTTTTTTTACAAAGTGGTTCTCTCTCTCTCTCTCTCTCTCTCTCTCTCTCTCTCTCATGGAAATATAGAGTGATGAAGGAGAAGAGGATGTTGATTCGGATTCATGCTTCTTTTCAGTTATATTCCATGAGTGAGAGATGAAATCTCAGCATAGACTTTGCTCTTATTGTGTTCCCGGGAGAGTTATTATTTCCATGGTCCACACAAGATCATGGTTCCTTGCACAATATACAACCTGCTAACACTTGCACCTTCTCTTCTCCTCTTGGATGCATGCAAAGTGATGCTTCCTTCATCTTTCTCACACCCAAGGAGAGCCTTCTCTTTTATAGGCTTTCAAGAGCTTCTCTTCTTGGAGAGAGACTTGAGTTAATCTTCATGCCAGATGTGGTTGTTCCAAGACCTACTTCTACAGCACCAATTTTCAAGATATCTCTCTATATGTTGTTCGGATGAAAGAACGTCCAACATGAAAGTTGTAGATCTGGTTGTTTCTGATAACTTACATGGGCCATTTTTAGAGATCGTCCATGAGATATTTTAAAAATGGATTCACCATGTCCTTTAAAAAGAAACAGCTTCTCAAACTTGTACTCTTAACTTGTGGTCCATGCAACCACCTTAAGGAGAGTTCATTAAATTGCGTTGGGTCTCAATCTTAAGATTGACTTCCACACAAAAGCTTGTGTCATTTTAGACCTTATAAAGAGAAAATCACTTCTCTCCTCACTTCCAAAGAATCATGTCTCTCATCTTGCTTAGTGAGAGAATTCCCTCTCTCATATTTCTTAATGAATGAAAAGACCTTAAACCTTGACTTCTAAGGGAAAGGATTACCCCAAATGAATGCAATGCTCATTACACACAAGTAAACTTTCCTAGGTGTCCTCGGATGCACACATAAATACATATACACAATGCTAATGCACTTCCTCTTCTTAGAAATTAATCCTTATTTATTTATGTGTAACTCCTTGGTTCTTGTGTACACTCTTACACTTGGTAGACACTTCTTTTTCCCTTCATAACTTGTAATGTCTGTACCAGATATCCCCGTCACAGTGCTCTAATCACCCCATTAAGTGATGCACTAGGAATATTGGTCTCTAAATGGTCTCATGGCCATGCTAGATCATCATCAATAGTTAAAGAAAAGTGAGTCATTAATTATTGACATAAATTTTTTAAAATAAATAATGTGTAATAAGCAATAAATTTAGTGACATCCCTGGTTGAGAAGTCGGAATCAGCTGCATTTATTTTGGGTAAATCCATGAACTCATTATGGTAAACAATTGTGATTGCATTCACTCGAGGTCATCATGATAGAGCATCTGCTACCACATTCTTAGTTCCAAATGTGTAAAGGATTTGAAAATGAAACATAGATAATAAATTTTCCCAACGCATCTGTTTCTGTGAGAGAAGAGCAAGGTTGAACTAACCCTTTTTCCAACAGTTCATTTACTTGTTTTAGGATCTCCTCTTGCTGACTTACACTTACTCGGTAAGGCGGTTGGTTAGGTGGTGAATTGCCTGGGATAAGTTTAACTTTTTGATCTTCTGGGCGCTTAGGAGGTAACTCTCTTGGGAGTGAATCACTAGAACAATCTTCATAGTGTTTAACAAAATCATGTCTAGCTTGATCAATTAAAGAGAGGGGTTCTTTTAAAGTTTGAAACTTATAAGCATTAGTTGGTATTGTGTGTTCATTAAAGGCATCGAGTGCCCTTGAATCATTAGCTTTTTTTGACTCTCACAAAAATCATGTATGCATAAATAGCTTTCTTCATTTCTTTAGAAATGCCAACATGACTAACCATTGGCACATGCCAATCTCCAGCATTAGCAATGCATATTATGTTTTAACCCTTGAATTGAAATGCAAGGGTTTTCTTAACAAAATTGGGAAGATGTCTAATCTTGTAATGAGAAGGGATACCTAAGATAACATCACAATTTCCAATGGGTGCAAGTAGAAAAGATTCTTGGTCGCGGTAATCCCCAATTCTAAGATTCAACTTCCACTGGATAGGAGTAGAATTGGTTGTAAGTCCTTCAAATACTGAAACTAATCCAATTGGTGTTCCCAATTGATCCGGTGGAATTTGTAGCCTTTCAATAGTATCTTTTGACACAAAATTATTTGTGGACCTTGGATCAAGACCGTGGATCAAAGAGTATCAAAACTCATTCATTGTTGAGTGTTCACCAACCCTTTAAGAGTTGTCTCTTCTTCTCATTTCAATGAGTGTTAGCTTGCACATCCAGAATAGAATTTGAGGATGGCAAAGGAGGATCTTTAACCACATTTGCTTCCTTTCTTTTGTGAGGACAATCAGGCTTCATATGCCCTAACTCACCACAAAGAAAGCACCTTCCTTCCTCTTTGTACTTTTGTATCTCAAAGGGTGACAAATACTTGCGCTTCTTCTTGTCACCCTCTGGCTTTGTATATTGGTCATGGGTAGAGGTAGGTCTTCTTTGATTAGTCCTATCTCTTGGTTGATCATAGAATTTCTTTTTTCTAGCTCTATAAGAACTCGTCTCCAACTTTCGAGATGTACCAGGTGTATGCAAACTTTCAACTATGATGGCAGACTCCATCATGCGAGATAAGGTTTCACGTGGATACACGTTCATGGTTATGTGTAAATGAGGAAGTAGGCCAGCTTCAAACTTGCTTTTCTTCTCTTCATCACTGATCTCCATGAAAGGAGTAACCTTGAGAACAGTAGACCAAAACTTGTCCACATAACTAGTGACCTTCTCATGCTCTTTTTGGCCTAGCCAATCCCACTCCTTCTTGTTATCATTCTCAAAATCAGGAGGCAAGAACTGAGCATAAAACTTCTTCTTGAACTTTTCCCAAGTCGTAGGTTTCCTTCCCTCAAAAGTGAGAGTTAACCACCAATTTCTAGCAGTGTCTTTCAAGTGTATGTCTACATGCCTGAGCCTGGGCTTTTTTGAGAAATTACCATTAAAAAAAGCAATTTCAAATTTCCTAACAAAGGCTAACACCTTAGCAATATCTCTCTTATTGGAGTAAGAGTCAAACCTTATGTCCTTATCCCCAGACTTGAAAGACTTAGTCTTCTTAAGCTTGCTCCTCTTATGGTTCCTCTTTGTCCGTTTGCAAATTGTACGAGACTTAGAACCAAGAGAGAAGAAACTAGAAGTTGATGATGAGAAGGAGGAACTTGAGTAATCATGAGAGTAGTTGGTTTGCTGAGGGAGATGACTCCCTCCTTATCCGCCTCACTCGAGGTGAAGTCTTTTACTCTTCTTGACCCGAGAGTCCTTCTTCCTTCTGGGAAGCTTCTTAGCAATTCGATGTGTTGCACCTTCACCATCAAATGGTGCAATGGTGTTTCCTCCAGTATCACCATATTTTCCCCTTGCCCTTAAGTTGTCAATCAATTGATGTACTTCGGGAATCTCCAACAACCTACGATACTTTGTCAATTGAGCCTTAATTGCTCACTTATAGGCACTTCATCAATTACCATCTTTATCTTCTTCTTGCAAAGGATCACCTTTATTTTGAGAAAATCAAAGAGACCTGCTCTGATACCACTATTATAAGAACCGAGATACATGCTTGACTTTCTTATATACTTAAAGGATATATGGTAAATATTATGCTGGCACAAAGAGAGAACATATGAGAGAAAAGAAAGAATTTGTAGAGAGAGAGATAGAGAGAGAGATTGACAACACACTAGGGACTCGAAGATGGGCCAATGCCCCCCTTGTGGAGTTATATTATGGACAAGGAGCAAACTCCTCCATTACACATAAACCAATTCTTACTTGTAGATTTTGGAAACAAGATCATGATTCATTTGTTAGAAATCAAGCTCACCATCAGTGTGTCTTCATCTATGACCGACATCTATGACAGCTAGTGTGTATAGCTGTCTACATGTGACTACATTAAATAAGTCGGGTTAGTAGTCAGTCAGTGACCTGTTAGTCAGTCTAGTCTACATTTACACTAGGTCACTTTATCTTGTAGTGGGTGTGTGCTTTTCAGTTAAGTGTGTGGAAATGAAGAAATGAGCTCGAGAGCCTGAAGGCTCATGGATATGGAGTCTTTCCCTTTCTCTCTCTCTACTCTTTGAACTTGGTATCAAAGCTTCATCCATGAGGCTGTGGGAGAATGGGCATGACAACCTGCAGTGCAAAGGAGATGGAAGTAAGGAATGAGGAAGAAGCTGGATACTAGCAAATGAAGCCATAGTGAGAGGAAGGAATCAACGTGGACTGCCTTCTGAAAATCGTGGACTGCCTCCTGAGTCTGAAAATCGTGGACTGCCTCCTGAAACCTGTGTCTGAAAATCATGGACTGCCTCCTGAAACCTGTGTCCTGAAATCATGGACTGCAACCTGTGTCTGAAAATCGTGGATTGCCTCCTAAAAAATAGCAACCTGTATCTGAAAATCTACGCCTGCTGATCTGAATGGACAGCAACCTGTATCTGAAAATCTACGCCTGCTGATCTGAATGGACAGCAACCTATATCTGAAAATCTGCGCCTACTGATCTGAGTGAACAGCAACCTGTCAATCTTTAGTGGGGCACCTAGACAAGGTTCATAGAGCATGTATGCTCACTATTGAAGGTATTTGAAGTGTGCAAGGAGTAAATGCTTGTGTGGGAGCTCTGTTATGAGCTGGAGTGACAGACATAGACCTGTAATCATTTCTGAACTGCTATAAACATGAATGGACAGCATGCATTCAGTCATTACTGACACACAGGAGCCTTGTACTACACTCAGAAGGCATCTTTGGAGCACAAGAATGTGTCAAAGCATGTATACATTGGATCAAATGTCTTGGAGCTAAGATCTCTTGCATAGAATACTCAGATCTAAAAATCAATGACAGGCTGAAAATTGTCATACACAATCAATGACAGAATATTCAGATCTGAAAATCAATGACAGGCTGAAAACTATCATACACAGTCAATGACAGAATACTCAGATCTGAAAATCAATGACAGGCTGAAAACTGTCATACACAGTCAATGACAAGTACTGTGCATTACTGAAGCAATACAGGTCATCTTGGGGGTTCCATCATCTATATGAACTGGCCTATACATGCTGAATGCATGGAGAATTGAAGCAAGCAATGAGCATCATTGAAAACTGAATTTTGAAGTTGAAGTAAATGCAGTTACACTGTCCTGGTTAATTATAAACAGCTCATGAGGTTTATGCCATTGGTCAATGAAGACAGGTTGTCTATGCCTACTCAGATGCTCATGTATTGAACTTGCCACTACAAAATAAATGTATGACATGGTCAAAAGACATTTTGGAGCTGCTTGGAGCTTGGTATGCTGAATTCTGGTTGACTGCAACCTGAAACTGAATTTGTTGACACACTCAGTTTTGGACTTGAAATTGCTACTGGTTACTCACAGTTTACAGTTTTCAGACTGCATGTATGTACCCTGGTAGTGAGGTTACATAAGCTTAAGCTGAAGCAAACACATAGCTTATGTATTGACAGTTATATCTACAGTTGAGACCACTTGTTTGAGGGTTGTTTTGGGGTGTCAGTGGGTTGAAATACCCTGGTTTTTTTCTGCAATTTAGGGCAGAAAACTGTCATAAACTGTTACGGACTGAACTTAGTCAGTCATACTTATTGGAGTGCAAGGAGTCAGGCACTTGATAGACAGTCTATTGCATCATGGCTAATGCACATGGGACTGACAATATCACTCAGATAGTTGGAGAGAAGTTGGATAATAAGAACTTTACATTATAGAAATTCAGAATGAAAAACTTTCTGGTTGGCAGAGGTTATTGGGATTTATGTACAGGAGATGAAGTTGCTCCTGAGTTGCATGCACACAATCCAACAAATGAACAAAAAAGAGCCTACAGGCTATGGAATGAAAGAGCATGCAAGGTGTTGCATTGGTTTTCCTTATGTATATCTGATGCTATGGTAATTCAAATCACTAGATGTGAGACTCTGAAGGATGCTTGGGACATACTGATGAAAAATTATGGAACCATGACACATGCAAGAAAGATCCCGTTGAAACAGCAGTTCAACAACATGTCTAGGAATGGCAAGAGCATCCAAACGTATACCACGGAGATTAAGACCATAGCTGATCAACTTTTGGCTCAAGTGTGTATCAGAAGATGATATGATTGCTGTTGCTTTGAATGGCTTAGGCAAAGAGTACAAAGCTTTTGATACTTCCATTTCTGTCAGAGAAGAGCCCCCTAGCTGGGAAGAGCTAGTTACTTTGTTGCTGCATGAGGAAGTCAAACTTGGTTTGAATACAGGTTCTAGTGCATCTCAGAGTAGAGACACTGTGTTGTACTCTAGCCAGCATGGCAGAGCATCTAGAGGTCGTGGTTCATTTCGAGGTCGTGGTGACACTCGTAATACTTATGGACAACAGCAGCAGCAGAGTAATTGGCATGGTGCAAATACACAAGGCCAGCGTGGATCTGGTGGGTTTAGAGGCAGGGGGAGATCACCCCGAGGTAGAGGTGGTGGTTCTGGTTCATGGCAGTTGTCTGATTAGTCCAACAGGGACAAGGACTGCCATTATTGTGGCCGGTATGGGCATATTGCAAAGGATTGTTACAAGAAGCAAGGAGATATGAAGGCAAAGGGCAGACAGCATGGGCACTATGCATCTTCCAGTGGTGCTCATGATGAGTCAATTGATAGACTCTTTGCCATGCAGCATGTGTCCAAGACTGCATCAAGGCAGAACAGAGATGACAGGTGGTACATTGACTCTAGTGCGTCAAACCACATGACCCCGCATGGAGAGTGGTTTGATGAGATGGTTGCAGGTACACATGGTCATGTATGTACTGGGGATGATACCCAACATGACATAAAGAATAAAGGGATTGTTCCATTGATGATGCCTGATGGCAAGAAGAAAGGCCTGCATGATGTCTTACATGTACCGACTATAACAAAGAATTTGTTGTCTGTGGGTCAAATGGCAGAACAGAATCTGCAAGTGAGGTTTAACAAGGATGGATGTTTCATTGAGGAGTATGGAAATGGCTGTAAGTTAATTGCCAAGGGCAGAAGGGATGGTAGGATGTTTACATTAGATGCGACCATTCCGGGACTCAAGGCAGCCATGTTTGCACATGATGAGAGTGCCATTCGGGATGTAGAGATTTGGCACAAGCGGATTGGACATGTCAATGTACAAAAGATGAAATCTATGCAGCAAAAAGAAGTAGTACTTGGATTACCTAAATTCAAGTATAATGATTTTGGCCATGTATGCCCTGCATGTCAGTTTGGGAAGCAGGCACAGTTTCCTTTTATGAGACATGTAAAAAACAGCACTAGGCCTTTACAGTTGGTACACTCTGATGTCTGGGGTCCTTCACATAATGCTTCCTTTGGCGGTGCACAATATTATGTCTCATTTATTGATAATTTCAGCAGGTACACTTGGTTTTATATCTTGAAACATAAGGATGATGTGTTTGATGCATTCAAAGACTTCAAGAAACATGCTGAGAATGAATTGGGCTGTTACATATCATGTTTGAGATCAGATGGAGGAGGTGAATATGTCTCAAACTACTTTGACAGGTATCTTGCTAAACATGGGATCAGAAGACAGCTCACATGCAGTTATACACCGTAGCAAAACAGTGTTACAGAGAGGAAAAACAGGGTTTTGATGGAGTCAGCTAGAGCTATGCCAAATGAAAAATGTCTGCCAAATGGTTATTGGGCTGAAGCAGTGGTGACTGCTGTATATGTGCTGAATCGAACCCCTACAGCAGGGACTCATGATGTCACTCCATATGAATGGCTGTATGGTCATAAACCTGATATTTCACACTTGAAGGTATTTGGCAGTATTGCATATGTGCATATACCAGATGAGAAGAGGAAGAAATTGGATCCTAAGGCAGTGAAAAGTGTGTTTATTGGATATGCACAGGAACGGAAAGCATATAAGTGTTATGTACCTTCTACGCATGAGACACTCATAAGCACAGATGTGGTATTTGATGAGTTAGCATCTTGGTATGGGAATCCTGTTGCAGTGCCTACTAATGGCTCACCCAGTATGAGTCATGCTGAAAATACTCCTGCAGAGAGTACTTCCATGACTGGTCAGACAGGTGATGTATCATCTACAGTGAGTCCTTGGACAGGACGATTATGGAGTCGCACTACTACATCCACTGACACGGATATGTCAGTGAGGGGGAGAATAGATAAGGGAAAAGAAAAGGTTTTTGAAGATGTAACAGGTCCACTCACTGCAGGTTATGATTCATCTAGCAGTGACAGCTTAGATAGTGAATTGGGGATTCCGTCTGTTATGACGCCAGGTGCTAGACAAAGCCGTTATGTGCCGCCTCATGAGAGGCAAGCTCACAGTGAGCCACATCTCAGGAGATCAGAGAGGGTCAGACGACCTGTTGACAGGTATACTTACACTGGACATTCAGCCCGTCATTATGCTTATATGACGAAAGTAACAAGTTTTAGAGAACCAAATAAGTTTGATGAGGCAGTTTCAGATGAGAATTGGCGTGCTGCTATGGATGAGGAATATTCATCTTTGGCTGAAAATTGTACATGGGATTTGGTACAGTTGCCTGAGGGCAAAACACCTATTGGATGCAAGTGGGTGTATAAGGTAAAATGTAAATCAGATGGATCATTGGAAAGATATAAGGCCAGACTGGTTGCAAAAGGGTATGCGCAGCAGTATGGTCTTGATTATGAGGAGACTTTCAGCCCTGTAGCAAAGATAGCTACAATTAGAACTGTGATTGCTTTGGCAGCAGCTAGAGGCTAGAAACTATGGCAGATGGATGTAAAGAATGCATTTCTCAATGGAGAATTACAGGAAGAGGTTTACATGGAACAGCCTGAAGGCTATGTACATCCAGAATTTCCAGCACATGTATGTCGGCTGAAAAAGGCATTATATGGGTTGAAAGAGGTACCCAGAGCATGGAATGCTTGCATCAGCAGTTATTTATAGCACCATGGTTTCCAATTCGGAGATGCTGATCATAGTATGTTTGCGAAGAAGACAAATAGTGGCTATGTTTTCCTAGTTGTCTATGTTGATGACTTAATCATTACAGGAGATGATGAAAATGGGATTGCAGAAATAAAGACATGTTTACAGGACGAGTTTAAGGTCAAGGACCTTGGAGAGTTGAAATACTTTCTGGGGATTGAGGTTGTTTCTACACCTCAAGGCATATGGCTGCTACAGAAGCAGTATGCTCATAACATGTTACAGAAATATGGTATGGCTGATTGCAAGCCTATGGATATGCCTTTGGAGTAGAATGTCAAGCTGCAGATTGATGTTGGGACAGAGATTGAGAATGTTACTATGTACAGACAAATGGTAGGCAGCTTGATCTATCTCACGATCACTAGACCTGACTTGAGTTATGCTGTGGGGCTGATCAGTCAGTTCATGCAGAAGTCTCGCAAACCACACTTGGATGCAGTCAGAAGAATTCTGAGATATGTAAAGGGTGCCACAGATCATGGGCTGTTTTATGCATATGGGAAAACCCTTGACTTGATGGGGTACACTGATGCTGACTGGGTTGGTTGCACATATGACAGGAGGTCAACCAGTGGCTATGCATTTGGATTGGGTAGTAGCATGATCAGTTGGCAAAGTAAGAAATAGCCTACAGTCGCATTGTCCAGTACGGAAGCAGAGTATCGTGGTGCGGCCTTAGCGGCCTGTGAAGCTAAGTGGTTACAGAAGTTACTGAATGACTTGGGAGTACACTTGGACAGCAAAGTCAAGCTGTACTGTGACAATTTGAGCAATGTTATGTTAGCAAGCAATCCTGTTTATCATGCAAGATCAAAACACATTGAGGTTCACTACCATTTCATCAGGGAAATGGTTTTAGCAGATCAGATTGACTTGGAGCATGTGAAGACTGAAAACCAGGTAGCAGACATCTTTACCAAATCACTTGGTAAAGATAAGTTCATTCACTTTAGACAGCTACTTGGAGTGATGCAGATGATTTGATTTTTGTTTTTGAGCTTGAGAGGGAGTGTTAGAAATCAAGCTCACCGTCAGTGTGTCTTCATCTATGACCGACATCTATGACAGCTAGTGTGTATAGCTGTCTACATGTGACTACATTAAATAAGTCGGGTTAGTAGTCAGTCAGTGACCTGACTAGAGTTAGTCAGTCTAGTCTACATTTACACTAGGTCACTTTATCTTGTAGTGGGTGTGTGCTTTTTAGTTAAGTGTGTGGAAATGAAGAAATGAGCTTGAGAGCCTGAAGGCTCATGGATATGGAGTCTTTCCCTTTCTCTCTCTCTACTCCACGGTATACAACCGGCTAACACCTACACAACTTGGAAGTTGGCACCTTTTGATCCTTCTTGAGTCTCTCCTTCTCTCCTATATAATATGTATAGGGATCTCCTTTTGGAGCTTGATTTCAACAGAGCTTTCGTAGCACTTGCACCTTCTCTTCTCCTAACTTGATTTCAGCAGAGCTTCTGCAGCACTTGCATCTTCTCTTCTCCTCTTGGATACATGCAAATTGATGCTTCCTTCATCTCTCCTACAACCAAGGAGAGACTCTTCTTCTATAGGCTTTCAAGAGCTTCACTTCTTGGAGAGAGACTTGAGTGCCAAGATTAGAAATGTTGATCTTCATGGAAGATGTGGCTATTCCGGGACCTACTTTGCAGCACCAATTTCAAGATATCTCTCTGTGCATGGCTCGGATGAAAAAACGTCCAACACAAAAGTTATAGATCTCATTTGTTTCCAATAACTAAAGCTGGCCATTTTTAGAGAGCTTTCTATCGTGAGATATTCTAAAAATTGATTCACCATGTCTATTTTTTTAAAAAAAACTTTTTAAACTCTACTCTTAACTTGTGGTCCATGCAACCACCTTGAGCCATAGATAAGGAGAGTTCATTAGATTGCCTTGGGGCTTAACCTTAAGATTGAATTTAACACAAAAGCTTATGTCACTTTAGACATGAGAAAGAGAAAAAATCACTTCTCTCTTCCAGAGGATCACATCTCTTGTCTTTTCCTAGTGAGAGAATTACCTCTCTCATCTTTCTTAATGAAAAAAAATACCTTAAACCTTGACTTGTAAGGGAGAGGATGACCCCAAATGAATGCAATGCTCATTACACACAAGTAAATGTTCCTAGGCGTCCCCGGAAACACACATAAATACATATACATAATGCTAATGCACTTCCTCTTCTTAGAACTCAACCCATCGTCATTTATGTGTAACTTCTTGTTTCTTGTTGACACTCTTACACTTGGTAGACACTTCTTTTTCCATTCATAACTTGTATTGCATGTACCAGATATCCCCGTCATAGTGCTCTGATCACCCCATTAAGTGATGCATGTACCAAATAACTTGTACTGCATGTACTAGATATCCCCATTACACCCCATTAAGTGAGGCACTAGGAATACTGATCTCTAAATGATCTCATGGCCATGCTAGATCATCATCAACACTTAAAGAAAAGTGACTCATTAATTTATTGACATAAATTTATTAAATAGAGAATTCATAATAAGCAATCAAATTTATTGACACACCCTTTACAATCCTTCACATGCAAGGAGAGTGCATGAGGTGAGGCATGAGAGAGCATACATGAGAAGGAGATGGAGGCTTTATCCTTGGTCCCTCACTCCCTCTCCACCCATACATACACACACTCTCTCTCACTCTCTCTTTAGGTTACAAAAGGCAAGAAGGTAGACAAGAAGTTGGCACATACAAGAATAGCCTCTTCTACTCTTTCTCATCCCTTTTATACAAGTTTTAGGGTTAGGTCTTTCCCTTTCTCTTAAGCACCTTACCCATCCTTTTACCAAAGGGCTACCCTTCTCATCTTTGCATACATTAAGCTATATCCATAATTTGTATTCAATGTTACAACTTGCACAGAAGGGGCCTAGCTCTCAAGTAGTGTTACAAAGCCAAGATATATCATTTATCATAAATCCATACATCCAAAATGGAAGTATCTTCAAGGGAAATATTTCAAGAGTCGGGATTCTTCAAGGTTCTATGAACATCTTTCGAGGGTCTTTAAGTAATCCGGTTTACACTAGGATACTCCTCCTAAGTAGGCATTTGAAAGATTGCAGCATATAGTACTAGGGAGGACAAACTTGCTGCAGAACACAAGACTTACAGTACAAAAGTCTTTGAAGTTCAACCCTTTACATCCGCTAAAGAAGCCTAAGCAGTAGACAATGAGTCCTAATCAGCTATTCAATCCTAAGGTAAGAGCTCAAATTTTTTTGGCAAGAAGGGAGAAGACCCAGATTGCCATGTGGCTCAATTTGAGACACAGTGGATTACAAGTGACTTTAATACTATGTATGGGGATCAAGTTAAGAGGTAGCACTTTGCAACATTTTTTAAAGGAAAGGACATGGATTGGTATACTACTTATGACAATACTTAATTTACTACAATACAATGCAGTCAAAGACGCTTTTCTTAGTAGATTTAGGAAGTGTAAAACTACTACAAATGTCTTGAAGAAGTTGAAATAAATGAAGTAAAGTTCAATGCTCATGTAGGACCATCCACAAAAGTTTATAAATATTTTTAAATAAATTATATATTGTAGTAGGCCATCTTTGGATCTTGTTGATAAATATGTCATATCCTATGGTTGTATGTAAAGTGTCCTTAAGTTTGGGGTATCTATCTTTTGAGGATACCATTTTAGAGTGTGTGGACTATTGGAGGAATGGTGGAAGAATAATGAAGAGGAGGACAGCATGTAGCTCTTAACCTGTGCTTATTCCATCTTTGTCTTCCTCTATTTGAAGTTTTATTATGGTATCAGAGCCTGTACTTCCATTTCATCAGTTGTATCAAGAGGCAAGTAGATCTCTTCCATCTCAAATGCACCTGCTCCTACAGTTGTAATGGAGGGGGCTGCAGAATGGTGCACATGGTAAATAACTACTTTGTCTAGCTCGGTACAAAAATTCTATAAGGACCAGACGAATGCATGGAAAGCCTCCTTAGAGTCATCAACTGCTATCACAATCTTTCTCGACCTCTTAGATGATTTGAATGATGTTTTCTGAAGTGCCTCAGATGGTCTAACAATAACGACAAGACAGTGTGCATTATGTAGCACATAGTCACTCATAGTTTGCAACGACGCAGCTGCAGACTTTGGTGCCTCTCTCAATGTATCAGTACGCCTAGGCCTTTGGACTAGAGACTATTTGTGGGTTGTCGGAGGGGATTTGCCATCTGGTCCACCCCTAACGCACAGAGAGGACCGACTATGCAGGACTGCGGTGCTCTTGGATTGCCTGTGGCTCAGGAAACGGAGGCTTGCGGAGCTACAAGATGACAACGATGATGACAAGGAGCAATGCAGGGTAGGCCATGGCAAGGCCACAAAGGAGGCCAGATTGGTAACCATAGCTGTGTTTCCTGCTACCGCTCGATGAAGAAGAAGCTTGCTGTGATGGAGAGGCAGCCATCTAGGCCAAGAATATGAGTGCATGCGCTCACAAACTGGCATAATCATAAGTGTGGAATCCTATCAAATCAGCTGAAAGCACAGCTTTAAGAAGCTCAGAACGTGATGGTAAAGTCCGATATATTTCTGAAGATGGAAATGGTGTATGAAGAAACCACCCTACTTTCATATTATTGTCACGTTCTTTCAGGCATTTTGGAAGAAACATCAGATGGTAAAATAGGTCTGTAGCAACATACATATATGCTCAATGCTGAGCTATGGCAGAAGTTGTAAGCTGGATGGTTAGTTTTTCCAAGTGGCAAAAGCTGGTTATGTGTGAAAAATCATGGATGCTCATCAGAAAGGCATGCTGTAATCAGAAGTAAACTGGCGATAGACCTTAACAACGGGGCTATGGAAGGGCATTCAATGTTCTTGGGTGTTTACAGCATTATATAGGGTTCTGTTTGCTCAAGGGAAAGTTATGCTGCATTAATGTCTTGCAGTGTTGAATTAGCTGTTTGGAGGTCGATTTTTTGCTCATAAAATTTTGGGAAATCTTCTACAACTTCAGCTTGACAAGTACTTTCAGTTTGGCACAAAAAAATTTGCAGGAAAAGTGGTCAACTTTAGACCCATGTTTTGATGCATTTTGGGTCATACAGACATTGTGTGGAATCCGATTTGGATGTTTCTTGTTGGGAACTGAATGTATGACATGTTGGCATCATGGATGGATGTATATGACAATTTTTGGACACATGTATGACAATCATATTGCTGAATACCATTTCTGGACAGATTATATTGTTGTTTTCTTCTGAATTTGCAACAGTCATAATGTCTGACACGGCATAGATCACTCAAATCGTGGGAGACAAATAGACCAAAGACAACTATAGTGTTTGATCTTACAGGATGGAGAATTTTTTGATGGGTAGAGGTCTATGGGACCTCATAACAGGTGATGATGAATGTCCAGAAGTTCCCAAACATCCAACTGAAGAGCAAAAGAAAGCGTATAAGGATTGGACTGGGAAGAATATGAAAGTTTTGCATTGGATCTCCATATGTATTTCAAAAACATTGATTCCTCATATCAAAAAGGCAAGTACTTGTAAGGAGGCATGGAAAATCATAGAAAAAATGTATGGAACATGCACAGAGGCTCGTAAGATACAACTTAAGCAGAGATTACATGGTGCATGGAGAGGCAATCGCAGTATCAGTGACTATGTGGTAGAAATCAAGCAAATTTCAGAAGACCTTGCATCCATTAATGCACCTTTTGATTATGATGATTTAGTTTCAATGACACTAAATGGGCTTGGACCAGCTTTCAAATCTTTGGATACCCCTATTTCCGTTAGGGGAGGCTCTATGCTTGACTTTGAGGAGCTTATTGGATTGCTACTTACAGAAGAAATCAAGTTGGGATTGAATGCATCTAGCAGTGGAAAAAATGCAGGTGAGATAGTGTTTTCTATCACCAAAGAGGTCATGGCAGCTCATCTAGAGCTAGAGGCTCTTCACTTGGTCATAGTAATTTATGGTTTTGCTCGTAGAAGAGGTAACTTTGGTCGTGGTGACTTCATGCATAGAGGCAGGGGGAGATCTTTCCCTAGAGGTAGAGGACAGTCTAGTCCTTCTTCACAAAGAGATGGCACTTGTCATTATTGTGGGTAGTTTGGTCACTTTGAGAGGGATTGTTATCAGAAACAGAATGCTATGTCTAGGGGTCGTGGAAGGACCCAATATGGCCACTATGCAGGCACTTATGGTGGTACAGGGTATGGACCTAGAGGTTGATTGCCTAGAGGTCACCTATTTACTATGGAGCATGTGCTTGGGAGCATGACTCAGCCTCTTCGTGAGAATGAATGGTTTTTGGATTCAGGAGCTACAAACCACATGACTCATCATGCTGAGTGGTTTGATAGTAAGGAGCAAATGCAGAATGATGAATATGTTGCCACTGGGGATGATATTTTACACAAAATTACTCATATTGGTAGTGTGCCACTTGTTACTAAAGATGGGATTGAGAACAAGCTTGGTGATGTACTTTATGTGCCCACAATAACTAAGAACCTAGCATCAAATCAAGGAGTACAGATGAGATTCAATAAGTTTAGATGTTTCATTGAAGAGTTCCATAATGGGAGAACTGGCAGGGTGATTGCTCATGGTAGAAAGAAAGGGAGATTGTTTGCTTTGGATACAGGTACTCCATTGATTCAAAACTCTATGTATGTTGAGAGAGGACATGGGCAAGTTAAGGATGTGGAATTATGGCATAGATGGATTGTTCATGTTAATTTGCAAAGATTGAAGCAAATGCAATCAAAACAGATAGTCATGGTCTACCGCATTTAGGATATGTGAATTTTGATCATGTATGTGAGGCTTGTCAATTTGGCAAGTAGTCCAGATTGCCATTTCCAAAGAGGGGGAGAATAAGCAGATATCCTTTGGAAATAATACACTCAGATATTTGGGGCCCATGTCAGAATGTTTCCATGAGCGGAAAATGTAGATTCCATATCACTTTCATTGATGATTTTAGCAGGATGACTTGGGTGTACTTTATGCAGCATAAAAGTGAAGCATTTGAAAAGTTCTTGGAATTTAAATCTATGGCTAAAAAGCAGTTTGGATGCTACATAAAATGTTTGAGGTCAGATAATGGTGGAGAGTACATGTCATATGAGTTTTGTGACTTCTTGAGAGATCATGGTATCAAAAGGCAATTGACATGCAGGTATACACCTCAGCAAAATGGTGTGGCTGAAAGGAAGAATCGGATTATTTCAGAGGTTGCAAGGGCGATGATGAATCAAATGAACATGCCATTGTCATATTGGGCAGAAGTAGTGCATACTGCAGTTCACACTATGAATAGAACACCTACAGCCTTGATTCATAATATGTCACCATATGAGAGAATGTATGGCATGAAACCCACTGTTGCATACCTTAGAGTCTTTGGATGTGTCTGTTATGTTCATGTTCCAGATGATTTGAGAAAGAAGATGGAACCTAAGGCTGTAAAATGCATTTTCCTTGGATATCCTAATGAGAAGAAGGGATACAAATGCTATGATCCAGTGAGTAAGGAAGTATACATAAGCAGGGATGTTAGATTCAGTGAATATGAATCATGGTACAATCCCAAAATTACAGTGGATGTTGATTCCTATGAAAGAAATGATGATAATGGCTATGGAAGGAAAATTTTAGCAAACAACAAGGCTGAAAATCAGCATGTGGAAGATGCTTCAGGACCTCAAGAGAATGTGGAAAGCAGTGGCAGCTACAGTCCATGGAGTGGTAGATTGAGAAATGCACAAAGGAGTGCAGAAGTTGCAAAAGGTAAGATACCAATGACTGAAAGTTCAGAAGATGTATCTATAGATGATGAGTATGGCATTCTGCATGTTAAAACACTTGGCACTAGAAGTGCAAGAAAGTATGTGCCACCACATGCTAGATCAGATGAGACACACGGTAGTGCACCTCAATTGAGAAGGTCAAAAAGGGTAAGGTATCCAGTTGATAGATTGACTTATAATGGGTTCATGAAGATGCATTATGCATACATGGTTTCTTATGTACAACATTTGGAGCCTACTTGCTTTGAAGAAGCAGTAGAGAGCAAAGAGTGGAGACAAGCAATGGATGAAGAGATGAATGCACTAAGGCAAAACAAGACTTGGGATTTGGTAAAACTACCTTATGGCAAGAAGTCCATTGGATGTAAATGGGTTTATAAGGTCAAATGTAAGTCGGATGGTTCTCTTAAAAGGTATAAAACAAGGCTAGTTGCAAAAGGATATGCACAAACTTATGGTTTGGACTATGAAGAAACATTCAGTCCAGTAGCTAAAATGACGACAGTGAGATCAGTAATTGCTTTGGCTTCTATCTATGGTTGGAGGCTTTATCAAATGGATGTGAAAAATGCATTTTTGAATGGCAACTTGGAAGAGGAAGTGCACATGGATCAACCAGAGGGATATGTGGATCCAAAATACCCACATTATGTATGCAGGTTGAAGAAGGCTTTATATGGACTGAAGCAAGCACCAAGAGCATGGTGTGATAGAATCAACAAATTCTTATGCAGTATGGGATTTCAGCAGAGCAAAGTTGATTATTCACTTTATGTGAGGCATACAGAAGATGGTATGGTTGTTGTGGTCATCTATGTTGATGATCTCATTATTACAGGTACACTTGAGAAGGAGATTACTGAAGTCAAGCATGGGTTACATAGAGAGTTTGATATAAAGGACCTTGGTTTGTTGAGATACTTCTTGGGTATTGAGGTTATTGACACACCTCATGGTATATGGCTGATACAAAGGCAATATGCATTGCAGATGTTGGAAAAATATGGCATGACAGGATGCAAACCGGTTGATACACCATTAGATCAAAATGCTAAGTTGACGAATGATGGATCTTATGTTGAGGATGTTACTATGTTCAGAAAGATGGTTGGTAGTCTTATCTTTGACCATTACAAGACCAGACTTGAGTTACGCTGTTGGATTGATAAGTCAGTTTATGCAGAAACCATGCAAATCACATTTGGATGTAGTAAGAAGAGTTCTTAGATATGTGAAGAAGACAGCTGGATTTGGGATGTTTTATGAAAAAGGAATCAAGCCTATATTGTTTGGATACTCAGATGCCGACTGGGCAGGTAGCTCTATGGATAGAAGATCTACTAGTGGCTATGCATTCTCACTTGGATCAGCCATGGTAAGTTGGAGCAGTAAGAAGCAACCTACAGTTTCTTTATCAAGCATTGAAATAGAGTATAGAGGCATTGCATTGGTAGCATGTGAGTAGACATGGCTGAGATTGATCTTATATGACATGGGCATAGAGATTGATGGTGGAGTCATTATGTATTGTGACAATGTTAGTAGCATTATGTTGGCAAAGAACCCAGTCTACCATGCAAGAACAAAACACATAGAAGTGCACTATCATTTCATTAGAGAAAAAGTCATTGATGGAGAGATTGGCTTGGTCCATGTGAAAACAAATGACCAAATTGCTGATATCTTTACCAAAGCACTAGGTAAAGAGTACTTCAGGAGTGCACTTGGAGTCTTATGTGTGCAAGCTCATTCTGAGCTTGAGGGGGAGTGTTGATAAATATGTCATATCCTATGGTTGTATGTAAAGTGTCCTTAAGTTTGGGGTATCTATCTTTTGAGGATACCATTTTAGAGTGTGTGGACTGTTGGAGGAATGGTTGAAGAATAATGAAGAGGAGGACAACATGTAGCTCCTAACCTGTGCTTGTTCCATCTTTGTCTTCCTCTATTTGAAGCTTTATTAGATATGCAATGATCTTATTTTGTCAAAGGGTTGGATAAAACTATTGGAAGTGTAATAGCTAATGTGAAATTGTAAGAAAATGCTACAATTGATATGTTGGTGGGGCTGAGGCAGCCAAAAGAGTTGAGAGGAGACTTGGCAAAAGCAAGTTTGAGAAAAAAGCAAGCAAGGATATGTCCAATTATGATTTGGAAGATTCGGATTTTGAAAATAGCAGTAATGATGAGGACACCTCATCAAGTTCAAATTCAAATACAAATTCAAGTGACTCAAATGATGAAGGAGAAAAAAGGCAACAAAGACGCTGAAAGAAAATGTCTAAAATTTGCAAAGAAGCTTCTAAGGATAAGAAGAAGGGAAAAGAAATGAAAGAAAATACAACATTAGAAAAGTGGTTAGAAAAGAAAATTAAGAAATAGTTGTTACTAGACATGGGATTCATTAATGCTCCTAAAATTTTAAGGTCATGTAACATATGTTAAAAGATAGGCCATGAGGTTAAGGAGTGTTGGTACAATCCAATGCTATGAAATGCAAGACCGCAACCAGCACCACGGTAGCATCAGTAAATCAAATTGCATGTGAGATGGCACATAGCATGACCTTGCTACCATTATTGATGCTAATTTGAAGTATGAGCACACACTATGAGTAAGTCAGCAAGAGTGTGCAAAGATGATGTTCATAAAGTGTATTTGGATGTTGATTCAAATTCTAAACTAATCAAGATTAGTATTTTTGTTGAGGAAGACTTCAAGAAGTGATTGCTTCATTTATGCAAAGAATTATAGGATATTTTTGCATGGGACTATACTGATATGAAGGGATTTGATCCAAGGGTGTATTAGCATAAGATCAATTTGAAGGCAGATGCTAAATCTATAATGCAAAAAAGGTATTGTATGAATCTAAATTATGCTAAATAGGTAAAGAAAGAGATTGATAAATTTCTTAGAATTGGCTTTATAAAGCATGTGAATGAAGTCACATGGCTGTCACACATAGTAGTGGTACCAAAGAAGAATGGAAACATACGAGTTTGTGTAAACTAAAGAAAATTAAATGCACCAATTATCACTGATCTATTCCCTATTCCATTCATGAATTCTTTGTTGGATGATGTAGCAGGTCATGCAATTTATGCTTTTTGGATGGTTTTTTAGGATACAATTAGATTCGAATGCATCCAAATGACATGGATAAAGCCATTTTTATAACTGAATGGGGAGCATTTGTGAATACTATTATGAATTTTGGGTTAAAAATGGACCATCAGAGTTTCAAGGAACATGAGAGAAAACATTTGATCCATATCTTACAACTTTTATGAGAGTTTTCATTGATGATTTATGTGTATTTGGTAAGAATATAGATCACCTTCAGCTTTGGGACTTCCTTTTCTCTCCTTCTAATCTCCTTCTAAGAGCCACCAAATTAACTTGTATAATCACAATAAAAATTCAAGTAGGTTGTTTGCTATTTGTGCACCACCATTGTGTCTTGTATGCCTAAAGTACCTAGTCCTTGCTTGCTAATGAGACTTCTCCATTCTCCATTCCTTGGCTGGACCAAATAAAAAAACTCCCATACTTCCTTGGAAACCAAAGGCCATGGCTATAAATAATATGCTGCACATTAGAAAAGAGATGGAAGTAGTTAAGTGCTAAGTAGTAAGTTCTAGGGAGGGTCATTACCAAGCAAAAAAAAGTACCACCCCTAGAGAGGAATGGCCCCATATTGCTTCATAGTGATCCCTTTTGCAAGTGTCACTAAGGCCTCATATTTGCTTCCCTTTCTTCCAAATTTTAAAAAACAAATAGTCAAAGAAACTTCCTTACCATGCAGTACGTGAAATTGTTATCTCGCTATGCATTCTTCATGGAGGTTTGAACTTGTCAAGCCTTCTTAAAGGTTGGGAGTCTTGAATGGACAAGGTTGTTTTATCACAATATAAGAACATCATGTCCAATGCCTCGTAACTTTGGCCTTCCTATTCCTCGCTCTTCCATCATCCCCATGGTCTTTGACTGCATTCTGTAGCCATTTCCATTAGTTGTGATGAACTTAGGAAGAACATTTTCTGGGCTTGCCATCGAAGCCCAAAAACCTTCAAGTCTTAACCCCACCTATTGAGGATTTCCTCGAAACACTATTTTCATTTTTGGATATTTGAGGATCTGCCTCAATCACAACATTCTCCTTGTGGAGACCAATGTCTAACAAGATCCTCTCAAAAGCCCTGATCACACCATCCCTAGCCTTGTGGGATTGCAATTTCCATGCAAGTCCAATGTACAGATGCACAAGTTTCTCAACTATTTTTCACAATGCATGCAATGTGCACATGTGGCATTTGTTAAGGGGATATCTAGAATGACCTGAGAGTTTGGATCTTTTGTGTTTGCCAGGTGCCTTGTTCCAATAAGCTGATTTGCACTCCTTAGCCATGGCCATGTATAAATACAAGGACTCTTAGTAGTAGCACCTTTTTACACATTATACATGCACTTTAGTGTCTTTAAATCTACAACTATATGTGACTCTAGTTATTTTCCAAACCCTTTGACGCTTAGTTTCATATAAACCTAAAATGCTTCCAACCACTAGATGTGTTTCTTTGTTTGCACATTGAAGTGCATTGACCCCTCCAACCCTTCACCCCCCTTGATGCGTCATGGCTCAAGAGCGATGTTCATCAAGGTGATAGAAACTCTCTCCATTTCCTTGCCCTTCACAATTTTAGTTTCATTTAGCTTGATAATGAGAATGGCAATGCCATTTTCTTTTGCTTCATCTAGCATGTAAAACTTGATCACTACTCTTTGCAACATCCTTAGGTCAAAGAACATGTTGTGACAAATATCATAGGTTAGCACTCTCTTCTTTCTAGGATCGTTTTCTATGATGTGAAAGGCTCGCCAAGGACTTTCAAGACTCACTGATTGATGTGACATCTTGTTTGTTGAGCTAAAGATGGCTTTGGAAGCAACAACCCCTTGAACCTTTTCTTCTTCAATGTCTCTTGCATGACTTTGAAGCTAGGTATAGCTTTGTTTAGAAATCCCCACCTTGTCTAGGGTGCTTTGGATGTCCTCATTGTCTAGGCAAATCCCTTGTAGGAACTTCTCAACACACTTTTCCTTGGCCTTCTTAAACCTCTTCTCGATCAACATGCTCTTTACAGCTTTGCGAGGAATGATATAGTTGTAATCTTTCGATTCTCTCTCCATGTTTCTTGTTACTTTGTCTAGATAAAGAATGGCCCTATCCATTACAATAACAATATCAAAATGAGGAATAATACAAGTAGTTCAGGGCGAGTGACCAACTGTTATTGTATGGCTATTATTCTTCTCCTGCAACCTCCTCTTCTAAGGTTGAGAGTCTTGATATTCTTCAACCTTCTCTATCTCTCATGCCTCCCGAACTTTGTTTCCTTTTTCCTTGCTGTAGTAGCTAGGTTTTGAGACTCCCTACTTCTTTGATTATTTCATCATTGTATCTCTTTCTTGGAGTAACCACTAGTTTTGCAGCTTGAATATGTTCGAATGTCCTACTCACTTTTGTTTATAAGCTACACAACCTTGATTTCCATCCCCAACAAACCTAGCAAAGAGAAATATGACAAGAATGGAGGGGTGCTTCTTGTTGTGGGATCCACAGGATCATACAACCTTCCATTAATCCATAGATTCATATCCTTTCCACCCTCTAATCTCATTGCCTGTAGTGCACTTGGTGTGTTGATAGACAAAAAATTTCTCTTGCCAATGAGTTCATACTCTTCTTTCATATCAATGTGGAGATGGTATAGATGTTTATGACCAACCATTTTTGCAATTGAGTTATAGGTAGTGATCCACCCTCACAATGTTGATGTAGTTTAGAGCCCCCTAGAACAAAGTTTTGAAATTGGAGAGGGAATATTTTAGGAGAGTCGTCGAAGGGTAGTTTCTATTCAACAACAAAGGATTGAAGGTGTTGCATGTGATGTCTTTGAAGTTCATCATTAAGAATGATAGAGAGAACAAAAGTACTAAGCCAAATAATGATTTGGTGGCACAATACCACATGTGCTTGGTGAATTGTGTGTAGAATAAACCAATTTTTAGTCATTCGGCGATTGTGCCTTTGGTGAAGCTCAACCCATGCACCAACCACACTACTATGGTCCATTGGATAAAAGAGGTTTTTTTTGGGAAGAAATAGAAGGATTAAAATATTTAAACTTAAGGACTAAAGTACCACAACCCCCTATTGATGGCCATTGCATTTGATTGTGGATGTGGTGGGACTGAGAGGGAGGGGTCCACGTCAAGACTCAACATCTACTGTATATATGTATATATATATATATATATGTATATATGTATATATGTATATATATACATATATATATATATATATATATAATATATATATATATATATGTATGTATGTATATATATATATCCCCTCCCAACCCCTAAAAAAACCAAGCTCATAGTTTAGATATGTTGTAGTAGACCGCTCCATAGCCTACTTTCTCTCTCTCTGGAAACGGGGAATCTCATCTAGGATGCATCCTAAGCTATCATGATTCTGAGCCAGTGCACCACATGAATGTTGTCCAAGCACCAACACAATGTTCCAAAGAGCCACAGGCAAAGAAGCAGAGAAAGGAATCATGGCAACGTTGCAACGCCACCAAAAACAAAGTTAGCAAAGGACTTTTGCTCAGTTGTGGCATGGTGATGGTGTAAGCAAACTCAAGGTCTCCCAATGGGTTGAGAAAAAGGATCTACTCCAGCGCTATGCTACACAAATAACCTCCCAACTCTACAAAGTATGTGCATTAGGAGAATATACCTCCAGTATATTTGGTTGGATAGAAATTCTTTGGTCTTTTCAAGACATCTCAAACCTTTCTAGCATCTAATATTTGATTTTACTTCTTGGGAATTGTACCTATTTTTAGTTTATCTTTTGGTTCTTTTCTCTAAACTTGGAGGGGGTTTCATATCTCTTTTTATGCCTTTGAAGAAACCCATGTAACACACAGAGTTGGAATTAAAATGGAATATAGAAAATTGAAGGAAGAAAAGCTTACATGGAGAACAACTACACATGCAATAAGATTCTTGAACATCCATGCAATGATAGGGCTTTGATCCTTGCATAGATTAGATGATGGGACCTAAAAAGGTCCAGCACTGGCTAAGGCACTAGTCGAACCTCATGTACTCAACAGATAACCCCACCACACGGCCTCACGGGGCAGGAGCGTCTGTTGAGGGATACACTATCCTAAATACTAATTAATGCAAGTTTATAGTCTGTAATCCAACAAAGGTTCCCTTTCCCATCTCCTCAGAGGGAGATTATACATATATCAGCAATAAATGCCACATATCGTAGACACAGGGCACCACATTGGGCTGATTGCCGTGGCCCTACTGTAGCTCTCCTACATCTTGGGGATTGGCCCCTCGATGCGCTGCTTCCACATATAGATACATTCAAAACAAACTCCCCTCTTAGTGAAAGGTGAGAAGGATCGAAGCTTGCACGCGAGCTATGGCGGGAGAGCAAGAGCAAGAAAGAGAGAGACAAGAAATGGGAACTCCAATAGTCACAATGTGTGACCGAGCCTTCCTTTATTCAAACTTTCACTAAAAGAATAAAGAATAAAGTGACGTGACGGGCGCCCGCCACCTGTAGTGTGCAGTGGCGGGTACTGTCAGTGTAGTAATACATGGGGCGGCACGGCGGAGGCGCCTTTACCCCCAACAACCTCCCACTTAAAGGCGAATCTGCCCTAGTGAGAGAGAAAAGAAAAAAGAAAAGATAGTACAAATGTACATAGGTACAAGGGATGAGGAAAGGCGACATCTCATCCAACGCCCATCAACCTCTTGAGGAAGGCAAAGCGCTTAGTAGTGAGGCTCTTCGTGAGTAGATCTGCAGGATTCTCATCAGTGGAGATCTTGACAAGGTCAACAGACTTGTCCTCCAGGACACCACATATGAAGTGATACCTCACCTCAATGTGTTTCGTCTTCGCATGGAAGATCGGCGGATTCTTAGCCAACTGAATGGCACTCATAGAATCCAAATGCAGTGTAGGTGTAGCATCAATCCCAAGGTCAGCAACTAGATGGCCTAATCATATGGCCTCCTTGCAAGCCTCAGTGGCTGCAACATACTCGGCCTCAGTGGTAGACAAAGCCGTACACTTCTGAACCCTGGACATCCAAGAGACAGCCCCTCCAGCATAGGTGAATACATAGCCAGAAGTGGACTTCCTACTATTTGCATGTCCTGCATAATCGGAGTCAGTGTACCCCACGATCCCTGTATCCTGGCTGCCATAGCAAATACACATATCTGCTGTGCCCTTCAGGTACCTCATGATACCCTTCACGCATCCCAATGTCTGCTGCCAGGTGTAGCCATATAGCGTGCCACAACACCAACTGCATGCGCAATATCTGGACGAGTGGCTATCATGGCATACATCAAACTGCCCACGGCTGAAGCATAAGGGATCTTGGCCATCTCGGCCCTCTGGTCATCTGTCTGCGGACAATCGGCTTGTGATACCTTCACATAAGAAGGTAATGGACAGCCAATAGGCTTTACGTCCTGCATGCGGAAGCGCTCAAGGACTTTATGAATGTACTCCCGCTATGAGAGATACAAAAGCCCCTGATGCCTATCGCGCTTAATGCGCATCCCAAGTATATGTGAGGCCTGTCCCAAATCCTTCATCTCAAAGCTCTTCTTCAGCTGAGATTTAAGAGCATCTAGCTCATCATGAGCTTTCCCTGCTATCAGCATATCATCAACATAGAGTACCAAGATAAGCAAACTGCCATCATGGGCTTTCTTCGTTTAAAGATACGGATCCATAGCACTCCTGCTGTAGCCCTGTGACTGCATAAAGGCATCAAACTTATGATACCATTCCCTAGGTGCCTGCTTCAAGCCATACAAGCTCTTCTTCAACTTGCACACTAGGTGCTTCCTGCCAGGTTCTGCAAAGCCCTTAGGCTGATCCATATAGATCTCATCATGCAAGTCCCATGTAGAAAAGCCGTCTTGACATCCATCTGATATAGATCTAAGTCAAGTTGTGCAACCAAAGCCAAGACTAAGCGCAGGGTGGTCATCTTAACCACAGGAGAGAAGACCTCATCAAAGTCCACACCATGTTCCTGCTTAAAACCCTTTGCTACCAATCTAGCCTTGTATGCCGGCTTGGGGTGTCCAGGGGTACTTTTCAGCTTGTACACCCACTTGCATGGCAAAGCCTTCTTGCCCTTAGGCAAGGCAACCAAATCCCAAGTCTCATTCTTATGTAGGGAGTCTATCTCACACTGCATAGCCCTCTCCCAGGAGTGACTGTCACCCCTGCGCATAGCCTCATCATAAGTGCAAGGCTCTCCTGCATCTGTAACCAAAACATAATGCATAGAGGGCTGAAATCTGTCAGGTGGACGTCTGTCTCTAGCAGACCGTCTCAACGCAGGCTCTGCTGCCTGTCTAACTGCTTGTCCAACACCCTGGCCCTGTGGAGGAACTGCTGCAGGCTATACTACTGGCTGTGCTGGAGCTCTAAGCTCCTCCTGAAAGATCACTCTGCGGATCTCAACCACCTTCTCAGGCTGCCTGTGCATCTTGTCTTCATGGAAGACGGCATCATGGCTGCGTACTATTTTTCGCGCCTGCGGATCCCATAGGCGATAGCCCATCTCTCCTGACTCACCATAGCCAAGGAATATGCATTTAATGCTCTTTTGATCCAATTTACTCCTCTTGTCCTTGGGCACATGGCAGAATGCCTCACATCCAAAGACACGGAGATGCGCATAAGAGGGTGGTTTACCAGCCCAAACTTCCTCTGCAACCTGGAAATCCAATCCACTGGAAGGTGATCGGTTTATGACATGCACTACCGTACTAACTGCCTCAGCCCAAAAACTCTGGGGTAGGCTTGCATGGCTAAGCATAGAGTGCACACGCTCCTGAATAGTCCTGTTCATGCGCTCAGCCAAACCATTCTGGGGTGGGGTGTAAGGGGCGGTCAACTGACGCTTAATACCCCTGTCACATCACAAAACTGCTCAAAAGCACGTGAGACATATTCTCCCCCATTGTCAGTCCTAAGGCATTTCAGCCTATACCTAGTCTGGTTCTCAACAAGAGCAAGCCAACGCTGAAAGACTGCCAAGACATTGGACTTTTGCTTTATGGGATAAGCCCACACTTTCCTAGAAAAATCATCAATGAAGGTAACAAAGTACTTCGCGCCACCCATAGACATGGAAGGCATAGGCTCACAAACATCGGAATGCACCAATGCCAAGGGCTCACTCATGCGTGGCCTACCCGATTTCTTATGCGTAGACCTATTCTGCTTACCATAAAGACAATGATCACATGAGTCAAAACGTGCATAGTCCAAAGGCGAAAGATACTGCAAACCAGATAACATTTTCATTCCCTTCAAAGACATATGCCCCAAATGGGCATGCCAAAGTGATACATGTGGGATAGAGCCCACTGCCAAAACATGGTCTACAGAAGACCCAGATACAACAAGAGGATAGAGGCTGCTAGCCTTGGCGCCTCTAGCAAGCACAAGTCTGCCTTTGGTAATTTTCTAGGCAGAATCCCCAAAACAGACATGAAACCCTGCATCATCCAACTGTCCTACAGACATAAGACTGCGCGTAAGCGCAGGTACATGACGTACATCCCTGAGCAAAAAGGAACTGCCATCGGAAAACTGCAACTAAATATCACCCATGCCCACAATGTCAAGAGACTTGTCGTCTCCAAGTCTGACTGAACCAGATATAGTGCGGTAAGAGTGGAACCACTCACGGTAAGGCGTCACATGGAAGGATGCTCGTGAATCCAATAACCAGCACTGTGCATACATACTAGATGTCTCAGTCAAGTGTGAACCATCAGAAGAACTAGCTGCAAGTATAAATTCATCACCACCATCAGACTCCTCAGTCTGTGTGACATTAATTTCCTCAATCTTGATGCTGGACTTCGCAGATACTATGCTGCGATCAGAGGACTTCTCCTGCACTTTATCTTTCCCCTTATCCTTGCACTTCTCATTGCGCAACTCATGACACTATGGTCTAATATGGCCCTTTTTCCCACAATGATGACAAGTGACATTTGCATTGCGCCCACGCGACTTACTACACGACTTGCTATGAGATTTAGACCGACCCTTCTGCGAGTCACGGCCTCGGCCATTACCACGGTCATACCTGTCATTCCTACCTCTAACTGTCAAAGCATGACTACAACGAGAGGCATTCAAGTTTTTGCGATTCACCTCTTCCTGAAGAAGAGCACTCTCAACATCTGCCAATTTTAGAGTAGCACTAGAGGCACAAAGAGCAGTGCGGAATACATCCCATGACTCATTCAGAGTCCCAAGCAAGAAAAGAGGAGTTACTTCCTCTCCAAAGGTGATATCCTGCGAAGTTAGGTTCTTCAGTATAGCATGGAACTGGCTCAAGTAAGCAGACATAGTCGCATTATCCTTCATGCGCAGATCCATAAGCTGCTTCAACCAGTACATCTGACTCGCCGGACTTTTCTTATCATAAAGATTCTTGATCTTATTCCATAGATCCCATGCACTCTGTGCTTCCTCAAATACATTATAATGTACATGTTCAGTGAGAGACAATACAATCGTGGACTTGCATAGCTCATCAAGTTCAAGCCAGTCGTCATTGTCCATAGTTTGAGGCTGCTCCCCACTCAACCGAAGTGGCTTAATCTGAGATTTCTGACCAAAACCTGCCATATTTGACTCTTCCAGTAAGAGTAGTTGGTACCATCCAACTTTGTAATGTTAAAGATGGCACTATCATGCGAAGATGATGCCATTATGCAGGCTGGAAATGCCCAAACAGTCCAAAACTGCTTGCTGTTTTACTGCAGAATCTGCCCAAAAATGACCAAAATGGGGTCCAAAGGGCGAGCAAAGTGTGCCAAATGTTGCTGCCCACTTAGTACTAGGTGCAGTACACCAAATCAGGATATTTCAGCATGAAAAGTACACCTCAGTCCACCAATAACTGCTTGCTGTAATAAATTGCAGGTATGCAGTCTAGAGAGCAAACTGTCCCAAAATAGGATCCAATGTCAAGCAAACAATGCTAGGTCCAAAGCCGGCATGAAACGGACATAAGCAAGGCCAATGACAGTGAAAAGAACATGAGCTCAACACCGAAGCATGTCAAAATAACATCTGCCAGTGAAAGGCACACCCTCAGACACTCTAGGCAAAGTGTTCCTGTAACTGCCAAAACCTAACACAAATAGGTGTCTGCTAAAAAAGAAAGATCCAAATATGAGACTTAGCTCATAAGCATCCTGTGAACCAAGAGTACATCAATGCATATCCATAAAGATCAGAGTATGATCCCAAAGTCTCAATGCATATGTAGCTACTCAAGACATAAACTGCTCCAAATACATGTAAGTGCTCCAATAGCATGCAACTGTCAAAGGTCAAGCAAGCATGTAAAATGCTCCCACTAGCACAAAAGGCGTACAAAGCGAGCTCAGAAGCTCAAACAACCCAAGAGAAAGCACCAATGATAAGTGACCCTGTCAATGCATCAAGCGCATCCAAGAGAGCATGACATACATGAAGCACCGGTCGTATTAACCATGAAGCAATACATAAGCCTAAATAAGCTCTCGATCAACTCAATGACATCCAAATAGCAACCAAGATCAGTGATCAAGTAAGCCGGGAATGCTCAAATACATCCAAATCCAAGCTCCAAATGTCGGTATGGCATACACGAACCAAATAGCATATGTCACGAACCAAAGCATGTAATGCAAAAGCCTAACTGTCAAGCAAAGACATGAGGCATAGGCGGTCCACGAGCATGCCAAGTCGGTCCAAATGCCAGTGAAGACGGAGCTAATGCAAAGCTCAAAAGCATCCCATAATCTCATACATATGCTCCAAGTCGTCCCCAAATGTCAGAGACATCATGCCAAAGCTCAAAGCATACATCCGGTATCGGTAGGTAAGTGCCAAAGCATGTAAAGTACCTTCAGCCCACTGTTATTCCAGCATGTATTTACTGTTCTAAATAGTAGATTTCAGCCCCAAATTCAAGCCAAAATCATGGTCAAACTAAATGCATACATCCCCAATACATCCGGGTAGGAAGTAGACCGCATACGGGCATCAAATAGCTCCAATGGAATGAGGCATAAGCGCTCCCAACCTCAATGTCAAGCCAAAGCATCAAAATGACATCCAAAAATGGCTCAAATTCCCTCCAAATAGGCCAATGATGAGTGCTCCATGAGCAACAAAGCATTCAGTTGTAAAACGTGGAGGTCAAAGTCTAAAAATGGGCGCCATATTCAGCGTGTTGAGGCCTGGAGTGTTGCTTTAATCACGTGGCTGAATGTTGAGTGTGGGGGGGCTCAATGATGGCCCAAGGTAGGCACATACCAAGCCATGAAGGCCCAATGCAAAGGGGAGGGAAGATATGAGCTATGGAGCTCAAGAAGAGTGGCTGCCCTTTGTTCCTGCCCTGTTTCAAATTGAGAATACACTCAAATGCCTGCAAATGCTGAAGCAATACCTCAAGGGCAAGGCCCTGATGAAGCTCAAGAAGGCTCGGATGGAGCTCGGGAAGCTGGGGGAGAGTCGGGAGCTCAAGAGGTCAGCTATGGCTGCCGGGATGGAGACCCAATGCGTGAAGCGAGTCGATGCGAAGGTCAAGAAGCACTGAGTCGAGCTCGAGCAAGAGAATGCCAAGCTTTGATACCAGTTGAAAGGTGAGAAGGATCGAAGCTTGTACGCGAGCTATGGCGGGAGAGCAAGGGCAAGAAAGAGAGAGACAAGAAATGGGAACTCCAACAATCACAATGTGTGACCGGGCCTTCCTTTATTCAAACTGTCACTAAAAGAATAAAGAATAAAGTGACGTGACGGGCGCCCGCCACCTGCAGTGTGCAGTGGCGGGTACTGTCAGTGTAGTAATACACGGGGCGGCACGGCGGAGGCGCCTTTACCCCCAACACTTAGTGCCAATATATTTATCGTTCCAGGAATGCACTTATCCGTCCATTTGGACCCACTGTCTAGACCTACAGCCGGGTTGCTCACTCTCTCTATGTGGGTCAAGTCCTAAAGAAACCAAGTGCTATGCATCCCAGGAGCTTGTAATTGATACCATTTAACGATGCTTGATGCAAATGTGTATATGATTAAGTGCTCAAAAAATTGAAAAACAGCCTTGTGCATTGTGCAAATCCATTCTTTTCATGTTTCCATACACTAACGCATAATTGTTGTGATGAGAGAAGACACCGAGCCTTACACTCGTGTTGTACTTCCCTTTATTTAACTTAACGTCATCCTATATGAATAATGCAACAAACATATCAGATTTTGTTTTATATTTGAGCACTCAAAGAGACCTAGCCACTCCATCAAGTCTGAACTTATGATATTGACAGAGGATCGAGTGTCCATGATAGTGTGCTCCACTAATATTCCATCCACATACGCTGGAACCCCAAGGCAATGCTTTTCAGCATGATCAAACCAATCTTCTCCCACTCTAGCTATGCCCAAAGGTTCTACTATATACCCGTTACATAGGATTTTCTTGAATTCCTTGCATACTCATGGAGAAAGTTTAATCATTTGCAAGAGATTCACATCTGGTTTGACTTCGCAAAGAGAACTTGCTAGGTCAAAGTCGTGGTAGTTAGCCAAAGTTCTGTTCTCGCGCTAAACCATTCTTTCCTTTAGTCGTTGGACCACCGGCTTTAGTGCCTCTTTTTTTACTTTTTTCTTGTTTCTTGGCACCTCTCTATCCTTCTCAGGATCCACTTTACCGTCAACAGGCCTTAGAGGTCCACCTTCCATATCCAAATTCAGGACTCGCTTTTCCCTAGCATCCTGCTTAGGGTTTCCCTTGACAGGATTTACAGTTCCTTTATCACCCTCTTTCATATTTTGCCCTCTTGTTACGGCTCGTAGATTAGAAGTTTCATCATCATTGACACGTACAACCTCAATAAGGCTGACTCCACTACCGTGAGGCAACTCTTCTACAACAGCCTTTCCTTGTTACAGTATTTGTCTTGGTCCCTCATCTTGCTGGAGATTATTCCCTTATGTGCAATGATTAACTGGACCAGGTTGTTTACTTCCTTGTTGGAGAGAACTAATCTTACTCCAACAGGTAGCAGCTAAGTGTCCAGACTTTTCGCAAATATCACATTTGACATTTGGACAATTCCTAGGGAAATGTTGGCCACCACACCACTTACAGCTGAATCTTGAGGGGCCACCCTCTTCAAGGCATCGACTCCCTATCAAATTTTGTTGCTTCTTAAGGAAATTGACATCCACAGCTATTTTTCGATACTGTTCAAAGATCATATCAGTGTAGTGCTTCATCATGTTCTTAACTTCACCAAGGACATTGGAGGCACTCGACTCGTAGCCGCGATTGTTAGTTTGTCGTCCCATGGGCCTAACCACTTGATTAGGGATTGGCCGTTGATGTACTGGGACAACATTAGGATTCATTGTTTGGCCCCCACTATTTAGTGAGGCCGCCTGACTAGCCATGGGCATAGTCATGCTGGGAGGAGCTGGTAACATAGGCAAATTCGGCATGATCCCTTCTCTCATTGGTCAAGGCCAAGTTATTACCATTCCAATTTATCCTTGCTACATAAGCCGCTTACAAGCGTAACTCTACTACTTCTTCTTGGGTAATAGCAGTGTCAATGTCGGCCAAAGTAACACTACTTAGCTGCACCTAGATGTTAAAATCCAATCCATGTAGAAAATATTGTAACTGGGTAGTCGCTGGAATGGGGATATAAGTATTTAGTTTACAAAGAACTTGCTTTAATTTCTTAGCATAGGCCTGGACATTCTCATTTGGCTCTTGGTGTGTTATATTCAAGACAGACAACCAATATTGTCCACCCTTCTCAGAGGAAAAATCTCTACGGAAAGCCGTAAAGAATTGGGCACTGCTAGTTATGGTTCCGGCTTCGAGACCATGGTACCATACTACCGCTCTTCCTTTTAACGTCATGTTGAAGAACCTCATTAGGTGTCCTTCATCTTGGATTCGATAATTGAACAGGAGTGTTTGAAACTCCTTAATGTGGAGTTCTCCATCTTCTTCTACTAACCCATGGAAAATGGGCAACGATACTCCTAATGCTGGCAAATCCATTGTTTGTGCTGCAATTGCGATAGGTTGTGCCATGGCTATAAGTGGATTAACAACAGGAGTTTGTGTAGGTAAAACTACACCCCCACTTGTTGTGGGTTGATTAATTAGAAGTAGGGAGGTACTAAGACTTCCACTTGCACTCAAAGAGCTACTCCTGTAACACTTAGGTTACTAAAACCACTGCCACTTATGTGCAACAGGCTGCTCCTTTGAGGAGAATAATGACTTATGATCTCCAATCACCGTCTAGCCCTCTCAGCACATTCAGCTTTTTGTATTTCGGCTTGACGGTCCTTGTCAGAGGACATAAACCAACTATTTGGTCCCTAGAAACCCTAAATTTGAGAACCACCACTTATTGGTGGCTCCTAGCAAATGCACCACTGATGGGACCTAAAATGGTCCAGCACTAGCTAAGGCACTAGCCGGACCTCATGCACTCAGTGGACAACCCCACCACACAGCTTCGCGGGCCAGGAGCATCTATCGAGGGATACACTATCCTAAACACTAATCACTGCACATTTATAGTCTGTAATCCAACAAAGGTTCCCTTTCTCATCTCCTCAAATGGACATTATACATATATCAGCAATAAATGCCACATATCGTAGACACAGGGCACCCCATCGACTAATTGCCATGGCCCTACTACAGCTCTCCTACATCTTGGGGATTGGCCCCTCGATGCACTGCTTCCACATATAGATACATTCAAAACAAACTTTCCTCTTAGTGCCAATATATTTATCGTTCCAGGAATGTACTTATCCTCACTTATCCGTCCCCTTGGACCCACCGTCTAGACCTACAGGGGGTTACTCACTCTCTCTACGTGGGTCAAGTCCTAAAGAAACCAAGTGCTATGCATCCAGGAGCTTGTAATTGATACCATTTAACAATGTTTGATGCAAATGTGTATATGATTAAGTGCTCAAACAATTGAAAAATAGCCTTGTGCATTGTGCAAATCCATTCTTTTCATGTTTCCATACACTAACGCATAATTGCTGCGATGAGAGAAGACACTGAGCCTTACACTCGTGCTGTACTTTCCTTTATTTAACTTAACGTCATCATATATGAATAATGAAATAAACACATCTGATTTTTAATTACATTTTAGCAGTCAAACTTCCCTCCTCCCCTACCGTTTAAGATTTTGCCTCGTTGCATAGGTAAAGGAGTGCTTTCATGTGTATTTCGCATGAAATAAGCAGTAAATACTCACAAAAGCATATAAATGGGGATAACTTGAGGAAAACACTCATGCTTTATCCCCATTATACACTCACAAATACATCCATAATTTTCCTCGTCCGTTCCCTATTTTCCCCCCTTTTAAAAAGCATTTTTTCCCATTTTTCCTTATTTTTATCTATTATCAATAAAAATGGAAGAAAATTAGCATTATTTGAGAGCTGTGGCTCTTGATTCCTTGGACGGCAACCATGTAGATTTTATTAGTGTTTTGTTTCATGCTTTTCCCATTTTAAGCCCAAAAATCCCATTTTTTCTCTAAAAACCATGCTTTTCGGGTTTTTCCCATTTATTTCCCACACTTTAAGTGTATATTTTCTAAGTTTTTTTATTATGAAAGACTAAAACCAGCATCAAACAACATGTCCATCAATTTTCAGCCCATAAGAACATTGTTAACCCCATCAAATGCGGAAAAAGAGCCATTTTCTTTGTAAAAATGCCATTATCGTGTATTTTTTTATCATTTCGGGTTTTGAAACTTGTTGCAGGTCTGCAAACCAAGCCCTGTTTGATGCTCAGCCTACCTCCACACTACCATCTTTAGCCCACCTTCAGTTTGGAAGCAATCCGGTCCGCGCCGCCGGACGAGCATTCACCAACCGAGCTTCATTCTTCTTCACACGCAGGAACTGCCCCTTGCAGGAGAGAGGAGGAGAGAGAAAGACTAAAATCTGATTTCCACAACCAGCAGCCAATGGAGGAGTGGAGACAGACAATTAGAAGCAAGGATTAAGTGTAGATCATGTATGCAATCGGTCTGGGGGGTTGTTTACAAGCCTCATAGCCTCTCCTCAACTATTGGAATGACGGCACCTTCCTTGCATGTGCGCGTGAAAAAATCGCCCCCCCCACACAAAATCGTTTTTTTTGTTGGGGCTCCCAAAGGGAGCCTCCAAAGGTCATAACTTTTGGACTTATTAAGTCCCATTCACACTTAAAATTTGGTTGAAAAAGACTTCTTGAATGAGGAGAGAGAAGGAATCTAAGTATATCTTTGTAGATAATATAAAAAAGGCAAAACGAGATTGCAAAAGTGGAGAGAGAGGAGGATTATTTTACTATTCTTCTCTCCTCTTTTCCTTGTTTTAAGGAGGAGAGGGGGGGGCTAAAAGGCCCATTTGTGAGTTCTTTTTTTTCCTAATGCAACTTATGATTACCTTCTTGAAAGATGGATCATAAAACTCGTATCCCTTAGAAAAAGTTGAATATCCAATGAAAATAACTTTCAAACTAGGAGGATCAAGTTTTTTGCGAGTCTCTTTGGGTACATGAGTATAAGCTATACATCCAAAAGTTTAAAAATATGAAACAGAAGGAGTTTTACTTGTCCAAGTAGTAATCTGTATTTTACCAGAAAGAGGAGTTGTAGGAAGATGATTTTGCAGAAATACTGCTATCAAGGCTGCTTCAACCCAAAAACATTGAGATAAGCCAGAATGAATGAGCATACCTCGCATGGCATTGAGAATAGTTCTGTTTTTACATTCAACAATACAATTCTATTGAGGAGAGTAGGGAACTGTATATTCATGATGAATACCCTGATTATTAAAATAATCATCAAAATCATTTGAAATGTATTCTCCACCATTATCACCAAAGTTTCTTGATGCGACAACTATGAAGTTATGTAGCTTTCTGATCTTTCTTAAAAGATAATAAAGCTTCTAATTTGTGTCACAAGAGAAAAAAAGTGTTGTATCTTGAGAAGTCATCAATAAAAGTCATGAAATATGCCTTTGGTTCTTGGCCTCCTGGACATCCTATCTCTGTGTCCGGTACCCGAATGAAAGTCTGAAAAATCCTAGGTGTTCATCTTGAAGTCCTCCACTGCCGGGCATCTCCCAAGGTCGTGTTTGACATGGCAAATAATTATGAAAATTTATCAACTATTGTCAAGTGGGTCTTTTAAGCCTTTTTCTGGCATTGCCGCTTAAAATCGTACTGATTGCCACCGCCACCTTCGACGAAGTCTATTTTTCCCTTGAAATTCGAAAATTTTGGCTATTTTTAAGCACTTATCGGCATTAAAAATCATCTGTCATTAGACATAGATACCCACATGATTAGAGTGTCAAATGTCCATGTGATGATTGGGCTTTCTATAGTTCTTACTCTTTTAGGTCGGTTCTACCTGCCCAGTGGTTTGTTCCTCCTACTCATCAATGAGGACTATTGGATGAAGGTGCAAGGCTTTGCACTTTTAGGGACTTATTTATCCCAATTGCTATGAGGCCATTAGCATGCAATCGCGCACCGAGGGCCCACAATCGCTACCATGATGCTAAAGAGAGGACAAACAATGTCTTTGGTGAGAGAAATACATTTTCTCAATATTGAAACAAGTTGGCAATGAGGATGAGGGTTGAGCAGTCACATCATCACTTGCATGATCACATATAGTTAGTTATAGGATGAATTTTGGGTGCCATGTGGCAACTAATTAGCTAGTTATGTATTGTAGGGAAAAACAAAAGAGATGAGTACCTAGTACTCACCAAATTCTACTTTACAGCATGAGAACATGACAAGGAACATGGCTTAAGCCTTGATGGGAGAATTGCTCAAGACTTTACTAATGATGATCTCCTCCATGAACAATGGCTCTCAGTGTTTAAGATACAAGTTTGAAAGAATACCAAGATATACCCAAACCATCAATAGTCTTGATTTTTCTAGGAGTTCAAACTACTCTTCCACAAGGTATATAAGTCCCCCTAATCATATGGGGAGATCATATTAAAGTTTGGTAGGTGCTATACATTTGAGACATGTAGTGCAACAAAAGAAGACCCTTCCACACATAAGATTACAGGGGCAAAGTTCTGGGCATCCATGCTAGAAATGTGCAAAAGCAACCCTAGAGGGCTAGAAAAGAAGTTGGACAATTGGAGGAAGGAAAATGGAACATTTTAGGGTGGCCAGCACAAAAAGAACCAGTTGCACACAGGATGCAAGCAACACGTGTGAAGAGGATAATGTTTCAAGTCAAGACCTTTTGAACTAGATTACATCTCCAATTTGCGGGGATTTGCTAAGAGGGGCTTGACAAGCTGCACATAGAAGTTAAGTAGGTTACATGAGATGAGGGTATCTCTCAAATTAAAGAAGAAGAACTTATGAAGGGTTAAGGGCTCCAATGCCTTGGTGGCTCAAAGAGGAGTTTGTTGTGAAAAGTAAGATCCTAGATGATGTTCCTCTGATCAAGGGTAGATAAATAATCACTAATTTCAATGTAGTGCTCTTAAAGGAATCAAAAGGACCTTTTATACAGGAGTGGCTATTGGAGGGGTCCAAACCAATCTGGGTAAGTGATGATTGTTACCATATGGTGAGGCCTAGAGCCAAAAAAATCCTACTATCATTAGGAGCCAAAGAAAGCATCATGGTTTGGATCTATTGCAGCAAGCCAAAGCTTATGTGGATTTTTTCCACATGCTTTCCCTACACACTAGCAAATGATAAGCTTCTTAAAGCCTCTAAGTAAAGCTACTTGGAGGCCATTTGTATTTTTGTGTCATTTTGTAGTATTCCTATTGATGGAGTCTTATATTTGTGTTTGCATATGAGCAAATGTATCCTCTCAAGAAGATTGTGAAGTGTGGTGAAAGATTTTTCACTAGATTCCTCATGTTGATGAGAAACACTAGAAGAAGCCTCTATTATTAAAGAGCTTGTGGAAAGTGTGGGAAAAACACCCTTGATTCAATGGTAGCAACACCATACTCTTGGAGGACTCTCATTACAAGTCTCTAAAGAATAAATATAAAAATTGTTTAGCTATTCATTCCTACATGCTAAAGGTTGAGCCTCGTAGCAAATCATCGTATGTGATGGGTACTATTGAGCAGTGGCTTCAAGGGTGGATCAAAGATCCTTGCCCACTAGCCTACAATCTCAAGTAAGTTACTCATGAATATATGTGTCCATCACATGGGTTCAAAATAAGGTATTTTTAAAATATCTTTTTTTTTAAAACATATAGAAGGGTGTAATAAAAAATGGGTTATTTACAAATTGAATAGAAAAGGGTTATGTTTTATTTAGGAAAAATTCACATATAAGGATATTTATAAATAGGCCTTGAACACACGTGATGTAGAGGATATACATAGAGTAACTTCTCCAAGCCTACAATAGGAAACATCCCATATATGATGTCAAAGATGACTTCTCTTTGGTGGTGACAAATTACTTCATTCAAAAGGAGGGCTATTCGTATTAACCTGAAAGGCATGTATGAATTGTTCCACTTGGTTCTAAGGTCATTAGTGTGAGATTTCTTCCTTGGTCAAAATTGGCCAAGGTGCTAGTTGCCAATCCCAACAAAGTCTTTAGTTATTGTATACATATGATTATTCTTTCTTCATAGTACTAAAATTAATCCACAAAGGCTAACTATAGTATAAGCTTGTCAAAACATGTCTTCTTAACTTTTCAAAAATTGGAGTTGAAAATTCTTCTCAATTTGTAGTAGAGTTCCATGTTATTAAAAGTGATTGCATCTCTAGGTTATATTTAGTTGTGGGGATGTTTACAAGAGGAAAACTCTAGACAATGTGCTTACGGCCATGATGGAAAGATGCAACATATCTTCATCATTAAAAGGGATGGAGTAGCAAATTGTCTTAATATATGTTTGTATATTTAGTCAAGTTAAAACAATTTTCTCAGTGGAAGGAACATCCTATTTTTGCTAAATTGCTACAAAACACATTGACTTTACTTGGTTGGATTTAAAATTATGTGAAATAGTATGTTTGTTTGAAGTTGTCTTATTGTCAAATGTTTGGAAACTTCTTGTTTTAGTTAGGGTAGTGAGGTAAGGGTTTACTTTGACCTCATTGTTATTTAATATGTGAAAAAAAGTATATGTTGAGTTTGCATGACATTGGTGAGTTTGAATTCTTATGTGGTAATCTTTTCTGAATTGAGCTATCTTTCTTGAAATTCTTAAGTAACAATGAATGCACATGGAAGCTAATATTGATACAATAGTTGATGAACTCTAATCAAAGAGAAGCATAGTTCTATAGAAAGAAATAAAGTGAAGCCGCCACCATGATTCACGAATGAAGATACATATTGGTATGCCCCTACCACTTGTGAGGGGTTGAAGTTGTTTTTGGTGGAAAAGGGACCCATAGTAAAAAGGCCCCTAAAATGGGATTTTGTCAATGCATCTAGGATTTGAGTGGGCTAGAAATCTCAAGCATCAACCAGTATGCGTATTTTTACATTTGATGAACTATGAAAAAATATTAGAGTCAAACTTGAAGCAATTGAAAAGGACCCCATTCCTCCATTCGATCAACTATAGTATTGAGATGTGTCCCAATTGTATTGTAATCCCATGAAGGCTACCTTCATCTATGGTTAAGTCTAATGAGTTGACATCCTTACCTTTGTCTTATCTAGCTATACTATACAATCTATGATCTAGGAACTGTTAATTTCCTTCATTTTTCTCATAACCTCAACTTCTTGCAACTTGTGGTGATGATTATGTAGTGATGTGATGTTGTAGGTGGCAATACATTATCTGAGGGGTTTTAGTCAAAAGGTCATATCAACCAAGGATCAGAGAGAGAGAAGGAAGTAGAGAATAGGAGATAAAAGAGAAGAAAAAGAATCATTAAGGGATTCAAATATGCCAAAGCCTTTTCATACTATAAAGATAAAGCTCAATGATTCAAAGAACTATGTATTGATAGAACTTGAGAAGATAAATAAAACCCTTGTTTGGGACTACTCAAAAGCAATCTCTAAGCATTAGATCTCTTGGAGCTCACTGGCAGACTAGAAATGTACACCAAATACTAGCTTCTTCTTTACTACTCAGACAACAAATCTAATGGTTCCACTGGCTCTAAAAGGGGGGTAAATCTCCAAGAAACCTACTCACGATTGTCCTAGATTGCTCCTTCTTCTTGGCTTCTTATTACTTGAAAATTGTGATCTCATGTTGCACGAATTCAGAAGCCCCTTCTTTTGCATGAGATCTCCCAAAACTAGCTGAAAAGCCACTTGCTGTTTTACATGTCACCCTATTCTAGAAGTTTTCTACACCTTTTTAGGATACTTACAAGAAATAAAATTCAAAATATAAAAAAGAGGCTAAACTTGTCCAAAATTCCTATTTTTTAAAACTATCCATACTATGGACACTAACACTAATGACTAACATGACATTAACTCTCTAGATCAATAAGAAAGATGGATAAAGATACACTCTAGGGTTTTTCACACTGTATCCACATAGCCACACAACATCCAATCCCTCTGAACTTGCACATCCTCCAATATGCGCCAACAATTCACAACCTAGGTCAAACACCCATAACATTAACTTGTCACTCATCATGCACATAAAAAGGCATTGTCTTGGATCATAGAGCAAAATGACTTGCATTTGCACAACTCTAATACCATATCAAGCATCCACTCCAAGGTCATCACACCTTAGGTGTGCATCATATACTAGAGGCTATTAAATCTCCATATACAAGCTATCAATGCACCCATCAACAAATACATAGCAACATGCTTGCTCTTTCCAAGTCCAACATATGTAAATCTACTTATATTGACAATTGTGCACCACATAAACATAAACTGAGCCTCGATTATATCCAACACATGCTGACCATCACTAAAAACAATGAAGTAGTCCATATTGTGAAGTATCTTTGAATTGCATATCAAGGCCCCTCACAAAGCATCTAAAGCATTCTCCATTTATGGAACATCATATCTAACATCACTTCACCAATGAGTCCCTGCATCAAGTAAAACATGAGCTTTGTAAACCTCTTCATATGCATTGAGAAAATCTACATATGCAATGGGTGACTCTTCCACTACAGGATCTTCCAAGGCATCCATTGGGCTAACTCAATATTAGACAACAGATTATATCCTAGATGCTTGCGCTCTTGCTTGCTATCTTGTTTTTTGCTTTTGCCCAACCTCTTGCATAACATGCTAAGGAGGTGGCTGATTCACAACCTTAGGTTGATGATCCACACTTCTTCTTGTCACTCCCTTAGATTTCCTTGCATTATCATCATCTCTCTTTTATTTCTCTTCCACAAGTACATCCATGTTTTGCACCTTTGTTAAATATGTATACACTAACTATGCATCTACACGTGACTCCTAGCTAGTTATGTCATGAATGTCTTGTCCCGCATGAGACATTTCACTTCACTACATGCAAAGCATGTTTTCATATTGCAGCCTTCTGACTAAGCATCACTTGGCTAGGCATTCTATCCAGTTGTAGACCAAAAGTAGCAACATGTACAACCGCATAAGCATTTTGAACATCCAAGTCTTCCAACAACTTTTGCATTCATCCCTTTTCAAAATTTAAAGCAAAAGTCAATCCCATATCTTGTGCATGGATCTTTACATCTTTGCAAAAGATGAGTTTCCATGCCATGCCCCTAATAAGCATCACAATCCTTCCTTTCATACTGCCAACTATCACACCACATAGATCTTTTCCTTAGTTTGCGGTCCCATCCCCTTTCCTCTTGTCTTTTCTCATTCAATTTTGCAACCTTCAACTAAAGTTTCCAAATGGCTTTAACTAATTCATCTAATACATCTTCTCTAATAGTGGGAACAATAGAATATAAGGTTAGTCATAGAAGCAAGTGGCTTACTAGTGGATACATAAATTGTTTTGCCCGTAATAGTGGGCAAGCTAGATACATGCAATCTTTCTCTTCTTCTATGCCTCAAAAATACAATAATAGCATGCTTAATGTGCCTCCACTTTGTTTTAATCCCTTTCTCTATAGTTTGATCCTCTAATAAATCATCATGATTCTCTTCAAGCTCAGGATTTTCCTGTTGTAGACACAATTTAATTTTTTGACTTGCAAAAGCGTGTTGTTCTGCAAGATCTAACTCCTCAAACTGACATTCAAATTCTCGTAATAACTCTATAGCCACAAGACCCTTATTGGGTTTCAGAATCCACTCCTAGAAAGGCTTGCAGGTAATCAAAGTGGTGTATTCAATGTAAAATTCCTCCCTTAGTGTCTTTCAGCATCCTGCATGCACAATTTAGTAACTTGGGCTTGCAATTCATGTACAATGACCTGTACAAAATGCTGGCTCCATGCAAGTTGATGAGCCACCCTAAAGAACTCCATATTTTGAGCATAGGTATGCAAATATATTCCTACCATTTAAAAATTTTATCTCATGCTCTACTGCCTCTGGAGCATTCATTCTTTTTTAGTAGAAGTCTACATCACCTGTTGTTGTAATTATGCATGAATATGTATATTCATATTTTGCACTAACTAGTGCAAAACATCACTAAAAATTGTGCTTGAATATTCTCCCATCCTATCTTTCCTTCTGTTTGAGGGGTTTTAGTTGAAAGGTCGTATCCACCAAGGATCAGAGAGAGAAGGAAGTAGAGAATAGGAGATAGAAGAGAAAAAAAAGAATAGGCAAGGGATTCAAATATGCCAAAGCCTTTGCAAAATATAAAGATAAAGCTCAATGATTCAAAGCACTATGTATTGTTGAGACTTCAAGCTCTTATGTGTGACCGATAGTGTCATAGCTGTGTCTAGCTATATCAGCAAGTGTGGGACATTAAATAAGTTGGTGACTCTAGGCTATGTGTGAATGGTCTGATAGACCTTAGAGTGTTGCATTCACTTTAGATATATGTGTTATGGAATAATAGAAGAAGAGGAGAGAGCATACCGTTTTCTCTCTGTTGCTCCAACCCTTCTCTCTATCTCTCTCTAAACATGGTATCAGAGCCATCTTGGATGGGCTCTCTGCAGCTTATCAAAGTGAAGAAGACTTAAAGATTGAAGAGGCAGGATCTCTGTGAAGAGGATCAGGCTACCATTATTCATGCTGAGTAAGTGTCAAAGGTCATTTATGTTTCTCTTTGCTATTGGAGTGTACAGGGGTCCTATCTAGAGCACTCGGAGGCTTCACTATGACCACATTAGGGAGAGCAATGATCACAAATGGGATGGAGATTTGCTAAAATACATCCCAGGCTACATCACGTGTTTGTGCTTGCTGTCCAAACTATTCCCCATGGTTGCTAACCAATAAAATAATCACTAGTCAAGTGATTTACAGCTTGCACACACACTTTGGAAGGTACTTGAAGGTCCTAACATGGAAATGCATTGATGGAAGCTCAGTTTGAAGGTTATGCATAGGTACATAGATCTAGAATAGAGAATGAACTACTATAAACAATGAATATACAATATACATTGGATCTTAGTTGAAGCATTGAAGCTATCTAACATGCATACTTGGCTCCATTGAAGTGTAGATACATCCTGGAAGACATATGTATTGTGGCTTTTTAATTTGAGTTGCAATTTCTTGAAGAAAATACTCAGATCTGGAAGTATATGACATGCTAAAAACTATCATAAACTATTGCCAGCAAGCATTGGTTTATATTGAAGCACAACATGACTTTGTGATTGACTCCTATGAAATGTATGATTTGGCATCTGCTTGGTAAATGTCTTATGGACTGAGAAAGGGATTGTATGCTAATATTTAAAGCTAGAAACAAATCCAGTGATGTTATCTTGGTTAGTTACAAACAAGGAATGCATTTTATGACATTGTCTATTGAAGATAGAGTGTTTATGGTTGCATGTATGGTCATATATTGACCCCTACATTTGATAGCACATGTATGAAGTACTTTGAGGACATTTTGGAGCTAGATAAACCTTGGTTGAGCTATGTATTGGCTGACTACAATGTGCAAGCAGGACATTTAATACCTGTACTTGATGTACATGAACTACATTGTGCTCATATGATTATGTATGGACTCCTGCATGAAATAGAATAAGTTTTGGATGTTTTGAAGCATGCATGACATGCATACATCTCTATATTGGCTGTGAAAGAATTGCTGGTCATTTACAGTTTGTATATTTCAGACTACATATATATCTACTGGCAGTGAGATTGCATGTCATAGAGTTTACAACAGCTATATGATCTATGTATGACTAATGTACCTACATCCTATATCACTTGGTTTTGAATGTCTTTGTCAAGTTTATGAACTGAAATACACTGATTCGAACAAGGGTTGATGCTGAAAAATGTCATTGCATTGGAAGGTTGAAACCGATTAGTTAAGAAGCCTTGGTTTGCAGAGGTAGTTAGGCATTGCTTGCAACATGGAAAATGCAAACATAACCAATAACATAACCTAAAAAGTGGGGGAAAAGCTTGACAACAATAATTATTCCATATGGAAGTTCCACATGGAGAACTTCTTGATGGGTAAAGGATATTGGGGCTTGGTGACTAGTGTTGAAGCTGAACCTAAAATCTTAGAGAGGAATCCTACAGTTGATCAAAGATGAGAGCACCAAGCCTAGTTGGAAAGAGCTCGTAGGGTGCTACACTTGTTATCCTTGTGTATCTCAGATGCTATGGTAATGCATATCATGAAATGTAAGTCACTAGCAGATGCATGTAACATATTGATCAGGTATTATGGCACAACTACTAGTTCCAGGAAGATACCGTTAAAGTAGAAATTCAACAACATGGAGAGAAAAGACATATGTATACAGGATTATGTCATAGAGATTAAGACTATTGCGGACTAGCTGGCATCCATTGGCACACAATTTGAGGATGAAGACATGGTTGGAGTGACATTAAATAGTTTGGGATCTGAATATAAGTCATTCGATACTTCCATCTCTATGCGGGCTGAAATGACTGATTTCAATGAGTTGGTTGCATTGCTTATTTATGTGAGAAAGTTAAACTTGGCTTGGCTACAGGATTTAGTAATTCTAAGAGCAAGGATATTGTCTTCTATTTAAATCAACATGCTGTGGCAACCATGGTAAAGGTTATGGTTTTGGCATAGGAAGCCAACAAAGTGTATCTTATGCTAATAATAACTAGCAGGGTTCAAATGCAAGAGGAGGTGGAAATTTTAGAGGGGGCATGAGGAGATCTAGACTTAGAGACAGAGGTTCCTGGCAACAGCAGTGTCCATCTACAATTCTAATAAGGATACGGATTGTCACTACTGTGGAAAGTACAGTCATATTGCCAAGAACTATTGGAAGAAGTAAGGCAATCAAAAGGGCAAGCAGCATGGAAATTATGCATCATCCAGTCACACACATGATGCTTTGGGGATAGACTCTTCGCCATGACATATTGAAAGACCAGGCTACCAAATAGCAGCCTGGTCTTTCACATATATATTGATTTGGGGGCCTCGAATCATATGACGCCTCATAGTGAGTGGTTTATTGGCATGATGCCTAAGAGGAATGGCTATGTATGCACAAGGGATGACACACAACATAGCATTGAACATAAAGAAAAAGTGCCTTTGGTAATCCATGATGGCAAGAAAAAGAACTTACATGATGTATTGCATGTCCTATCAATTACTAAAAATCTATTTTCTGTGGGCTAGATGACTGAGCAAAATTTGCAAGTTAGGTTTAATGAGCATGGTTGCTTCATTGAGGAGTTTGGTAATGGCTGCAAAGTGATTGCTCGTGGTCATAGAAATGGCAAGATGTTTACTCTTGATGCCACTTTGACACATGTGAAATCAGCCATGTTTGCCCATGGCTCTGGGGCATAGTTAGAGATTTAGAAATATGGCATAAAAGAGTGGGGCATGTTAATCTTTAGCGGTTGCAAATGATGCATGTTATAGGTCTACCCAAGTTTTCTTACACGGATATTGGTCATGTCTGCAATGCTTGTCAGTTTGGTAAACAGTCAAGCTTGCCATTTGTCAAGCATGTAAGAAATAGTAAGTGACCATTGCAGTTAATTCACTCTAATGTGTGGGGGCCAGGCCATAATGCATCTATGGAAGGCTCTAGTTATTATGTGGCATTCATTGATGACTCCAATCACTATATTTGGGTTTATATACTAAAAAAAAGGATGAGGTATTTGCTATTTTTCAGCAATTTAAGTAACAGGTTGAAAATGAATTTGATTGCTACATCTCTTGTTTGAGATCTGACAGTGGTGGGAGAATGTGTCAAATGAGTTTGACAAATTTTTGGCTAAAAATGGCATACGTAGGCATCTTACATGCAGCTACACTTCATAGCAGAATGGGGTAGTTGAACGAAAGAACAAGGTCTAAATGAAATTTGTGTGTGCAATGATGAATGAGAAGAAGATGCAGCTCTATTATTGGGTTGAGGCTATTATGATAGCCATGTATATCCTGAACAAGACTCCCATTGTAGGTATTCATTATATGACACCATTTGACAAGCTGTATAGCTACAAGCATGACATTAGTCACATGAAAGTATTTGACTGTCTTGCTTATGTGCACATCCCTGATGAGAAGAGGAAGAAGCTAGATCTGAAAGCACATAAGTGTGTCTCTATTGGTTATTCACAGGAGAAGAAGGCATATAAATGCTATGATCCCTCTACTCAGGAGACACTCATAAGTAGAGATGTTATCTTTGATGAGATGGCGTCTTGGTATGCATCACCAGCTGTAGTGCCCTCAAATGTGCCTTCTACACATGTTTCTATAGTTGATTTGCAACAGAGTACTACATTGATAGGCCCTAATGGTACGACAGTATCTCCATTAGGTACCCTGTGGATAGGCTGACTTAGAGTGGTTATTTTGTGAAGCATTATGCTTACATGACAAAAGTGACGAAGATCAAATAACCTACTATATATGTTGAAGCAATGATGGATAAAAATTGGTGCATAGCTATGGATGAGGAAATATCTACCTTGGCTGAAAATAGAACATGGGATCTTGCACCACTACCAAAAGGAAAGAATACCATTGGCTGCAAATGGGTCTACAAGATTAAATGAAAGTTGGATGGTAGTGTAGAGAGGTACAAAGCCAGGCTAGTCGCTAAAGGATATGC